>NW_008708943.1:1480021-1743544 GCF_000327385.1 Lottia gigantea
ATAGAAACATCAATCATCATCTAACTGTGGGTTATATTCCAGAAAGTTGTCACTGTCTGTTATAGAAACATCAAACATCATCTAACTGTGGGTTATATTCCAGAAAGTTGGTCACTGTCTGTTATAGAAACATCAAACATCATCTAACTGTGGGTTATATTCCAGAAAGTTGTTCACTGTCTGTTATAGAAACATCAAACATCATCTAACTGTGGGTTATATTCCAGAAAGTTGGTCACTGTCTGTTATAGAAACATCAAACATCATCTAACTGTGGGTTATATTCCAGAAAGTTGTTCACTGTCTGTTATAGAAACATCAAACATTATCTGACTGTGGGTTATATTCCAGAAAGTTGTTCACTGTCTGTTATAGAAACATCATCTGACTGGGTTATATTCCAGAAAGTTGTTCACTGTCTGTTATAGAAACATCAAACATCATCTAACTGTGGGTTATATTCCAGAAAGTTGTTCACTGTCTGTTATAGAAACATCAAACATCATCTAACTGTGGGTTATATTCCAGAAAGTTGTTCACTGTCTGTTATAGAAACATCAAACATCATCTAACTGTGGGTTATATTCCAGAAAGTTGTTCACTGTCTGTTATAGAAACATCAATATATCTGACTGTGGGTTATATTCCAGAAAGTTGTTCACTGTCTGTTATAGAAACATCAAACATCATCTAACTGTGGGTTATATTCCAGAAAGTTGTTCACTGTCTATTATAGAAACACCAAACATCATCTAACTGTGGGTTATATTCCAGAAAGTTGTTCACTGTCTGTTATAGAAACATCAATCATTATCTAACTGTGGGTTATATTCCAGAAAGTTGTTCACTGTCTGTTATAGAAACATCAAACATCATCTAACTGTGGGTTATATTCCAGAAAGTTGTTCACTGTCTGTTATAGAAACATCAAACATTATCTGACTGTGGGTTATATTCCAGAAAGTTGTTCACTGTCTGTTATAGAAACATCATCTGACTGTGGGTTATATTCCAGAAAGTTGTTCACTGTCTGAGTATAAAGAAACACCAGACATCACCTAACTCTTTGTTAGTGTCTTGAGCATTGTCCTCTATGGTACTACTGTCTGTTAAAAGAAAGAAAGAACATCATCTAACTCTGGGTTTTATTTTTGAAGATGGTCCTGTATTGAACCGAATTGTTTTAAAGTTTATACTCAATAAAGTTCAGTAAATATGTAAACCCAGCTAAATGTAGTTAATAAATATTACTAATCATATCTCATTGACACTGCACCCTGTTGTTCACATTCAAAAACATATCACTCAGTTCAGTCAATGGTAAAAACAGCTCACCAATAAGAAGATACATTTAGTTAAGGTAAACTGGAGTGATCAGTCACTCACTGTTTATCAATTTGCTAATAATTATTACTTGAAGAGCAAAACTCTTGATAAATTTTACAAAGCAGTTACAAAACCGTTCATTCAGCTTAGTGGATTTAAAAAACAGATCTTATGATCAATTTGGAAACTGATTAAATAATATCAATGTTCATATCCATAGCTTTTGTTCAACATAAATGTCCAAAATTAGTTAATGGATTCAGCTCTTTAGTCTAAGAAGATGTTCAAAAAACACTGGCTTAATATATGTCTTCTACAGGAAATACCCTTTCTTTTCTTCAGTCTAGATCAACATGAAGATCTCTTTATAATGATTCAAGATAGATACCTACTTTATACAATATATAGTTTATTCCAGAAAGTTGTCAACTGTAGTACTACAGTATGTTTATAGAAACACCAAACACCACTTTACCGGTTATGTTCTGGTGGGTGGTCCACTTTTTTAAACTGTCTGTTTATAAAAACACTAGGTATTGCTCTATCCCAAAGGGTGATTCACTATTGTGATGTTGTCTGAAACCCCAGATATCAATTAACCTTGGGTTAAGAAACACGAGATAACACCTAACTATGGGTTAAAGAAGCACCAGACATTACCTAACTCTAGTTTAGAGTCCAGTGGCGTTTCTATGAATCACCAGGTTGGGAAGGGGGACTGAGTTGAAACTAAATAATTTTCAAGGGGTAGAATTCTTTCCCTGTGTAAAATAATATGAAATTTGAGGCAAAAGTGAGTAAGTCTCAGTTCTTGGATTGTATTCAGGAGAATAGATACCTTTAAATTTTAGTGAGTGCTATTTGAATTACTAGAGGAATCTACCCCTTGAAATGTAACTTTCATCTCATTCTGTCTTGCCTGTGTGATATTTCCGTTCTATCCATCATTGATATTGATTCATGGTGTAAAAGATAGAGGTAATAGACAGTTGTTAGTAGACCCGAGGGAGACATTTTTTATTATAGTTCATAATCAAACTTGTGTTTTATTTCAAATTTTTGTTCTTACATTTTATTCAAATCCATTGTCTATCTACATCTTTGCATTTGAAGGACCATTTGTTTGGCCAATATTTGTTTTAAAAAAAGCCAACTATCCTCCTTTGCTCTTTACCAAATAAGATTGTATTCTCCTATGCCATTAAGAACTTTAAGGTGTTATAATGTAGGTCAGAGGTATTGACATGAAAAAGGATGCATGGCAGAACATCCCTCAAGAGATGAAAACTGGACAGATATTTCAACAAAATTTTAACAACAATTAAACATGATTTTGAACATTTCATTTAATTTGCCTTCTATGATAAAGTTTTTGTTGTATTTTGTAGATGTTTTAAGCCTAAGAAGGGGTATGGAGGGGAGCTGTGTTTGGATCATTATAGGGTAGGTACATGAGAGAAACTCTGATATTGGTCTACTCCACTTAGTCATGTGAACAGTTTGTGTTTGTAATTTTGAACACCTGCAGAGCAGGATACTTTTGATTAGTCAAGACATTTGTCATACCCAACTTATGTTTTGAGATGTTAAAATTCTCAGCTGCATGTGAAACCATGTGGATGAAGTAAACTAGGGTCCAGTCTATTTATTGATAAGAGTGCAAGGTTCAAATGATGATAAGAAATTCCCATTTGATAAGAAAAAGTAAATTGATTATAACAATAACTATCTATTTCAGATACCTAAGATGCATCTAGAAGGGCTTTATCTTTATAATAAAACATATGATCAACCTTTACGTGAAGTTTATCAGCCAGGTCCTGGGGTGGTGGATACTGATTTTATTTTATATATTACATCACAAACTACTGCCACCTGTCAACATCAGGTTAGATAACTCTTGTTGTTAGTCTTTGGAGTCAGTAGGGATGCGCATGGGAAAGGAATGGAAATATTGTTATAAAAGGAGGGATATGAAGTGAGATAATTTCTCAGCAAGGTCTAGAAGGTTCAAGGTCATTGAATCAAATATCTGCATAGTTTTTTCACTTTATCATAGCAAAATATCTCCAAACATAATAGAAAATGCCACAAAATAAAGAATGTTTTTGCAGGATAATGAAGTGTATGGTTACGCAAGTAGTTGTCAAGAAGATCAAAATGGCCGTCCGATAGCAGGCGTGGTGAATTTTTGTCCCGAAATGTTTTTTAAACATCAACATTTTACTGATCAGCATTTATATACAGTAAGTAGCCATATTTTGACAATTACCAGATGGAAAGAAGTGCAATCCAGTAACAAATTTGTTTTGTTATAGGATAGACATATTTCATTTTAGAGGCGTCTCTTTTTTGTGGGAGGCTTCATTTTAGTAGTTTGAAGAGATTTTCTCATTGAAAGTACTTCCCCTTAATAAGTTTTAAAACTGAAATCTGTTTGAAACATGATTTTATATAGACATTGGAATATTTAAGGAAAATATAATTTGATTAGCTCCATGATAAGACTAAATAATCATACTATCATTCTATAGATCAGTTTTGATTAACCAGACAGAAATTTCCCCCTCGGCTCTTGATTCTATCAGTATAACATCTTGATATCAGACACATTTATTCAAAATTCTTTCGAATTATTCATAACTTTAACAAAATTATTAAGATACACTAAAAAAAAATATTCAGAAACTCAAAATTATTTATGTTTTATCAAAATTGTTCATATCATCAGTACTATTATTAAAAAAAATTTGATTTTACATTCCTATTTTAAATTTTAACTTCTCACATGACTTATGATGATTGGTTTGGTTACCAGTAGAGTTTTTGTCAGTGTAGTGTACAATGATGAAAAATCAAACAGGACAGGGCAGACGCAGTGATTTATATAACTCCTATCCAGGATAATCCTTGATAGTACATGTTGGTATGTACGCTATTAATACTCTTCTTTCATGTCCTATGTAAGAGATGTAAATGAAAGTAGAAAATCTTGTCACTTAAGATATTCTCATGTATTTTCTGTTCCAGACAGCACTACATGAAATTTTTCATGCTCTTGGATTTTCTAAAAATTTATTTCCAAAATTCAAAGATTGCTCCAATTCTGGTAAGTATAGATTTTTTGTCAATCTTGAAATAACATTTTACTGTTGGCATTTTTGCTAGCCTTAATACAAAATAGATAACAGTATAGATAGCAGTAAGCCAACCTGACCTAGTCAAGTGGATAAAATGTAAAGATCGCAGTAAGCCAACCTAGAGAATTTGAAGATTGAAGTAAAGATAGTAGTAAGCCAACCCTAAGGATATGAAGATCGAAGTAAAGATAGAAGTTAGCCAACTTAGAGGATATTAAGACACAATATTACTGTTTCAGTTTTTACCAGTAGGGTAGTTTATGCTTGCTCACCCTATAGTAACAACTGAAGTATCGTCAGCTGGGTTTATCACTGCTGAAAATGAGAAAATGGCATAATTTTTCATTTTTAAAAAAGAAATTTTGTAAAATATATATCAAAACTAAAAAATTATGGTGTGCCTGAATCTCATAAGAAACTCTCAATTTATTCCACTGTCACAATAAATGTATCTATTTTTACTCAGGTTTTTTTTTTATTCATTGGGAAGTTGACATATTACTAGAAATCCTATTCTATTTCTCTAACTCATAAAATATAAATGACAGGATTTTTTTCTCTCATGTCAGGTGAAAGCAATATTTATAACTAAAATAATTATCAGGGGAAAACTATATCCATCAAAACCATTTTTCATGCCACAAAGAGGAAATGAAATGAGATAGAGTTTTATACTCTGACTTTCTTGCAATGTAATCTTACATTGAGATGAAACAGTTTTACATCCTACTTTTTGCACCTTATTATGGTTAATTAGATAGATTGTATATATCCCACCTTTTTGCACCTTAATAAGCTAAGTAACAATTCTCACTCAGTCAAAGGAATCAATTGGAGTTTTATTACATTTTTTACCGTTTTTCACAAATTTTGTATGAAATGAAGTGATAGTTTTATACCATGATGATCTCTGCTCTTAATGAAGTGGATATTTATTTTTTATGTTGCCTTACAAACCATATTTAGTTTATGAAGGCATGCAATACTGTGTAGGGTACAATGCACAATAATAAAAATTTTCCAGAGCACTGACATCAATTCATCTAAATATCTATTACTTTATTATGGTTTTGTATCACTGAGTTGAAATAAGATATGACATTAATTTCTACCAGAACATTATTTAATGGAAAACTGTCCAAACTGTTCAGTAGGGCAGAGAAAAAATACAAACAATTCCACTGGGAATGATGAGGGAAAAACAAGTTTATGTCTATCAAAATCTGTATGGTGATAGAATTATAAACGCAAGAGTGGTTCACACTCAGAATATGGATTTGGCATGAAACAGAACTTTTGAATTCACGTTTATTTCCTTTCTTCAAGCAAGGACATGCTTTTCCTTTCACTACACTGCAATCTTCTTGATTATTGAGTTTGTCAATTAAGTATTTTTAAAAACACTTTGACTTTGAGCTCAACTATGATAATTAACACTAGCAAGGCCTCTCTGCAATTGTGTTTGTCAATTTGAGTTACAGACTTCCATAATACCTGATGCCATACTGCAGTTGAATTTGTCAACCAGAAATTTCAAAAAAATGTATGAATTTGAGCCTCCATATAATAATTACTTTAGACGTATATCTGGGCATGCTCTCTCTTCCAGAATACCTGAGACCACTGTGATTGGGGGGTCAACTTGACATTTCCACCCCAATAATAAAGATCTTGTTGTAAGATTTTCCCCCCAAAATCAATGGCCTCTTCTCGTCTTTTTAAACACTCATTCTTTTCTTGAACAAAAACACATCTACAAGTATTAGTATAACCTTTTTCATCATTTATTGATCTTCTCCACAAATATTGGAAAATCGGAGAGAGAAAAAAATGTGATTTGATTGATAGAAAACGCAGGCGTTTGATTGATGAAGTGGCAGGCGATATTTCCACCTGACTGACTTCTATTGATAAAGAGTATCGATTTGTTTCCAAATCTTTATATCCTCTTGGATGGCTGATGTCTATTGATAAAGGGTATCGATTTGTTTCCAAATCTTTATACCCTCTTGGATGACTGACTTCTATTGATAAAGAGTATCGATTTGTTTCCAAATCTTTATATCCTCTTGGATGGCTGATGTCTATTGATAAAGAGTATCGATTTGTTTCCAAATCTTTATATCCTCTTGGATGGCTGATGTCTATTGATAAAGAGTATCGATTTGTTTCCAAATCTTTATATCCTCTTGGATGGCTGATGTCTATTGATAAAGAGTATCGATTTGTTTCCAAATCTTTATATCCTCTTGGATGGCTGATGTCTATTGATATAGGGTACCGATTTGTTTTAAATCTTTATATCTTCTTGGATGGCTGATGTCTATTGATATAGGGTACCGATTTGTTTTAAATCTTTATATCCTCTTGGATGGCTGATGTCTATTGATATAGGGTACCGATTTGTTTTAAATCTTTATATCTTCTTGGATGGCTGATGTCTATTGATATAGGGTATTGATTTGTTTCCAAATCTTTATATCCTCTTGGATGGCTGATGTCTATTGATATAGGGTACCGATTTGTTTTAAATCTTTATATCCTCTTGGATGGCTGATGTCTATTGATATAGGGTACCGATTTGTTTTAAATCTTTATATCCTCTTGGATGGCTGATGTCTATTGATATAGGGTACCAATTTGTTTTAATTCTTTATATCCTCTTGGATGGCTGATGTCTATTGATATAGGGTACCGATTTGTTTTAAATCTTTATATCCTCTTGGATGGCTGATGTCTATTGATATAGGGAATTGATTAGTTTTAGATCTTTACACCCTTTTGGATGGCTGATGTCTATTGATATAAGGTACCGATTTGTTTTAAATCTTTACACCCTCTTGGATGGCTGATGTCTTTTGATGTAGAGCATTGATTTGTTTTTAGCCCTTATACCCTCTAGGATGACTGACTTAAAGTTTTCAGTTGAACAGTGGACATGTGTGAATTTAGATAATGTAAATATGAACTAAATGGATTTCTTTCCATGAAAAATGATCAAAATCACATTTTTGAGCTTCAATAATACATGAGTGGCACAAAGAAAACAATTCTTAGGGTTGATTATGTCAATGTTGATGGATTCTTACTTTAAATTTGTCTTTGTATTATAGTTAATGGGCTGGATTGTCCAGTGAGATCCCAGTCAGTTTACAAAACAGTAGATGGAATTACGCGTCTTGCTACACCAAAAGTTACAGAAAAAACACAACAACATTTCTCATGTTACACAGAGTTAGATTTTGGTGGACCCTTGGTAACACAGGTAGGTAACAGACCTGCTTCTTCTCTTCCTCCATACTAATATGAACACCTATTACTTAAAAAAGTTTCAAAGGATTGTATGTCAAAAATGTGTGTTGAGAGCAAGAGATCAGCTCTAGTTAAAGAAATTTTTTCGGTCTTTGAACCTAATGTGAACACCTTTTGTCGCTTGTTTTGTCAGCCAAACTTTGCAGATACAAGAAGATACAATCCTTAAGTTAACACATTACTCTTTGACAAAATGATTGTTATTCTTTTAATTTTACTATCAAGCTATCTTCATATAATAATCTGTCCTTTTGTTTCATTAGGTTTTCTTTTTTGAAGATAATTTATTGAATATATTTATATATTTTCAGAATGATGTTGTTACATCCCACTGGGATTCAGCCATGATGCAAGGATCATTAATGACATCAGACAACACCATGGTAAGTCATTGTTTTTATTTAAATTGATAAATATTTACAGTGGGAAAAGAGAAAATGCATACAGCAAATAATAGTGTATGGAATTTTGGATTTTTGTGATGATATCTGCAACAATATGAACCAATCAATGGTGTTAGGATGTTGTCATATTTGGAACTGGCTTGTACATTGAGGTTAAATCCAACAAATTATGTCAATTTACCAACATTCAGAGAAGCAGAAATCAAAATGTTCTTGTGGATTTATTCTGGGTATCTAATGGAAGTCAGTTATTTTTGTTCCAGCCTGGGTTAACTGTTCTAGACCCTATCACCCTGGCAGTGTTTGAAGATTCAGGCTGGTACAAGGTAGATTACAGTCAAGCAGACAGATATTACTGGGGAAAAGGTATTTCACTCAAATATTTTTGCAAGGGTAGGAACATAGGGTCACAATGATCCTGTCTACCAACTGATCCTAACCAAACCTCTTGGCATTGATCTTTCTTCAGATTATCTCTATTCATATACTGTTGGGTCAACCGGTGAAGAACAAGACTTTCAATAGCTGACCACAACCACCAGTTATTTACCATACCTTATCAAATGATTCTTATATTATTACCAGCTTAGCAACATATTCAAGCTTAGGGCATCTTTCTTATATTGACAATAATATAGTCATGATGGTCATTCCTATTTATTTCATTATATTTGTATTTCATAGATGGTGGTTGTAAGTTTGGGTTAAAACAATACTGTGATATTCAGACTCCTTATTTCTGTTATGGAAAGTGAGTAACTTTACAAATTAATACTCTGCTCTAAGTTTTTTAGAAAATGCATAGGATTTCAGGGCATCAATAGGAATTTTTTAGGCTATACTCTGTTTTTTTTACAAGATGGAGTTATTTTGGGAGAGACATTTGACCTGTTTTCTGAAAATACAAAAATCTCACTCATTGGGAAACAAGCAATCATGATTTGCAACTTACTTTATTTGTCACTGAACAGGGGCAAAAAGTCACCAAAGAGAATATTCTACATAATGGAGATTTTTGACTGAATGAAATTAGCTGGAACTTCTATTATTTTTCAGAGGGCGAGGCTGTCATTATTTAGGAAAAGATAAAGGTGTATGTAAAACAGATTCAAATATAAAACCATGTAAAAAATTCACTCCAACAACTGCACAGGTAATATTTATTCTGATTTTATAAAACAGATGCTTTCAAGCATTTATCTACCACTCTAAACGGAAGCTAGCCATTGAAGTGAGCTGAATCCTTTAGGAAGCAGGGCTATATTTCTGGCATTAAAGATTATTTAAATCTTTTGATGCCATCTACTTCATTGTTTATTTGGTTAACTAGAAAGCTGTTTATTGTATTCAAAAGTATTCCAAATGTCTGTTTGTTTTTGAATTTTTCTGCAATGTGTGGTTTCTATAATCTAACTGGTCGAGAGATAGAAGTGTTTGTACAGATAAAGCACGTTATGTTTTGTCTTGATGTGCATCTCTATTATATATTTAAGGACCAATGTATCAAACCATATGGAGTCAGATATTCTAATGTTTATGGTGAAACGTTTTCTGAAACCAGTCGTTGTTTTACATCTAGCCTTTATCCAAGGGTAAATTTCTACTGTTTCATATTTTCAATTTTTCTTAGGTGTTAGACCACAACGAAAATAAGTCTATTTTGATTTTAAACCAATTGCTTCAGCTATCTGATTTTCTGCAGCTTACGATTTCTTTTCGAAATATGTTATATTGAGCTGCACAAATTCATATTTTTATCTCCAGAAAACATTCTATAAATTAAGCTGAAATTTCAATTTTTATTTCTATAGACATTAAACACATCAGACCTGGAGCCCATGGGAAGATGTTACGAACATCGCTGTCAGGAGCCTGGTCATGTTCAAATTAAAATAAACCATTCAGAGTGGATAGACTGCTTTCCTGGTGCTAGTATAGAGGTAAGACAAAACTTGATAGAGATATTTTTTCTGAAAATGCATGACATCAATATTTCACAATGGTAACATCTTAGGTTCATAAGGGTAACATCTTAGGTTCACAAAGACAACTTCTTAGGTTCATAAGGGTAACAGCTTAGTTCACAAAGATAACTGCTTAGGTTTACAAAGATAACTGCTTGGGTTCACCATAAGGGTAACGACTTAGGTTCACAAGGATTCTCATCCATGTTTTGTGGTAATGATTTCACAAGGGTAACAGCTTAGGTTCTAGAGGATTATGTCTTCAAGCTGATCTTTAGTTTGTCTTGTTACTGTTGGATCTAGTCAACAAACTGGTCCTTTCTCAATTCATTTACGTAGAGTTACAATGTCTATGTTTATTTAATATTTCATTTTGGGAAAATCTAATCCTTCCTTTGGATTAAGATAACCTTAATTTTCATTAATCTTGTAATTTTATTGAAGATCTCCAAGTTTTCTGGATCTGTGGAATGTCCTTCCAATCCTGATATTTTATGTTCTGAGGAACAGCTAGTAACATCAACAGCTGCTTTAACTCAGTCCACAACCTACAGAATTAGAGACCCAGGTAGGAGATATTAAAATTTTTAAAAACTTTTGTTGCAACTTATCATTATTTTGCAAAAATATCTATATTTTACAGGAATCATAAGTAATGCTTGTGAAGACCCTGCATTTCTATTGGGCCAGGGTAAAATCATGTAGCAATGATTCCAATATTTTGAATTGATCATTGATGTGGATAAGTATCTTTGACTGGTTGAACTTGTGGACTCAATTAAACCACAGGCAAATTTAAATGATTCCCTGCTCTAGTGACATCTATGTGACTTCATGTTCTGATTAATGGTTTCATTTGATATATTGATTATATTGAATTGTTGTTTTAGGTATTGGTTTTGTTCTCTTGTTTGATGAAATTTATTTTTGTGCACTCCTTTTTTTTCTTCAGATTTTGAAGCAATACCCATCAAGATATTTTTTTCCCAGGATAATTTAACCCAGCTCATAGATCGGACATTCCTCTCATATTTTGAGACAGCATTCATTCGTAAAGTCATCTCAGTAATTCCTGTTTCGCGTGACAGAATCGAGAATTTTACAGCTGACCCAGAAAATAATACTGTTACTTTTTGGTTAAAACCACCAACACTTTATAACAGTAAGTATGCATAATTCAGAATTCTGAGCATCCAAAAGTCAGAATATAAATAAAGAAATAGTGGCAGGATCTTGGTTTTTTGGTATTTTGTCAGGACACATAAAAGCGTAAGTTTTATTAGGCAAATATTCTTTCAACTAATTCTCCAAATAATTTTGGTCTTTGTTACCATAGTAACACAAAATTATATCATCTGATATAAAACACATTAAAAAATAAAATCTGTATTTCAGATATCAGTAGCGAAGATGTGGAATACCAACTAGAGCTCACGGTACTCAATGGTCAATTCTGGGTTCATGTAGTCGTCAATGGTAAAAACAACACGTTTTATGCTAATGGTATTTCAAACAGGTCTGAAATCAGGTAGGCCAGTAAAAATTAAATAATTTTAAAGAAATCTCCAGAAATAAGATCTCAGTGGTTGGGAACTTGAGCCAGTGGCAGTGCTAGCTTCCTGGAACTGGAGGTACAAATAGGTGGCAGACTGACTCACTTGGGGGTGGAAACTGTAAGATTCCAAATATGGAAGCTCTGTGGTGGAACCATAGCTTTTAGCTCTTTTTGAAAATGGAATTGTTTTGGTGCATTCTTACACTTGATTTGGAGCAAAAACATAATAAAAATTTTATTTTGAAATTTGATTATTTTTTCTCTTAGTATATGGTTACATGAGAAGAAAATGTATAATAAGGGTCATGGCCTACGTAGTGATATGGTGATAGGAACTATAATCGGGTCCATCGTCTTTGTGGCTTTGGCCATCTTTGTTTTTGTGATGTTAAATCGGAAGACAGCTGACGTAATATTGACTCCATCGGGATCATCAGCTTCTGTGTCTGCTTCTCCTGCTACGCCCAGACTTAGTCCGTTCAGAAAAAATCGTGCCCAAGGTGCTCAAGGGGGATCACCCATGCCTTCCATTGAAGAAAACCGTGAATTTATTCAAATGGAGATTGACGATAGCCAAACTATTGAGGCTTTAGTGTGATGTTGGTAAAAATGGCTATTGAAGTTGGTTGTGAATAAGATGCATGAATGTAAGACTTCAATGTACCAGTATTACTGGAAAAGGGGGTCCATTGAAAACTTGATAATGAATGAAATTGACTACTAAGGATTCTGGCCCTATTATTTTCTGAGTAATGCAGGGCAAAGAGTGTATTGTTAAGAGCGCTTAGAGAAAAGAAGTGAAAGAAATTGCAGACTAAGGAAGCTTGAGAGTAATACTGCAATAAGAGCGTTGGAATGTGGATTAAATTGTAAAATACTATGGCTTTTGTGGTATCACTTATATCTGCAAACTAAAAACTTCTTTTGGCATGTGCTATGCAAAACAGAATCTCCTTATTTTTTCTAAAGCACCAAACATCACATGAACAAAAAAAAGGGGGTGATATAGTTTGGTAGTTTACCAGTTAATGAAATTATATTTGAACTCTGAATATTAGTATTCTTCATATGTAAATGCAACCAAAGATGCTTTTGCATAATGGTTAAAAAGCATTTTTAAACAATAAATTTCAAAGGAAAATGTTGGAGAAATGTATTACCACAGAAACACTGTGTTTATTGTTATCTATTGTGTTTGTTTTTGAAAGTTATTGTAGTGGTGGATAAAGATCGTTAAAGTTGTTTATTGTCAAAATGGACTCCTGTTTTTGGAGATTGGTGATATAAAACAGGGCTGGACCCAATTATTATAAACATTTCCCTGTTGATGTAAAGGATCTCATGTCCAAAGCTGTGAAATTTTGCATGTATGTATACAAGTTAAGTTTTTTGAAATATTTTGACAAGCTTCAAGTATATTGAAGTTATAATGTTAGTGAAAAAGATATCAAGCATAATTTGTTATAACTTTTTTTGATTTTTCCTTTTTGAATTCTAGAAAAGTCTTGAACCTTAACCATGTCAAATCATGCCATTTTGATTTGGTAGCTATGTTAGAAGAGTTTTCTCAATGATTTGACCATGGTTTTAAGATATTTTCAATGAGCTGTATCATATTGCTTCGATCAAAATTTTATGTTAAAGGAATTGTAAAGAGGTTTCCTAAATTTTTTATGCAATTTTCTGTAATTCCATAAAAACTTGTCACATAAAGCCCCTCACAACTAGTGTTGTCATGAAACACTTAATTTTAGTAGAATTACAAGAACCACAGATGTCCGAATGGGAATGGTGCAATTTTATGCTACAAATTTTGGAAAACCTTTATAATCCCTTTAAAACTTTTTTTTTTATATATTATTGAGCCTTTTGTTATTATAGAAGACTCATTGCATTGAGTGCAGTGTCTCACAAGTAAAAAAAAAACCACTGTGTTCATATGATCTAAAACATTGTGACTTGTGCAAAAACAAACCAAATAAAATCATAAGCATTATTTTGCAAGTCGTAAATTGGCAACACGTTATATTAAAGTTTTTCATTCATAGTTTCATTTTGTGTCAAAATAAATTTTTCTGACTTTTTAACAAACCAGTGAGTAATGAATATGTTAAATTTGCTAATCATGTGTTTGTCCCTTTCAGCCATTTTTCTTGCTTTTTTGTGCTTCCTGTGAATTTTTCTGGCGTTGCTTTGGTGAATTTCTTTTGAGGTAGTCAATTTTCAAAACATTGTACATTTAGAATTTTTGAAAAGATATTTAGTTAAAAGTTAAGCTAATAAATGCCTTTAGTTGTTGTATATGAAGATTAGATATTAAAAGTTGATGTTCAAAGTTTCTTACATTCTCGTTCATAAATGCTTAATTGTATGTTTCAAGTGGCCCTTGTGCCTAGTGTTCAGGACCCTGTTTTTTCATATAATGTCAAAAATAATGTTTTTCTTCATTTAACAGGCAAGTTTAGTCGTAAGAATGTTTAAAAAAAACAGTGTCCAGTTGTCTTCTTTTTCTGAACAGTTTTCATAAAACCTCTCGACATGCGAGAATTGAGATTGCAACTTTACAACAGAGCAGCATGTTTAATTGACAAAACTGCCTATATGAATTAATAACAGGTTTATGTTATTGAAAGGTTAAGATTTTTTGTTTAATTAATTAATTTTAATTAGTTATGAATATGACATGCAAGATGTTCTTAATTTAATTGGTATGGTTTTTTTGCTCATTCATTCTCATTTTTATGAATATATATTTTTGTGTATCTTAAATTTTCCTTTATAGAATTAGAAGCTTAATATTATGTTAAGATAAGCAATAACATGCTTAGTCAGTAATTGACAAGTCTTTTTACTGAAATAAGAGTTACTCTTTCTTGCAGACAATTCCTTGGGTGATTTGTTCGAAGCTTTGCTCTCCCACAGTTAAAAAAATACTTGAATATTTTGGAAGAAGGATGATCCTTCATTACAAGACTAATCATTATTATATAAATATTAATGCTTGTGGTAAATTGTAACCATAAAATTTTTTGGTCCATTCTATTCTCCGCAAAAAGTTTTTGCTTTTTTTGTTAATTTTTCTCATTTAAATCAAAATATATGCAATATTAACGGGTAATTGCAAGTTGTAAATCCCATGAATCTAATTTACAAGCACTCATTTGTATCCACAATTCCTCTGCTGTGTTGTTTGAAAGGGAAAAAAAACTTGCAAAGGTGATAACTTTAAAAAATGAATGATTTGAAAATCAATTTGGATCAATTGAATCAAAGAATGTTGTAATTTCACCTACAAAAAAAATTCATATGTTTAAAAGTTCCCTTCCATTTCACTGTCCTTTGTCTGTGGTTGAAAAGGCAATCAAGTTCCTGCATGCCCCACACCACATCTCATCATGTGCTTCATTTGTGTTTGAAAACACTAACACTTGCTGCAGTTGATATCCCCAGAAGTATTTTCTAAGAAATTGTTTTACAGTTGTACCAAGAGAAAGCTTTGTGTCAAAATTATAATAGTCACAATTAATATCAAAATTTTTGTTAAATTTTGTTTATTTTCATGTTTCTGTATTAATATATATAATTTTTTGTTTTTATTTATTTTTTGGTATTTATTATTATTTGTGTAGAGACTGGTGCTAGTCAAATTTCTCCTTTAAATAAAAAATCTTTAGATTTCATAATTAATTCTTATTTATTCTCAACTTAAAACTGTATATCACTAAGTTTTCACAAACAAACTTCCCACAATAGTTACAAAGGTCAACTTTTCTACATATTTTGTCACCTCTAGCCACATATTCTCGAAACGATCTTAGCGTTAGGATGTCCCTTTCTTAACTTCCAACAAGAGATTCTACTTTGTTGCCACGATGTCCAGCTTGGTCATATCAAAAATAGAAACTTGAGCTCAAAAAATGAAATTGAGTTTTATGTCCTGTTGTTAAAACTATTTAGTTCTAATGACAGTAATGAAATGAAACTGGGAGAATTATTTTGGAAGTCCTACACTGTTCCTGTGGTTTCTCATAGCATGAGCATGCCAGTCCAACTGAGTAATAAGTTTCAAGGCACCAGAGTCCATATGTGGGTCTAAAGGTTTTCCAGCCTCATCTAAGGCTTTCTGAACTTGTGGAATTCCAAAAATATTAGACACACTTAAACATCCTAATTCTCCGAGCATACATCGAAGATGCATGGCAGCTCTCATTCCACCAAATATACCTAAAATACCAATACAGTCAGTCAGTTCTCTATCTACATTGCTTGACACACCTTTACATAATTCAATTCAATATAAAACTGGAAAACAAATCCTTCTGACTAAGAGACCAGTTATCTCCCTTAGTTTTTGAAATTACGTCCCTTGAAAATTTTATAAGTCAGAAGTTGGAACCGGAATATCATTTCTAAATATTCTGAAAACCAGAACTTACCTGCTGAATAGCAGACGATACCGCTGGGTTTGTAACCATAGCAACTCGCGCCAAAATAATCCATCATATTCGATAGAGCAGGTGGAATACTGTGGTTATATTCAGCTGAAATAAAGAGGAATCAACATTAACAATGTTTATTTGTTGAGTAGTTAAAATTGCCGCCTATGCCTACGCACAACTACACGTAAAGATCCTGTTTATACCGGTATAACACCAGCCAGCCAGATTTTAAAGTCACAGCAACTTCCATTTTATGTGCTAGAAGTAGCCCAAATGAACATACCGGAAACCACGACAAAAGCATCTGCGTCTTTCACCTGTTGTTCTGCTATTTTCATCCATTCAGGAAGCTGAGACTTGTCCTGGTAGAAAAATACCGGCTTCTCCAAAAGCGGAAACTTCATTTCTTTCGGATCTGAAATGTAATTTTGCCAAAATGTTACTCTTTTGAAACGAACATTTAAATGAAATGTAATTATAATAGGGTTTTGTCTGAAAAGTAGGCTATGTAGCTTGTGCTTGGCAGTTTTATGAGATCAGAATCAATGAAATGTGATGTCTCCATGTTTGTGACCAAAAGCGGCGATATACAGGGGGGAATTAATGAAAATCCAATTCATTCATAGCCTACAATTGGCCGTTTGTGACAAGATGTTTCACACCCTTCCTTCGGATTGTTGGACTTTATTTTGCGTCGAGTTATCCAGTGAGGGGAGACACGGAACGGACTTACCAAATAATGTAACATTATGGTTTGTTTCTTCTAATTTCTTCTTCATGAAATTTGCTACTCGTAATCCGAGTCTACCTTCTCGAACAGATCCCAGGAATAATACCACTTTTAATTTATTTGCTGCCATTATTAATCGATCAACTAACGCCAACGGAGAACAGAAACAATTTTATTAATCTGTAAGGAAGATCACTTGATATCAAGTGCCAGATCAGAGCACAACTAATATATCCCAGAGTAGAGACTACTCTCTAAAGATATCATAGTAGGCACAGATGAAAGGTAGACCTATGTGTAAAGAGTGGCATCAGGTGTTCATAGAGAGTAAAAATAACTATAGGCTAGATCTTCTTTTAAAATTTACAATACAAATTTAAACCAACTTACAGTTTACAGAGCCAACAAGAAAAGCCTAAATGAATAGATCTATAGTCTATATACGGAACTTTCAAGAACTAAGTCTGAGCACAATCAGTCCAACGTTTATATAGTCTTCGCTTCAATTCGCTGTGTCATTCAGATCAGATTTCCAATATTCTGGTCATTCTGTTTACTGTTTGGGCGTCCTTCTTATTTAGTCAATGATTTGACATTAGTTATATGGACCAAAAATACGTCATAGAAATAATGACTCAACAATTCTTTCCAATGGCTTAGGAAGGAAGTCTGCCAAGAATGTGAAATAGCAGAATACTCTACCAAGTATATCCAGTCGATTCCTTTCTATTTATTTACATAAGAAATAAACGTTCGGTATGCCTGTATTGGTGGGAATATGGCCTGTACGCCGACTTAGTTATTTGAGATTTGAGTATAAGGTCTCCGTCACACGTTAATATTTTGAATAACGAATTAACTGGAAAAATGTCCTATATACCTATGCTACCAGTATGCAATTATTACACTTCTATAGCCCCTACCTTGATCCAATATACTTGTATATTCATGAAACACTTGTGTGCAATGCTGTTACCTGTATGTACATTGATTGACCGTTTACTATAAAATACAACGAGTACCTCGACGGTATAAGACCGGTTCAATCGGCGGTTCGTTTAGATAAACCTGTTTTAACCTGGCCTACTATATGTACGTATGTACTGTATGTATATGGCTATAAAAGCATAAATACCATAGCACTTATGTTCATTCAACCAAGTCTAGAAAACATGAGAGAGCTATTTATAGAACTTGGTTTTGTAATCAGACCAAGTGCAAACTAAAATATAAAATCCAATAAAAAAAAACACAGAGTAAATAACTTACTATTGACCTACTATTGCAATATTCCTCACAAGCCACTCTGTTGTATCCTTGTCCTAGTTTCTAACACCGAATGGCTTTTTTCTACTAAACTCGCAATCTGTTATTTAATTTATATTGATGTATAGGCTAGTTACTACAAGTAACTTTAATAGTGCCAGCGAGATCATTCTGTGTGTTTGAATTGGAAGGCCTACCACAATCGATAAACCTCCGGAATATGATCAAGAAGTAAAGAGTGTCTCATCATTCTATTAGCTAGCCTACTAATAGCACATCAGTGGACCACCCACCCTATGGATTATATAATCAACAGGTAGGTGATATCTGATGTTGCTATACAAAGCGACAATATTGAAACCCAGAGTTAAGCGCCTTCTTGATCTTTGGTTCCCATCCTAATGCCCCAGAGGATTAAAGCAAAGGAACCCGGGGCCAATCTGAGAAACTTGGACAATTGGACAATTTGGAAATTTCATTATTGTTTGATAAGCAGTTGTTAATTGAAATCTCTCTGTCGCATATACTGAAATAACAGTTTCTGGACGAGTCACTGTAACCTATTTATTCAAAGGATTCGTTGATCTCATCGACCATTTCTTGAGGTTAAGGGGGTTGCTTGAGATATTGTATAAAGGTAAGAGGGTATCAGAAAATAATATATCAAGGTTGGGGTCAATAGCGTATGAAAGTTGCTGGGTAAGCTTTTCTGAGTCTAAACATTAGATCACCTTCTAGAATAAAACCCAGTGTTCGGAGATAACGTTTGGTGGTTTTATAAGATAACAGTAGCATAGAAAAGTAACTGTGGATCACCTTGTTAAGACAGCAACGACCCTTCCTTCAATACCGGAACATCATCATCCTCAAATATATTGGAGTTGTCCAGTTTCAGAAATGTTACTGTAAACTGGTGAAATGACAAGGTTAGAGTTTGACGCTCTACTGACACAATTATCCAGGACAAGGTCGTCAATGACATTTGTAAATTGGTTAATCAATTCAGTCATAAGGATGTTATTAACATTTTATTTTCCCAGGAGTTGTTGGACATTCGGTCAGCAGGCCACTGGTCAGTACGTTGATTGAATATCTGATAACCGCAGGTATTGATACCGTCCAATGGTTCTGACCACCACGAGCAATATATTATTTGAGCGACATTCCCAAATTGACCAGTAATGACGTTAGCGTTCTATACCGTGACGTTACTTATTTCATCGAAAATGAGTGTTTGCTGCCTTAAGCAGCGAATATCATTTTTTTTTAAATTACGAAGTTAAAGAAACAGGATGGTGTGGTGTTTTTGTCATGAAATGATTCAGTTATTCGAAATTCTTTCATCATTTGCAATGGCATTACTGTGAAATAGCCCTTAGAAAAGCACTCCTGTGAAAACTAAAAAGCTCCATAGCCATGATTAACAAGGTCACATCTGGATCGATTTTGGCCCATTTGGTTGACACCTGACGACAAAGGTCTGGATATTTTAGACTTTATAATGGCTGCAACAGTGGCAAAGATGAACTTGCAATGACCAAAGGAACTATAGAGAGATATCAAATCATATCTGGGTCGAAATCTAGAAAGGTCGACGTGTTGTTTTCATCATAGACATACATTAACTGACGACAATAGCCCAGAGCATTCCGATAAAATCACTTTCATTTTAGGTCAGAAAAATACATATTCAATCACGATCATTAATCAGTAAAAAATGCGAACAGAACGTGATGGATGACGTTACAGGCGTAATCATTCTATCAGCAGACGAATATAAAAGGCGGGAATCTCGTGAATGTCTTCAATCAGACATAGATTTATCATCATAGAAACTTCTCGCAGAACTCAACTTAATATTTTTGGACTACATATTCTCGATTAAAGGTAAGAAGATTCTTTTAATAGTATTTGATAGGAACTATAATAAGACCTATGCCTATATATAAAAATGGGCAGCCATACCTTACCATAGGTAGCTTATGGGTAGCTCCGGCCTAAATGCCAAGAGGAACAAGTAGGTTAAGATCGTCGAGAAGCTCAGTTTCCCCTTCATACAGAGCTTAACCTACTGAAGTTAGATAAGAGGCTACTCTGAAGTAGATGAATTTGCATTTGTGAGGAATTTACATTTTGTATTTTTTTTTTTTCAGATAAGAAAATGCTTCTACTCAACAAAATAACACTAGCAGCTATAACAATAGTAACAATCATAATTCAGACACAGGCATCATTCAGTGGTTCAGGTGGAATGTTGGTTCGTGGAGGATGGAATCAGAATCAACAGATACGTCAATCATTTCAACCCTGGCAACGACAAAGACAACATTACCAACAACCATCGCAGTGGAGGAACGCCCCATACCCACAGCAACAAACACGCTGGAATAATGATAACTCAAACTCGAACTCAAATTCAAATTCAGGGGGTTACGTCTTCAGACGACCACAACCCAATCCGTTTTATCAACAGTTACCACAACCACTACCGCAACCGAAGCCGCAGCCAAACCCATTCTATCAAATTCCCCAACCACAGCCACCAACGTACGTCCAACCCGACCCTGATGCATTTTACAACCAAAATCAACCACCCACAGTCTATGTTCGACCACCACAACCATTACCAACTGTAGTTCAACCACCACCGGTTCCTGTTGTACCGTTTCAACCACCACCGATTCAGAATCCATACGTCCCCATTCCCGACTATGGTGTTGAACCGGATCCAGTTATTGAAATTATCAAGCCCAAGGAAGAGGATCCACCAGTAGTCATCGTGAACCCTCCAACTCTTGGTACACCGGACATAATTGAGAGTCCAAGTCCGATTATTCCAGAAACTTTTCGACCGATTAATATCATCGACAGCTACCCTGAAAGCAAACCAGATCCAGCTCCGAACCCTATTCCAATCGTTACCGACCCACCTATTCCAGAAACAGAAGTAAACCCAATATTGATTGACAATGGGTACTATCCCACAACCACGCCAGAGCCTACCACCACCATTGATATAAATGATATACCAAACCGTGGTGATTCTCCATACTCTCGTAACAGGGGCGGAAACGGTGGTACCGACGACGGCCTCGGTACAAGTTTGGACGACCTTGAAACCGGATTCATAGTAAATGAACCACAGTCCTTGGTTGGATCAAGCCCTAACCCATCAACAGGAACAACCAATGAAATCGCATCAAACAATCCCGATACTCCCCCAGTACTTGGACAAGATCCTGAATTAGATCAGCAGATCCTGGCAGATGTCTTTGGATCCTTGCTTAACAATTTGCAACAAGATTCGAAACCTACTACATCTACACCAAGTCCTGAAGTGAGAGAATTCATTGACTCTTTATACAGCAACGGCAATCCTTTTGCAATGATGAATACTGTCAATGACAACATGGGTCCAAACGATCAGATGACCCGGAACACTTTAAATAGTAATGCAGCTGCAAGAGAAAATGTTGGTGCACAAGGATTCGCCAACCGGCCATCTGGAAAGCAGTATACTGGTACCAATCCTTTTCTAAGGTAAAGATCGTAAGTTCTGAAGAATCCATGGACATCCCATGTATTGGATTCCGAAAGCTTGGTAACTCAGCGCGTGTAGAAACTTTTCATGGAGAATACACTGAAGATGTACACCGTGAACTGTTTGAATGGATTTTATGTCCTAGCATCCAGTGAGTTGTTTGTGTGGAGAGCTGATAGCGAATAATTCTGTGATATTGTAAACTTGAGCCCTAAGAGCATAATAACGATCTTTTATGGATCATCGTTTTGCTTATTATTCCCATAACAGTCCCAGAATCTGGTGTTGTTAAACCAGTCGTTATTATCGGACTGTCGTAATGTCATATTATAAATACGTTATGTAATGACTCAATATTATTTATAATGATTTTAAACGCCTTAGCCTAATTTATAATTTTGTTTATGTCTAATCATCGATATCTGATTAATTTTGAGGTGTAAATGTTTTATATTTTTATATGTTATCTTTCGTAATAAATCGGTTAAAATATTATCAATTTATTGTATTTCTCGAGGCAAGAGTAATTCAGGTTACATCTTCAGTTTGGTTAAGTTTCTTTCGTGAACTTTAATAGCCCCGTTCAATTACTATTATTATTTATAGATCGGTGGTTGTATTTAGATGCGTAGACATCAATGATATGGGGCTACTTTCCTTATATCTTGGTGTTCTTTAAGGGGCTGTATTTTTTATGATCCAAGGTTCGTGGAATTGTGATGATTAAGACGCTTGCTCTTCAAGCTTTTGGAGTCGACGCGTATATAGGATAAAATAATACTGAAGGTTTTAGGATAGAAACCAGCATTCCGAGAGATTCTCTAAGGGAAAGCGTTTGACATATAAAAGGGTTCAAGCGGCGACCATTGAGCTAAAGTTAATATTTGTTAAAATGTTGAAACTTTGGCATTTAAAGATCTACATGTCGGGTATATCTTTCGCATTTAAGAGGTTCTGAGAGTCGACGTGTGGGACAGCTCAGAACAGAAGCCAATACAAAACACACCTACAGAACACAAATTTACACATGGTCGAGTCCTCTAAAGTGAACCAATATTCTCTCCAAAGTGTATTCAAGACTAAAACATTCTATAGAAGATGTGTTTTCCAGCAAAGGGGTGAAACTCTTATCTACAAACTTGCTTAATTCAGCCATCGACCAGTGATCTAGACTTTCTATTGGAACAGGCCTTTTTGATATACATGTATAATTAAATGTGTTTATCTCTTATGTACTAAATCCCCGGCGAATTAATTCCATTATACCTAGGGTTTCATATAAAAGGGATTTCATGAGTTATAAAATCCCAAAGCCTGTAATGATGTTTATGAAGACGGTTAAGATAGTTTCTACACTGCAGATCACAGTAAAATTTAACATTTAGAAGACACACTTTCGTTACAATGTACCTGACAAAACATTTAAAGTGGGAAGGCAGGATGTAATGGATTAAAATCCTTAGTCCTCCAAAATAAAAGATCTCTATAATTTTATTAAAATTTCTATTCTAGATGCAATTATCATTAACAATGTACAATTATAAACAAAAATAATAAAAATATAAAAATATTGGAATACAAAATCATTTTAACAATTTATCATGAACACAATTAGAAAATATTCTATATGAATCTAAATTTGGAGTCTGGAAATGAGCCCCCTTAAACTTAACTCATAGAATTTGTAATTTTTTTTATTTCTAAATTTCTCAAATTTTATAATTTTATTTTAATATTTACAGGGAAAGGAATGAATTCAAGTTGAATGGTCTTTTTGTTTTTGGAATAGTTAGGTGAAAAGAGGAAGGTTTAGACCATTTAGATCAAGACAGAAACTTTTTTTCATCATAGAAATTTTCCTTAAGGTTGCAATGGATATTTCCTGGATTAAAAAAATAAGGCACCATTTTAAAATATTACACTTTGAAAAAATATGAAAACAATTAAACTAAAAATACTACCAAAAAAAATACTACAGATAAAATTTGTTGAAAATTTCAACCTGAAACAAAAATATTAAAACCTGACCATGTTGAACACAACAGAACAGATATGTCAATACTCTTTTCCAATGGTCTACTGTGAAATTTCTGCAAACGCTCTGCAACAGGTTCAGTTTTATAGAAACTGCTGAGGATTACTGAATGTACACAAGCTTTAGAACTAGTTTTTTCAAAAACAAAATCTTCAAGATGCATGGAACTGGTTTCACGTGGGACTTGCAGGACATAGTAGCCTGGAGAGTTGACAAGTCTGTAACAGACTAGATATATGTATATATGATAATAATCAATATTTATTAAAAATCAAGGCACTTTCATCATAAAGCTTAAAAACATCACAAATTTTAGTGTAAAAATATACACCAAGAACTCTGATTGGTTAGCTGATTTAAGGGATTTCAACCAATCAGAATTCCAGAAATTATTAAGCGATCATCAAAATCATTAATTTTACCATTTAAAAAAATGAAATATCAGTTGGAGTTTCACATCCTACAATTCTTTCCCATTTGTAACTAATGAAGTTTCATACTTTCTACACCTTTCTAGGTCAACATAATAAGTTTTACATCATACTTTTCATTTCTGAACACAATCAACATAATACA
The DNA here is from genome assembly GCF_000327385.1 of Lottia gigantea. Classification (NCBI taxonomy): domain Eukaryota; kingdom Metazoa; phylum Mollusca; class Gastropoda; family Lottiidae; genus Lottia; species Lottia gigantea. The sequence goes on from NW_008708943.1 coordinate 1,504,310, forward strand.
GTGCATAGGATAGTGTCGCCATCTTTAGGCTCATAAAAATTGGAATGACATTAATGAATGATATGTACAGGAATTATTGGAATGGATTATTAAACAATAAAATAGCACAGAGAAAATATTATACACTGAAAAATAAGATGTCTTAGAAGATTTGAGATTTGGATAGAAACATATTCTGATAAAAAACAAAGTTTTAACATTGTGATTGCTAAATGAAAATCTCAGCTATGTCTACTTTAGTTATCACCAGTCATCTTCAACCAAGGTGTTGTTGTTGTATCTATGGCTGTCCAGAAAACAGAGATTACATCAACCAATCACAAACAGATATATTTATTTGTTTCTTTGATTTATCCAATCAAGACTTAGTATCTGTAATCTTTGAATGAATATTGTGAAATGTTAATGGTTAACATTTTATCCAATCACATTAACAAATCTAAAAGTTCACAATCTCATTGGTCAATTTGAGTTAATGGAAAAGGTTCTGATTTCTTTTTTGTGATATAAGTCATAAACAAGAATGAAATTGAGATTTAACTCACAGATGAGTTTAATTGACGTTAATATGAACTATTTTGATTGGTTAACTTGAGATTCAGATTTGGATCGAGAGCGTCCTTCACCTTCACCTTTGACAGCTGATGTGCTGCTGGAATTCGCAGAATTTTTTCTCTGATCTGGACTAAGGTTCCAAGATATCCTTGTGGTTCTTGCCAGTACAGGAGTCGAGGCTGGACTTACAACAAAATTTTTCCGGTGCATTTTTGGTGATCTCCATTTCAGTTTATTTGGAACAGCAAACATACTACTTGGTTGGATCACATAACTGAAAACATAAAGAGAAAATATGTCAAGAACATATCAAAAGATATAAATACATAATCCATTAAATTACAAAGTGACTTTTATTCTGATATGTGAACATTCGGAGAATTATTTTATTTTAATCAACACAGACAAATCCAAATCTAACAAACTCCTATGCTTCAAAGAGATAGAAAATGAAATGAAAGCTTTACTTAAAATTGTTCTGCCCCTGCAAAAGCAATAGATGACAGGCATGAAGTGTGCAATGAAGAAAATTTTGTCAAGACTGTGGCATGCTTTTTATCGATTTCCAATAGGGACATTTAAATTTAATGTGATCATCTTGTAGACCTCAGGGCTTCAGTTCTATGCCTTTATTAATGTCTGCTGCCCAATCCTCTACCAACATCAATGACAGGTTTAGGAAGGTATAATAACAATAGAAGTAAACTTACATCATATCTCCTGATTTGAGTTTACGTTTTGGAGAAGGATTAACAATAACATAAGATAATATATTACTATCTAATGGAGTATCACCTAGAAATCAAAATAATCAATTCAACTGGCAATGTTTAAGAGATAAGGAATTATAACTGAACATGAAGTCTAGAACTTTGCATATTTCATTTATCAATTTGGTATCCCTTAGTCTATGTAGGTAAATAACAGTTGATGTTAACGTTCTTGTCTTAGATCACAAACTATATAATTGTTCTAGGCCTAGCCAACCTATGATATGGGAGATAACTTTTATCATCCTTTAAGCCTACAGACCACAATAAGATAAATACTTACAATGTATATCATCACTTAGATCAAGACTCTTCATTCTACTATAAACAAGTTCACTGGGCCTGTTAAAATCTGTGTCACTCTGGGCAAATAATTTTGCAGGTATAGAAGGCCGAGATGGAAGACCAAAATGTTTGGAATTGTTATTCACTAACTGAAATGAAAGGATTTTTTTCCTGTGTGAAATGAGAGTTAAAAGGTATGAAAAAAAGCTCATTGACAGATATCTTTAACCTCTTGAACACTGAGTGTAAATGAAATAAAACGTCATATACCCTGTCTCCAAGTATGATGTTAACCTTATGTGATGTCTCTTCCGCTTTACTGCTGTTCGGGTATTCGCTTTGTTGCATTTATGTCACTGGCCGCAAGAGTGTTTAGATTTCAAGAAACTGACTGTGAAGGAAATCTCTCAAAAGAAGACATATTACAAGCATGTCAAAAACTAAAAGAAGACACCTCAAAATATTTTAGGAGTACTTACCACCTCCTCATTATCCATTTTCTCAAGAGCAGCAACAGAAAGAGCAGGGCGTTTCTCTGTTCTATAAATAGCTATTGGGATTTCCCCTGTGGTAGAACATAAACCCTGATATAGATCGTTGTATGTTGGGAATTGGGCAAGGGTGGCTCTTCTAACTCTTACCTGTAATATTTAGAGAAAAAATACCATATTTCTTTTTGCTGTATTTCAAACAGTTTAAAAAAAGGAAAAAGTCAAACATTATATCTCAAATCAATTTGTGACCAATGAACATTAATGCTTAAATAACATATGTTATATTTAGATCTAATAAACATGAATAGTCAGAGATAAACTTACACTAGATAAATGTCCTGAGTTAGGTTCAGCATCAATACCCAGTAATAACCTGACAAAACTGATTAGATAACCTTTCACAAACGTCTGCAAAAAATATACAAATTATTTCTCATTGCCTAAAATGTTTCATCGTCATTGACTTATTCTAAAATGTTTCATTGTAAACGATATTTAAATGGACCTAAAATTTGCCAAGCTCTTGCTGTTAATATGGTTGGGTACGAGGAAACATAAATGTTTATTTAGATGGGGTAACCCAGTCCTAAAAAAAAACAGACCTGATAAAGAAGTCTATCCAACATTCCAGCTGAGAAAACTTGTCCAGACGTGAATGGAAGACGGAATAGGTGGGGCAAGTTAGAGTTGGTTTCTTCTTTTAATCTCTAAAAAAATTAATAAACATTTACAAGATATCAGACCATATTCTTGCCCATAGAAATAGTTATTGTCCTTTGGGAGAATGTTCTTTTGCACTAGTAGGCAAAGGAGCCTAGACTAAAAATGCTTTATTTTCAATGTGCTTCTGAACTTGTTGCACTCAAACCTGAGTTGTCATCGCTGACAACCCCAGCTTGATTGATGAAACATTATAATCTAGACCAAAATACTAGTTGATTTCTCCGATAGACTTTCTTAGAAAATAAAAAATCACCTTTTCTAGCTTGGAGATGGATTGAGAATAAGCATCATGTGCTTGAAACTGCATAAATCTCATGTTGGAAGCATCGTTTAATTCTGTTATCACATTTGTTGCTGGGAATAAACTGTATGTAAAGAAATGTAAATTGAATGAAGGGTTTTATTTCTTATGACACGTTTTCTCCAAGCCCCCTGATGACATATTAGAGTTGGCCAAACTGTTGTTAGAGTAGTCAGCTGGTAAACAAAAAAATTAGTTATCTTCGTATCATTGAAATCTTGAGGAAATGAAATGTCAAGTCCTACACATTTCTACCTTACTAGGAGAGGCAAACTCATTGTGCCATAAAGTCCAAAGCAAATTTATCATATATACTAACTTTGTTATTTTTTGAACTGTCACAACTGTTTCAGCGTCTGATAACACATCCTCCTGGATATCAGAGTCATTTTCTTTATTAGCTACCACTAGATGAGTAGCCTTGTTTATACCAGCAACTAATAAATCGTCTATACTGAAAGGGAAAAATTTGAGAATTAGAAAAAACTATAGAGACATTAAGATGATCAAGAATTGTTTCCTAGATTTATTTGTTTCACATTTCAGAATAAGGAAGAATACACTACAACAATGATAGTTGCTTGTTGGTACCAATATAATGTGATTTCTAATCTGAATGATGTGATATATAGTTTTCTGTCCTACTTATTGGAAAATGATTGGACTAATGAATGATGATGAGGTAGCCTAGCTACTTTCAAGTTTTAGTCAAACATTTGATTGGCTAAAATAATCGTTCATGTCTGATGTGTTCTTATTTTGACAGAAAAACATCACTAAATATCATACAGACATACATACCTGGTCATTTTTCCCTGCATCCAATAAACCAGTGGAAAATGTGCAATAGTTTCTATAAACATCTTATCTGGCCTGAAGAAAGATTTGATAATAAAATTGATACATAAATCAATTCCCATATTGAGATAGCACTTTGCATTTCAATGTGGATGATCATGCTAAGGTGATTTGGTGCCAGTCAAATATCAAAACTGATATTAAGATAAAATGAGACAGGTTATGTTAAGGGTTTGAATCTCCCCCCCCCCCCCACCCCCCAAGGCAAAATTTCTGATGCCATTCACAGTAATTTTTATGCTTTCACCATGAACCCTTTTTTTGCCAAATAACTCAAAAGTCAAAAGGGGTCAGCTTTGAGTCCTCTTTCCAATAAAGACTAAAAATAAGAAGTATCAAAGAGTTACTCACTCCTGTTCTAAAAGTAAAATTATCGGACTCAGATTGTTGACATTAAGATAATCAGAACGTAGGGGTACGATAAAATTATAAATTCCAGTGCTACCATATCCTGCCACTAGAATAATCAACTGTTGATCCCAACGTTCATCTTTAGCTGTTTTAAATGAACAATGTTCACAAACCTAGAAGATAAAAAATCTTTATAAATTTTCTAGGGATACAGGTAAGAATTAATGAAATAGCTTATAAAAAATTGTATCATTCAACATTCAATTTATCAAAATCAATTTTAATGTAAAGGCATTTTTAGAAATTAGTGTCAGGACTAGCCAGAAAGTCATCTTTTACAGATAAAAACATTAAAAGTTTATAAGATAGTGCACATTTGTGGTTACAAAAACAAGAGCTGCAGAAAAAACTGAACAAGTCCACATTGTTATCCATGATCATCATGGCTATTTCTTTCCTTTCTTTTCAGCAAAATCAATAAAATGGACAACAGACCTCTCCCCACTTGGTACAACACGATGGCCGTCTGTCCCTGTGTAAGTGACATGATGTACGTTTTGTTCCTACATACAGAGTACTAGGTGGTGGCCCAGTAATAAAACTGCAAACAAAGAAATAAAAATTGAAATGACATAGACTTTTTTCTCCTGATGGAGTTAATGAACATGAGAACCACAAGAGGATTGTATTACTGATCCTAAAAACTAGCCTAAATTACCCAGCAAGCTTCAGCTGGCTCACAACAAAATTTCGACAAAAAAATGAGAAATATTCCATGCATTATATGTTATCCTCTTACCTTTCCTGTCCCATATCGTAAAACTGTAGAATTTTTCCAGATTCTTGTTGTGAGAACCTTTCCAGTGTTTCAGTACCTTTTGCTGCTGTTGAGGAACTTACAGGTTTTTTGATGGTGTCTTTCTCAACTGGAGATGATAGAAGGGGAGTTGATACTGAAAAAATCAAAATATTTATTTGAAATCTTAAACCTGTTTGCTGGACTCAAATAAAATTTTAAGACAGAAATTTCAATGAAAAAAAGCACAAACAAGAAATAGAGAAAGAAAATATTTTTTCTCAGACAAAAATGTTAATTCCTTGGATATATTATCAAGATTATCAGTTGTAGTCTTAAAAGTGGTTGAGCCCTTTCCTAGTCATGTCTGGTTCAACTAGAGTAACGTACCATCATTATTATGTTGTAAACGATGTGTTATAGTTTTACCAAGTTGACTGGTAATAGTACTGAATAAACTTTCATCATCATCAACATCTCCTTCTTCTTCACTCTGTAGCCATTTCTGTATCTCACTAGCAATTAGTTCTAAAATATATAATAATACATTTACTCCCTCTACAATGGCACACTAGCCTATTAGTTGTATTCATTATAAATAAATAAGACAGTTACACCCTCCAAGATGGCTCACATGCATTTAGTTGTATAAAAGGTAAATGACTCTGCAGTGCACAAAAGGTAAATTTAGCCATGATAGTTATACAATGTATTAAAATAATCCACCAATCCCCAAAGTTAGAGAACAAGTGTCTGATATGCTGAGCCACCATGACTGCCAGTAGAATAAAGAAAAGTAAATTTGAAAAACTCTTACCAATATTTTTTGTTCTAGCAGAATCCACAGCTTCTGTTTCAGCACAAGCGTTAATTTTGGAGTATTCTTCTCGTGTCATTCCCAGATAAAAACAAAAATCAGAACCTTTCAGAATATGATCAGAACCAGGATTGAGTTGGAGTCTTGGTTCCGAGCGATTAACATCTAGTACAGCTACTAGGCATACACCATATCTAGAAAACAGAGTCAACAGAATGACTGAACTGTATTAGTATATCAGTGACTAAATAAAACCAATAGACAATAATAAGGACCATTTATTTTTCTACTGCTGAATGAGCTAATAAAGACAGGAGTGTGAAATAATAGAAGTATCTTTGTAAGAGCAACAACCTTCTCTTTTTCAATATCATCTGCCATTCAAAATGAACAGCCTGTAGCACCTTGAATGAACAGATATTTTTTCTATGTCAGCCCCTTCTAACCTTCAAACCCTAGACCTTCAATTAGGGAGCCAATTTACCAACTGAAACAGGACAATGAATGTTCATCATTATTACCTTTGATGTGCAACTACAGAGGCCTCTGTAAATTTCTTGCCTTCAAATTTTCTAAAGAAAGAACTTTTATTAAGTTGTATATGATAAACTTCCATTCCAGAATGTCGACCATAAATCTGTTGCCATGGTTCATTGGCTACCTCTCCTTCTCTGAAAAATGGAAAGTATTTGTATATATTTGACACATTAATAAAAAATTTAACATAAGTTATTTTTTTGTAAGATTTGAAGAAGATGCTGCAATTATAAATATAGGTTCAATTTCCAAATTGGAATTACAAATCATGTCTAATTGATTTATTTATTTTATTTCAGAAAACAATAACTGGCTTGTATAAATTAGAGAATCAAAAACATTTATGCACAACTATGAATGTCAAAGTAAATATAAATCTGACCGCTAATGTCAATTAGAAGATTCAATTGTTACTAGATCTCAAGCAGCAGATGACAACTGGATAGTTTCCTAAATCCAGCAAATTGATCCAGATGCTTTCAGATTCTGTCAGTAGCATGGTCAACCTGAGCCCTTCTTAAAAATATGGATGTTAAAAGAAACCTGTTTCAGTGGAGATATGTGCATAAATATCATTGACTAACTATAGTTACCTGCCCCTGGATGTATGCAGCAGTAACGTTACAAGGGTAGATAATCCAGGATATAAACAATTATTGGCTAACAATGCATATTTAAATTCATCTTCGCAGACGACATGCTCTGCAAATTTAACATGCATTTTGTTTTCAGCTTTAAATAATTGTAAATATTGGCGACATTGTGGAGCGAAATCTTTGACGGCCCAGGATCGAAGTATAGTATGCTGATCCTACAAGAATAAAAGCAAATGGTTTAGAAATAGGAAAAAGGGAGATAATGCATAATATAGGGAACAAAGCTATTTAAAAAACAGAGATTGACTGGATTTTTACAAATGAATAGTTGAGCAAAAATATTTATGCATATTCAGGGACAATTCAACACATAAACAAAGATCAGTTCACTGTTTTGGGATAGTTTAATTCGGAATCATAAGTCAAGTCTTACTATGTTTCAAGTACTATTCATTCCACCCAAATATAATATTGATTGTTGTGGTTTGTTTAAAATTGTCCCCTGATGTGCACAAAGTATCTTTACTAAACTAAAAATCATCATCTATCTTTTCATGTTCAAAGAGCTCTCTTTAACACTTTCCTTTGTTCAAAGTAAACGCACAGATATTGGAATTAAAGCCCACATCTAGGCTGGCCTCTATACAAATATTCTGCAAATCTTGAACCCGTTCTGAACCCAGAACATTGTGAGCGCCCTTTTTGCCTGCCCCACCCCCTTTCATCTGTAAAATAATATATCAAATTCAGTCAATAATATACTTTATATCTTTATCATGCATCCTGACCTTATTGTGATGAAAATATTTCTGAAATATAGTTTAATGAATCCTGCAAAGAATTTCAACTTGGACCCTATCTATAAGTTAACAAATTGTGCTGCAGAGACAACTGTAGACAAAGTATCTTTCACAAAGATATCTTCAAACAGGTCATAGAAAAATAGATCGCAACAATAACTGAAGAAAAGACAGCTTTTCAAACGTCTCCAGACTTAAACTCAGCATTTCTTTTCAAGCAAATTATCCCAGCTAACAATCTTATACAAACTATTTATAACACTAAGCTTGAAAAGACTTCATTCCTACAATTCAACAAGATATTTCAAATCTTAGCCTCCTTTTCCACATTTTTTATCTTGACTTCTGGCTCCACATTTTTTAAATCCTAGCCTCAAGATTCCTCTTATCTGTTTTTATCATTACTTACTGCTTTGTTTCTGTCCCCAGTGTTTTTTGGTGCCAAGAAAAAACAGGCGTCCGCTTGGTTGATACGACATCTTTTTAAATCAACATCTTTAAGTGCCGAACCTCGAATATATACAACACGATTGGCCCATTTCGGATCTTTCAAAATCATTTGCATATCATTTTCTAGTTCGTTAGGTGAGATAAGGACAACTGTGTGTTGCTGGAAAAAATATAAAAAATAAAACAATCTGAAATTCAAACATAAGGTTTCTTTTCGCATTTATCCTCCATCTTTTAATCATATTTGCTACTGAGCTCATTGGCTACATTGAAAAAAACTAAACAAAGTAGCATTTACTTACCTCTAGTTTAGGATGTGCGTAGAATTCATTTAAAAAATTCATCACCATTTCTGTATTCGGAAATCTCATACAAACTACAACATGTCTATGTCTTGGAGATTCCCCCTTTTTATACTCGCCTCCTGATTTTTTTTGCTGAATCCATGTTGACCCAATTTCTTCTAACTGTAATAAATTGTAGTTTGGTATTATCTTATAATCTTCAAAACTAACAGATATTAAGAGCACGTGTGATTGGAATTTCAAATGAAGGCTTTAAGAGAAGGCTGTTTAGAAGAATAAGCTATGAAGGGTTCTGGAGGTTATGCTCCATGACTGTCAGTGTTCATTTTAGAAAGGATTATAAATCTATAAACAATCTAAAATTTCTAGATATGGATTTATCAGAACAATAATTCTGGTAAAAATAAAACCATTTGCCTACCTGACGTGGAATAAAGGCAAAAGCTACTATGATCATAACAAACATAAACAACTGTCCTAGCCAGATATCTGGAGATATATCTCCATATCCCACTGTACTGAATGTAACTATCACAAAATACAACGATTCAAACATTGTCAACGATGTCTCATCACTGCCTCTCTGAATATGTTGTATACCACAAATTCTGAAATAAAATATCCTTTAAGTATATTTAAGACAGGGTTAAAGCTCTCTTAAGACTGCTTCAGTTTTGCTACCTTCATAGGACCTGTCATTTTAAGACTAGGCTGTTTCTGGACTAGACTGTTTTCAGACTAGGTTGTTACATCTTTCTTATCTTAAGAAGTAGACTGTACGTCCAGTACTTTCTCTCTCTTTGAAATTTTGAAATTTTGTTTGATTCCTTTTGAGTAGCTTGGTATTGCAGACACCAGCTCCCTCAGAAGATATTAGGATAGCTATAAAAATTGACCAATTATCTAAAAACAAAAGAAAGACTTACGTGGTAAAAACAAGACATAACAGAGTTATATTTAGTAACATCATTTGCTGTGATAACGTCACAGAGATAGTTTGAAAGCGTTGTTTGCGTAGATGTAGATCATTCTTAAAATAGAAATCAATTAAAATCAAATTCTGAAGAAACAGACGAAAAAACTACATCCATGTATTCAAGCAGATTCAAACATGTATATTTTTCAGAAGGAAAATCAGATATCAGGTTCATGTACAATCAAAACTATAAAAAATATACCTATTGAATTTGATCTGGATTACAGAATTGCGAGTTTAAAGTCTCATTTCTACTGATTATAATACATGTATATAATCTCAAAAGTTACAATTGTTATAAAAATTTGAATTTCCTTCAGATTATGTTAATGAACTTTGATAATTATTTTAACAGACATACTTACAAATAATCTAGCTAGAGCACCTCGTCCCAACCAGCAATTCATAAAAACAGGTAAATACATATTCTGTAACAAAACTGGATAACAACACTGAAAATATAATCAAATTTACATCAGTTTAAACTGCACAAAAACTTCACTATTCATACCAGAGCTTAAAATTCATAGATTTAAACCATATTTATAACAGCTAATATAATATATTCTGACATGAACTGATTCCCAAGAGAAGAAAAATTCTAATGTCACAGATGTTTTCGAGGGTGAGTGTTGGCTTTCAACTCTCCTTGCCAATTTCAGACAAATCTTCATTAGTTCAAGTGGTTCTAAAATATTTCATGACTAAATTTTATCATTAGCAAAAAATTTTTTTGCAGCACCAGATCTATTTTTCTGTCAAACACAGATAACCCAAATACCCTGTGCCTGTGCTTTCGTAACATTGCTTAATGTTAAATTTGTTAAAATGTTAAAATTTCAAATATCACTCCAGAAAAGGCAAATCGTTACTTACTAATAGTTATCAGGTATCCTTTAGTAAGCATTAAAATAATAATAATAATAAGCGAAAGATTCAATTCTGAAATCATTTTATATATGTTGTCAGCCTTTTTCAATCAATATAACAAAACATTTTCAGATTATTTGTATTTTTCATTATTCATTCTGACACAATCTTCTGTGAAATAATTCTATGACTGGTCTATTATTGAAAATGAAAAGTGAACAACTTACAGTTAAAATAACGGGAAAAGAACAAGCTACCTCCATTAAAAATCCATCAAACAACAAATTCTCTAGACGTGTACCCTGAAAAATAAGCAAAAATCAACCCCATTTTAGTCTTGGGGCAGAGAGACATGAAGATGAGAAATAGTTTCCACTAAATTTGTGTATGAACAATGAACATTTTTGAATGTTGACATATCTGGATGTTTTCAGCCAAAAGCATATTTAGCCATTTTTAGTCTTAAAAGTCTACAAAAAATAACCTCATCTTTCTTGAAATCACCCAAAATTTTTTGCTATCATTTATATTTAAAAAAATCATAGCAACATTACCTTTGTATGACAGTAGACTTGTAGAGAAGCCTTCACAAGAGTAATAACAGCTAATATAACTTGTACAAGCCATAATGCTAGGGGTCTGTGAACCCATAATAATACATGCCTATAATATAATAAGAAATATACATTAATTAATAGTTCCTCTGTCTGTGCTTTTGTGGACAGGGAAATTATCAACACATATCAATAGAATAATAATAAGAAATGTTTTACTGGGGCTGAGAAATAAACTGCCGCAGTGCATGTAAATGGGACCCAAAAAATTCCTGAAATCAAACTCATTAGGAAGGGATGCAAGCAAAAGGTACCGTCTTATGTTGTATGTCTAAAATCAGCACAACTAATTGTCTTACACCCGGAGCTCCAACTGCAAAAGTTTAAGTCATTGACAAGATATGACACATTATGTCACTGGTTTACATCTGCCTCATAAGCTACTCAACGTCTGTCATATGGATTTTTTCACCAAAGCAGATATCATCCTAGATGAAGATTTAGAGGTATTGCAGATAAAACCTTTAGACTTACCAATGGATATTTGTGGATGAAAAGCCTTCAGATACAGGGGTGGATTTGTTGATGTTGCTGGGACAAATTTCTCCATAACTGAAACAGACAGAAAACATTGGATTTATTTTAAAAAGTGAAAAATAAAAATGATGAAATGAAAATGATGAAAGGGAAACTATCATATTTTGTAGGAGAAAGAAATACCACTTTATCCAACAATAGAGCTGGAATGCAACATTAATACAAATAATATGTTATGGCTTTTTAAGAAAATAGTCAAATAAAACCTACAAAATAAAATAGACAGTCCCTTTAAATTAGAAATTACCCTAGACATTGAATACCCTTGTTGTGATGTTGATCTAAAATAAGTTTGCAGTACAAAAATAACTACACTATTCAGGTACAAATAGGCTCACAATACCAAGGTATTTTTCACCATATTCATTTCATATTTTGGGGTAAAATTTCACATTAAAATATTTGCCCAAGGTCGTTATAAAGTCACCTGTATATTGCCCCATGTCATGTATATAGATCATTTAATATTCTGCACAATAACTTACTATTACAAATTAAAAATAATAAAAAGTGAAAGGAAGTCTGAAATCAGGAAGGGCAACACCATGCAGTGAACAATGAGGAAATATTTTCAGTATGCAGCATTAGCCATTCCTTTTCAGATTTTCAGACTTAAGGAGATATTTTACAGCAGTAAAATTATGAAATTATTATCAGACCCAACATATTCCAAATGTACGTATCAGAAAATAATTCCAAAGCTGACAAACAAAAATTTTGCTTCTGCTTTATACAAATTACAGTAAGCTAAATATTTGCTCTAGTAAGCAACAGAGTGAACTTCCATGTCTGAATCCAGTTTTAAGATTGAAATCAGATGTCATTTTGGTTTAGCAATCTATGATATGACTATTAAGTAGACAAAATATGATTAAATTATGAACACAAAAATACACATGTTTACAAGTTAAAACAAATACCAAGGGCTTGATTTCAGTTTTCCACCGAGAAAAGAAACGAAAAATACCATTAGTTAATCATACTTAAAATCTTATATACAAAATTATACAATTTATGTATACAATTTATATTTATACAGTTTTTATTTAGTCAAAATTCATAATTTATTGTTTGTAATAAGTTGTGACTGATTTTGGAATTTTCATTTATCATTATTCTTTTGTCAATTAAAAACAAAAAACACAGGATATTTAATACAAGTATATTTACATAATTTATCAAAATTTCAGAGCTCAGAGCTATTGTTAAAATGAATGATTAGAATTTAATACTGTAATTTAACTAAGAAATTATATAAATCAGTAAATATGTTATTCTAATTTCTATTGCTTCAAATTTCAAACAATAATTTAGTATGATAATAAATTCAAAATACCAAATTTTCAAATTATAATTTCCAATGAACGCATATTATTTCTTAGGTTATTCAACTTTAAGGGATGTTAAAGGTTTAAGCTATGCTATCCGTGTCACTTTTTAATCTGTATAAACATTACATTAGGTTTGTTTTTATAATTTATATTAAAATCAATTAATGACCAAGCAGGCCCCTTTTATATTGAAATACTCACGTCTGATCACCTTTAGCATGAATAATCACTTAAGTTTCTATAAAATCTTGATTATATTCACAACTCATAATTTTGGTGCTTTATTCAGACATGACTGGTAAATATATCCCAGTTACCAGCCCTTTAGAACAGTTAAAATGTGTCTTTCTTAAGTTAAAAAAATCATAAATGTTTTATAGACTCAATTCACAACCCAACAATTAGTGCTTTATACAGACATGACTGGAAAATATAACCTAATTACTAGCCCTCTACTACAAGTATACCTTCAGCCAAAAAAATGTGAGAAAAAATATATCTGGGTGAGCTACTTTATTGTTTGAAAGATAAACAACTTTTTATCACCTTTTTAAAATACATATAGATTTAGATACATGTAATAGATATGAATACATCAAGAGTGAAAATAGATAAAACAGCAGTGAAGATTAATCAAGAAATATTCAATTTGTAAATTAAGTCATGAAAGATAGTGTACTACATCTAGATATGACCAATTTCCCATCCGCTTGGTATTTATTAGTAAATTTTGGAAGTAAAGAAAATAAATTGAATAGATCTTTCCTAACTCTTCCACACAAATCAGCAGATAATTTAAGAAAAGTCAATGTGAAAAGGTTTGATAGAAAGGATCCTCAAGAGAGTTGTATTTCTAGTAATACCAATACCAAGTGGTTTGGTTAAGCTGGCAAACCTAGGTAAATATCTTTTTTACCAAGAACAAGCAAGTAGATAAGACCATCTAAGCAATTGTCCTGCTTACCAAGATCCAGTGTGTAGTTAGGATCAGTTGCTAACCTAATTAATTATCTTTTTTTACCAAGAACCAGTTGGTAGATAGGATCAGCTGCTAACCTAAGTAATTATCATGTTTACCAAGAACCAGTTGGTAGATAGGATCAGATGCTTACCTAAGTAAGTATTCTGTTTACCAAGAACCAGTTGGTAGATAGGATCAGCTGCTTACCTAAGTAAGTATTCTGTTTACCAAGAACGGGTTGGTAGATAGGATCAGCTGTTAACCTAAGTAATTATTCTGTTTACCAAGAACCAGTTGGTAGATAGGATCAGCTGCTAACCTAAGTAAGTATTCTGTTTACCAAGAAGCAGTTGGTAGTTAGGATCAGCTGCTAACCTAAGTAAGTATTCTGTTTACCAAGAACAAGTTGGTAGATAGGATCAGCTGCTAACCTAAGTAAGTATTCTGTTTACCAAGGACAAGCTGGTAGATAGGATCAGCTGCTAACTTAAGTAAGTATTCTGTTTACCAAGAACCAGTTGGTAGATAGGATCAGCTGCTAACCTAAGTAAATATTCTGTTTACCAAGAACAAGCTGGTAGATAGGATCAGCTGCTAACTCATGTAATTATCCTGTTTACCAAGAAGTTAAACTAGGATCAGCTGTTAACCTAAGTAAGTTTCCTGTTTACCAAGAAGCAGCTGGTAGGATCAGCTGGTAACCTAAGTAAGTATCCTGTTTACCAAGAACCAGCTGCTAACCTTAGGTATTATTTTCCATGTATCATAACCAGCTGAGTCATCCCAAGTTGTTATACTTGTAAAATATGATTGTTTGTTTCTTACAACAATGTAAACTAATCTGGGGGTATTAAATTTAATCCATTAATTAGTAAAACAATAATGACAATGTAAAAGGTGAAATGACAAAAGTTTTGTTGACAAGTTAACATCCATCACTGACAACTGACATCCATTAACAATCTTGATCAACTGTAAATAACCCAGAGCCTTGAAGGTTTTGACTTGGGTTTTCTATCTAATCTAACCTTTTTTTTTTTTTTTTTAAGTTTTTTTCTTTGTAAAATGTGGATGTTGTTTCCTGTCAAACTTTTTGACATTGAAATTTAAAGGGATTATAAAGAGGTTTTCTAAACTTTTTATGTGTATCAAGGACACTGATATCATCAATTTGCACTCACAAGTTTACTTATTCACAGCCCTACTTCTATGAAATCAAATATGATTTAATGACAAATACCCTGACTAATATTGAAAACAAATTTGATAATTCTATTTTGCATTGATAATACGAAAGAGATTAAAGATGGAAGGCCTCACTATCCTTGAACTGCCTGAAAGGTGTGTCAAGATAACTTTAATGAAAGATAAAGATAACACTAATTATGTCTTGCTTGTATGCATAATAAAATATTCACAAAGAATATAAAAAGATTAGATAACATGTGATAAGGATCTAACCATCCCGGAATTGCCCCTATGGATATCAAAAGAAAACGTGAAATCTTATCCTAAGAAGGATATTGTGTAAGCACATAAACTAAAAAATAAAGTATCTAGGATTAAGCAAACTTTTAAATTAGTTTGGGATACATTTCTAAAAATGTTGGTTTATATTTTCCAAACCACTCAAAAAATAAGGCTGCCCCTTTAAGAATTTGGATCTAAACAATACTGAAGCAATCCGACAGTTCTGGATGTACAAGGCTACACTTACCATGAAAATTGTTTATGATCATCCAGACACACTCTAGTAACATATAAAATACACACCAAACATTTAACACATACATCAAATACTGTGCTACATAACCCTGTAATAGAAAGAAAGTGAAATGGAGTTTTACATCCTACTCATCTCTACCTAATAGGTCTATAAATGCAGTGTGTGATATGGAAATTTTGTTTCCTGAACAGTCTTCCATTCATTTGGTTGGTCACTCACTCAAATTAATTTCAAATTTAGCTTTGGTAACCAATTGAATTACTGTATATGCATTCTGTTAAATCTGGATTTTTTTCTCCTTATTATTAAGTAAAACTAGCCCCAGATCTTTAAAAGTTTGTTTACTCAGATTAAAACAAGTAATTTAATCAAATTCAAGGTCAAAAATACTTGAGAGTTGTTACATTTTACAATACCCAATCTAAAGGTGTGATATTTTCACAAGAAGTACAATTAAAATTGGATTGAGAAGGTTTTTGGTACTCTTCGGAAAGTTCTAGAATTGGTTTATTGGATATGAAGTACTAATAAGTAGTACATTGGTATATTGGTATGATATAACAGGTACTTATAATATGGTGTAAACCAAACCCAACCCTATACAAGGACTCTTTGACTTTCAAGGACACTCTGTAATCACATAAAATTTTGATTGGCCGGGACAACACTGAGGCTCAGTCTGCCTGAGGATAGCTATATACAAAATCCTTTAAGAAATGAGAATCAAAAATAGACACGAAATTGTAAGAAAATTTCTCTCATTACACACTACATGCCATTTTTTATTTTCATGGCCCCAAAATTTACATAAAGTCAGACACAAAAGTATTTTTAAATTTGTTATAAAATTTTGTCTACATTGTAAAATCTGCACCAAATATGCCTGCACTTTGTAAAACAAAGGTTAATAAAGACAATAAAATATTGTAATTTAATAGCTTTTTCTCATGACAACTGTCTATTTCAAATTTAACTGTCATTTTCACTTGGGAATTATGTAAACCACAATATTCTTTTTCAATGTTGACAACTCAGCTTAAAATTTATCAAACAAATCTGCTATCTTTACATAAATCTGAACATAAGGAAACTTTCATTTCATTTTTATGAATGTTTTACATAAAATTAGCACAACACAAAATTGGGCATATTTTTGAAAATTCCTGGGTGATGAAATCTTAATATGTTATAGAATCAATAGACCAACATTGGTCATGTCTTTAAGAGGTTTTGAACCCACTACGCCCTATGGCTAAAATAGCTATACTTACTGGTGGTGGGGTTTTTAATCAGCAGTCGTCTCAGTCGACCTCGAATTGATAATTCATGAGTGAAATGTTTCACTGGTGCTGAGCTGAAATCAGAAAAATAAAACATACTTAAAAATATCACACGGAGAAAACTTTCATGTTCTAGTCCAAATCACTTTCCATTAATTTACAAGTGACAAAGTAGACAGTGAGAAGTGAAGAGTGTGGAGGGGGGAACCGTGTAACGGTCTGTTGGGCAAGAATAGACTGGAAATGTGGTACAGGTTCAGATGGGGAATGTACTAGTTTTCAGGTCATTCTTTAAAGTTTGGGCATGTGAATGGCTTTGTTCTGCAATAAATTTGGTGTATTTTTTCTCTAAATATTTGCTAGTTATAATAAGTCATGAAATTAGAGCAATAGTGCAATTGGGGTATTTAAAGAATTCTTTATCAGAATTCATTTCCATTTAAATAAGTTGACAGTTAATGCATCAAACAAGCTTGATGTTATGTAAGCCTATCATTTTTTTTCTCATGCAATTTCATTTATCGTCTCAAAATTAATATCAAGTCCAGAAATACAAGTTTTAATATCCATCATGCACCTGGTATGTTTCAACTTTTTAAACTGAAATTAAACAAAACTAAATGACGGACTGTCACACAACAAACAAATATATTTGTGAGGACATGACAGTTATGATACAAACTGTCACCCAAATAAAATAATTAATTTCAAATATATCTAGAAACTCATTCAATACATCTTAAAAGAGAAGACTTCCCTGTTTATATGCCAACTGTTAACTTATTTATGCTGTGTTATTTAATTCTAAAAATCATGTCTCTTAATTCAAAAAGAAATATTGCCAAAATCGAAACAAATTGACAGCATTTGACAATCACAAAGGCATTTTTAGCAGTAGAATTGTAGGTGGCAACAAAATGTATAACTTGATTGTCATGCTGTATATTTAGGTACAACTGTTTGTAATTGGTCTATCCAGAAACTCCCTTTAATTGCAATCCCTTGGTTTTTCGTTTGGTGTCTAAGAGAAAATGACCGTGTTAACAGAGCCTAACACTCAATTGGTTGTCAAATTAGGACTATATTTCTTATGATTAAATAAATTTTTTTATTTGTATTCACATCATACTTGAAATGTTTATTTTGTTGATTGTAAAAAGGATGTAGTCAAGGTCAAACTGCAGTTTACAGTACTCAAGTCACAATAAAATCCTTTAACTAGGGTAGCAATATAATAAAAAAGGGAAATAAAATACCATATAAAGGATACAATAAAATACTCAAATAAAAGCCTTGTTCACTCAACCCAAATTTTGTAAACCTGATTTAACTTTGATGAAAGCTGAGCTTCATAGCTTTTGAACCAGGTTTTGCTTGAATTGATGACATGATCCTATTCTGTTTTGATTATCATTACTAACATGTTATAAATGCAAATATAGCCAATCAGAGATTGAACAGACACAAAGTCTGTAAACAATAAGCCATAATGTTTGAGTCTTTATGTCGAGGGCTCTGATTGGCTGTATTTGCTGGCATACAATCCAATCTAATAGATGTCTTGCATGATACAAGAAAAATGGTTATTGCGGTCAAGATATAGAACGAAGTTTGTAAGATCTTTACATTGTGAATATGTACTTATACTAGATAGCATCACATATCGGCAACTAAAATTGTGTTCAAGAAAGCCAGTACGACACATCTAACCTCCATCAGTGAACTAGTTTGAAAGGAAAACACTCATGTTGACAGGGTTTTATACAGTTAAAAAGCAGTAGGATAAACTAGAACAGGATTTAAAGGCGCACATGAATTTAAATTTATATTGCCCAATATAATACAATATATCATATAGCCCAACTATTTCACATCAGTATACACAACAATTAGATTGATGCTCCAATATCTCTGTTTGTTATTTTAGTTTTAAAGACTTTTCTTTTTTTCAGTTTTTCTTTCATGTTTTAAGATACATACACATCAGTTATGCCCTTCAGTTCAACCTTTCTGCATTTTTACTTTGCTCATACGCAGCATGGTACAGAAAAGTAGGACATATATCAATTACAGCTTTTGCGATAGTAACACTTAGTTTTATTGGAATTGTAGGAACCACAGATATCTGACTGAAAAGTGGAACGGTACAAATCGATGAATAATATATATCTGTAAAAATGATGGCTGCATGTGATGAGCTCTTGTTAAGTGTCAATTCAGCTCATGGAAATTAACTCAATGGAAAATTTCTGAATTATGTCACCATGTAAAAATATTACTATGTTGTAATACGATTATGTTTACATTGAGCACTATTCAACTGGAAATTTCTTCATCCATATCTATATTACATCTTAAAGGGACAGATGCGCCATTTTTGGGTTGATTTGAGTGTTGAAAATATGTAAATAATCTTCAGAAATACTAGAAATGTACAAAAATCACATAATTCCTTAAGCTTTGAACACTTCAACTGATTGGCTTAGCTAAAAAATTCTTGTTTCTGAGAATAAAGTATGATTGGTGAAAAAAAGGCCTACCTATCCCTTTAAGATGGCAAACTTTTAATTTGATGCTATACCTGTTGGTTTAGGTGAACTTTTGAATTGACCTTGATTTATTTTAATTATCAATAAAGGTTAAGGTTAAATGATAGATAGACTTAGGTGCACTGACTGTTGCATCAACAACTCTACAGTACATGTATATACCACAGTTTTATAATATTTTTCATTTTGACATTATTCAAATGCAATAACAGATGAGTTTATTTTTGTGAAACAATTTTTTGAACAATGAGCTTTGCCTTTAAATAGAAAATAGAATTAAATCCATCACTAGGATACTCATGTCAAGTTAAAAATTAAAGAAAAAACCTTTACTCATTTTCTTTGTCAATTTATGTCATTTACCAGTCTTGCAGTAAGTTTGACCTCAACCAATGCTTTCATGGTATAGTATTCAAACTCTCCATACAAATATTCACCTTGACCAATTAACTATTTAACATAGTACTAAAATTGTAACATTGTGTCACATTATGTACCAACTGACCACAATCAACATATTATTCATTCATTCATTATACTGATATCTTAAAGGAAACATCCCATATAAGAAATGGGTGACAATTCTCTTAAAATCTCAAATCCCTGTAGCAAATTAATATTGAGTTATTATCAAATTGAACAAATTTTTTTTATGGTGAAATACATTCTTCATCAACCGATTATAAATTCTAAAAAAACTATTTTCATTTCAGATTTAAAAGTGACGCTAACTCGTTAAATAAACTTGTTTAACAAATTTCTGACATTTTTGGGGTGATCATTTGTAATGGGATGACCAATTTATATTAGGTTAATTCAAATTAAAGGGGCATAAACACTTTAAATAAAATAGTTTCAGAAATTTCTGACATTTTTGGGGTGACATCACATAATCATTTGTAATGGGATGACCAATTTATATTAGATTATTTCAAATTAAAGGGGCATAAACACTTTAAATAAAATAGTTGCAAAAATTTCTGACATTTTTGGGGTGACATCACATAATCATTTGTAATGGGATGACCAATTTATATTAGATTATTTCAAATTAAAGGGGCATAAACACTTTAAATAAAATAGTTTCAGAAATTTCTGACATTTTTGGGGTGACATCACATAATCATTTGTAATGGGATGACCAATTTATATTAGATTATTTCAAATTAAAGGGGCATAAACACTTTAAATAAAATAGTTTCAGAAATTTCTGACATTTTTGGGGTGACATCACAAACACTTGAAATTGTGAAAAGTCACAAACACTTGAAATAGTGAAAACATATGTATTTAACTCTTCAACCACCACTCTAAGTTTTTTGTTAAACACTCTAGATGATGTAAGGACCCTGAGGTTGTGTGACATCAAATTAAAAGGGAGAATTTTCTCAGCATTTGGAATTGACAATAGGACATAAAACTTCATATCATTTCATTACCCTAATTAGGTATTGACAATAGGACATAAAACTTCATATCATTTCATTACCCTAATAAGGTATTGATATTATGACATAAAACTGAATTTTTGTTACAGAAGATAAAGAGACATAAAACCTCATTTCAGGCAGTGAACCGAATTTCAATTCATCTTGCACACAGCCTAAGGTAACGAACATTTGTATGCAAAAGTACATTTCATCTTTCAAATCATGAGGTGTGTATTTTACATAATACAACTTGACATCATGTGAATACAACAGAAAATGAAAAATAAGGACATACATGATTTGATAGGTACAAATATCTCGAGGGATTTACAAAAGAATATTGTTATTCTAGCACAATTGGATAGAGCTTAAGTTATCTTCGACCTCATGGTGGACGTGAATTCTAATCTTGATCAGCTTGTTGAGTCTGGTGACTTTGAATAAGTCCACTTGACCCAGCTGTAAATCTTTCAGTTAACCTATCCTGTATTTGTCACTGAACTGATAGGATAACAAATCCTGCAAATACCAGCAATGGAATTTACACCATCAAAATCTACTTGGTAGTTCTGGCTGGTCTTTCCCCTATTATTTCTTAAGCAGGATAAAATACTCAATGTCCAGTCAAAGCATGGGATGATCTGCACAGATCTTTCAACATTTTTACATTGAAATATACAATACTTGAAACAAAATTGACAGTAAGATTTTTAAAGCACCCAAAACATAAACTGACTTATGAGCCTCAGAAGTTTAAATACTACTCAGGTAAATCTAAAAGTTTAAAAAACACCAGCAAACTTTCGCTTTTGAAACTCTGAAATTGTTGTTGATGAAACCACACTTACAGGTTCTGTTCTTCTTTCTGTCCAAGCCATCCTTGTAAATCTTCCACCATTTTAAAAATTCCTTTCTTAGTACAATTGGTAAAAAAATCTGTTGTTATAATGTGATTTTTTTTAAGACTTTCAAGGGCGTTTTTTAACAGATTGTATAACAAATATTCCTAAACTGCTTCAGGGTTGATGGTTGATTCAAAAATATATCAAAGAGAACAATCCAGGGCGAATATATCCTCGAGGCAATGTACCTAAAGTGTGACCTAAGCCTGAGGGTTCAACCAATTAAACAAAGATCCAAGAGAATATATATTAAATTAGTTGTTGTTCAAAAATTTGTTATGTTGCGTAATTTTAAGGGTTTTTTTGTATTCAGATTAATGATTTTTTGTTTTTTTTTTTCTTCAAAATCCAATATATCCAATATTCAGATAATTCTTAAAGGTCAAACTGATGAACAAGGTCCATGTAAACAAGTACAAGTCCTTCCTAATGGATAATTATATGCTCACAATTACACAACATTTAATTCCAGTTTTGAAATTCCAACCATACTATTTTACACAAAAAATTCTGAATGACTGCCCGACACTGAAATCTATAGGTCCTGGCTACTCATAAGGTGACTTGTATGACACATAACAACATTAGAAATTTGTCCATATACTATGGATCCGTCCTAAACAGAAATGGTCTTAACAACTCATGCTGGTTCATTATCTGTCTGAAGGGTTTGGGATTAGGCTTAGCCTAATGAGATTAGCTTAATCCTGTTGCAGAAAGGAATTTAGACAAACTGACTGGCCCACTGCAGACGTGAAAAAAAAAAGGAAAGCTGGAATGTCTGAAACTATATATCATATTTTTTAAGCTCTATCAGCTTTTACAAGTATTTAGACAATATAAATTGAAACATTTTTCCAGAGATAATGAAATGAAATTATGTGAAATCCTAATTTGTCATGATTTTACCGAATTTCAGAAGAAATTCTTTGTATTTTTTAAGAAGAAAAAAAATCTATGATTAAAATTTGTTTTAAATGAAACATGCACGAAATAATTAACCCTTTTCAATTGGTGCCCAGAGCCTATACTTTACATTCTTAAAAAGTTACAAAAATATGGTATAAACAGCAAGAGAAATAGATGTACCGGTACCTTCTAGGCTTCCTGTATAGTTTGGAATGTTCCAAAAAACGATATCTAATCCCATCAAACATTTCAACAGATTACAGTGAACCTAATTTCTCTGGTGCAGCAAGACTCAACAAGGTGTTTTACTTAAAAACAATATCTTACTGCCTATTTTTTATGCAGAAACTTTCAGCTCAGTTTAAATATAATTGGTACCAGCAGGAAGCGTTTCTTTTTCTGAATGAGTTTGTCCTTGATAAAAACATTTGTCCTGAACATTTATTCAAGACTTAAAGGGATACAGTTGTCTAGTTTTTATTTTTCTTGTGAGTTGAATTTAAATTAGTTTGATTACAATAGTTTTGAAAAATATTATTACTGAAAAAACGAATTCTTTTAGTAGAATAAACCTAAAATTACAGCCAGTTGTCTTTGAGGAACCAAGATTATGAAAGATAAAACTGCATATAATTTGACCAGACCCATGGATCAATGGGACAAAAACTTTAACTGCTATTATACTGAATTTGAAACAAATTTACCTTTTGACCTTTATTGGATCTTCAACATCAGCTTCCATTTGACTACGCCTCTTCAATAATTATCTAAGTTGTACATCTCTTTAACAACAAAATTGTAACAAATTTAACACAAAACCAATGACTTAATGAACTACAGTCAACATTATTCCAATGGCATTGTCTCTTTAACACTCAAATTAGAAACAAATGTACCACATGATCAGTGACCCTTTTGAACTGAATTCAGACTTATCCAATACTTACATTACCAAAAATAGCTGTCCTCAGAATCAATTTAAGAATAACACAGATGAATTTTGTGTCATTTAAACAGGT
Organism: Lottia gigantea; assembly: GCF_000327385.1. Taxonomy (NCBI): domain Eukaryota; kingdom Metazoa; phylum Mollusca; class Gastropoda; family Lottiidae; genus Lottia; species Lottia gigantea. The sequence goes on from NW_008708943.1 coordinate 1,528,052, forward strand.
AAGCTTTCTGAGAACCATTCCAGTTTTGGCACACCTCAAACAGTTCAAAATTGACTGTATGAAATGGTATAATGCCAACCGTAACAAGGAACAGTTTTCATTTACACTACATTTGAAGAAATCACTTGAAAATGTGCAAGTGTAATTGTGGTTTGTTTTGTGTAAAACTGGCTAAGTGGTACAGCCTTGAACATACCAATCTAATATTTAGTGGTGTTGCAACTTTAAGTTCCAGATTGGAAACAAATGTACCACATGACTAGTGACCTATTTGACCTAATATAAAGTTAGAACAATATAAAATATCAGGAAGTGAATTAGGTCAGTGGCCTGGGTCATGTTAAATTATTTCCTTTCTCAATGCTTAGTTTATTCATAAACAATTAGGCTAATAAATAGGCTACAAATAGTCAAATAGTGGTTTACAAAGAACTACAGTGAAGAGCTATGGAGAGTTGAACAGGAAATTTTGCTGCATTTCTAGGTATAAGGGGGTGAGAGCCGACATCAGACTCTTGGAAGCACAGGCACAGACACAGGCATTAGAATTTTTCTTACCGTGAGGAGGATTCAAACCCATGGCGCCTTATCGCCTAGCTGACGACAATCCAACTCGCTAACTGGGGTTTGATCTGGGCAGAGGTGAGGATTTAATACTTTACTAAGTGAAATTACTTCCCATTTCTATTTAGTAGTATATTTGCATATTTTTAACTCCAATAAACTCTTAGGATACTCAGGAATATGTCTGCTCACTAATATCAAAATGTGCATTGATAATTGAAATTTTATTCAGTCAAGTGACAAGTCATATCTGTTACTAGCCCTAAGTGGGTTAATTAGTGGACAAGGTTGAGCTAGAAGGAGGGTTAAGATATAAGAGAAAAGAAGTTAAAAGAATAAAATAAGGTGATTATCAATCAAATTAAAATTGTGGACAGATCAAACTTATTATTAGCATTTAGAGGGTTAATTAATGATCAGTATTAAGAGGAGTCTCAATGAAAGCTCTGATCTAGGTCTCAATGTTAAGCCTTTAATGTTCAACATAAGGCGCAGGTACAGGGTTAAAGTCAATTGTTTACAAATATTGTGGTGATAATAGACAACTAACTATTGTTAATTCATAACTCATGTTAATTGTGGAAAGTGAGGCTTATGGTTATGGCTGGTCACATGAGAATGGTCAAAAGAGGGTCAAAACTTTGACTAGCCCTTGTAGTTGAAGGGAGACATTTTTGTTTCTATCAATTTTAATGACTCAACAGTTTCAACACAACTATATAGGTTTATATTCAATGGGAATGAGAGCCATCTCAAAGATCTTGTTATTTTGATGCTGGCCTGTAAATCCAACTGTAAGTTCTTATGAACAGGTATATTTTCTCTCTCTATGTTTTTATTTATCTAAAATTCATGTATTATCTGGCCCTGAACTTAGTCACTGTCATGTATTTATGTTGTTGTTTACTTCTCCTTTGTTTATTTTAACATATTGTTTTTCATCCTTCTATTAGCTTAAACATTTAGTATCCATGTCCAAAAACTGGCTTGAATTAATGTTTCATTAAATCATTCGTTTGTTTGTTTGTTCGTTCATTTGTTCATTCATTTGTTCGTTCATTTGTTCGTTCGTTGTTTATTCATTCACATCTAATTCTAACTTACCAATAAATATTTAATTCATTTATTCATTGTTTATTTATAAAATCTAAAATGACATGTGTCGCACGTCACTGACATGTCAGTCAATACAAAAACACGGCAGGTCTGATGTCATACTGTCCCTTGGCATAAATCATATTTTCTTATCGTTGACATACTGGCAGGTTAGGGAAATGAATTCATTTTTTATAGTTTATAGATTTCCTTCTTCAATTGTCTTTTACCTAATTAGGCTAAATTATGCATCATCATTAATCATGTTTAAAAATAGATAATTGGTATAAAGAATTGAGAAATAAGTTGAACTGATAAATTTCAATATTCATGGACACACTCTATTAGATAAAGATATAAAGACCATGTAAATGCTCTAAGCTGTGTGGACTCTCTAAAATAAATTTAACATTTAACTGTGTTATATCAAGCACAAGTGTATCCTCCAAAATAATATCTTTTTTTGTAGACACTCTGAATCTAATAATATCAGCTATGTTTTCTGAAAAAAAAAATAATTACCAGGTTCGACATGAGATTAAATTATCAACTTTGTGAACTCTCTAAAATGAAATAAAAATTGTTGAGTAGTCTCTCAAATATAAGATACTATTAACTTTGTGAAATCTAGAAGGAAGATATAAAATTCAAGTTTTCCCCAAAAAATAGATATAACATTTTGTATGTTCCCCTGAAAATTAATCTACAAATATCTGTGAAGATTCTCCGTGACAAGAAAATAATATTTTATAATTTTTAATATTAATAATAATTTATTTGAAAAAGAATTCAGAAGATCATACATAATCAGCTACAAAATAGTTTTGATAAAGAAATGAAAATTCAAGAACTAAAATTTGAAGTTTGTATATGAAAATCTCTGAAAGGGTCATGTACTTGTTTGATTATGACTAATTAACTAATGAGATCCCAGAAAGAGGTTTGTATGGGTTTGGTAAATAAAGTAGAGTAAGGTCAACACCCTGTGCATGACCTAATCAATGTTACACCATACTGTTATAATATAATTAGCAATGTAACACCAAACCTGGTTTTAATTTTCACTGACATAACATCAAACTGATCCTTTTCATCAACTCAGGGGTCAGGGTTCACACCCTCAGGGGATCTGAATAGGTCAATAGGGCACTATCAATAAGTATCAACTATCCATTAATTAGCCATCAATAAGGGACTAACTCTGCTGATACCATCCAGCACAATTAAAGGGTTAATACCGACAGGGGTAGGAAATAATCGTTTTACAATGAGTCATTAAGGTTTTTGGGGCATGATCACTTGGTTGTAATTTTTGACAATGAGCTATCAAGGTTTTTAGAGCATTGGTATAATTTTTTTGACAATAGGCTATCAAGGTTTTAAGAGCATTGGTAAAGTTTTGACAATGAGCTATCAAGGTTTTAAGAGCAGTGGTAAAGTTTTGACAATAAGCTATCAAGGTTTTAAGAGCATTGGTAAAGTTTTGACAATGAGCTATCAAGGTTTTAGGAGCATTGGTAAAGTTTTGACAATGAGCTATCAAGGTTTTAAGAGCATTGGTATAATTTTTTTGACAATAGGCTATCAAGGTTTTAAGAAAATTGATATAATTTTCGACAATAAGCTCATTACATGAGCTAATACTTGTTAAATTGGAAAAATCCTGCGCCCTTCCCATTGTTATTGACATTCATTTTGAATCCAAATTGCAGAATATTTTTTTCATATCGAACCACAGAACACTTGCATTAAATAATCAATTCAGTAGAAAAGAGGGGCCTAGGTGGGTGGTAGCCTCCATTAACAATGTTTTTGGCTAGCAGTGGAAATGTATGCTCTGTTGTCCAGAATATCTGAGCTTCTACACCTCTGAAAAGAGCAATGCAGACAATATGGGAATATGGGAAATACATCCCCTTCAAATCTAGCTTTTTATTTAAATGACAGGTCCAATTTGCTGTGGGAATTTTTTTTTAACCTCTGGCAATTTTTCACCTCTGGCAATTTGTTTTCCCAGACCAAAGGCTATAAAGTTTGTTAAAATAAAGAGTATTTACATAATATTTAACTAATTTTAACCATAATATTTATAGTTCAATATTCAACACTTTATAATATTTATAAAATAAATATATTACATTGTCCAAATTGTTCAACACTCCATACGTTTACATTCTTGACTTTTTTTCATTACACAACTTGTCACAGATGTTTAAAAAACACTCTTAACGCATTATCCACATTTAAAGGTCCAACCAGACATTATTAGCATAACAGCTAAATCAACAGTCCTATGGCTGGCCCTTTAAACCACTAAACAAAGCAGCGAAGAATAGAAATACACAAGTTATCTCCATGTAGTTGAGAACATGATAAAAACTCTATTTAGTTGAGAACATGATAAAAACTCTATTTAGTTGAGAACATGATAACAACTCTATTTAGTTGAGAACATGATAATGATAAATAAAAAAAAAACGTTATAAAAAGTTATAAGTTTTATAAGACCTAAAATGGAAGTTTTGAAATTGTGGTGGGATATTAATTTGGCTTTGCAGCACAATTCTTTGACATAAAGCTAGACTCTAAAGTCAGTCACAATTGAAAGCTAACTGTAGGCCTAACTTTTAAAGAAGATATTTAATTTATGATGCAAAATGGCACTTAGAGTTAAAGCTATGCTAAAAAAAAGTTTTAATTAGTGAGCACCATGTTTTATTATAAAATTACTTGCATAAGGGTTTTAAACTAGTTGAAAAAAACTCGACTATGACTGGTGAATAAAATACGACTGACGATTTCAATTAATTCATTAGGATCTACATAAAGCCAATTTGAGCTTGTAAAATATTTAACTATTTTATGCAATGACTTTTAAATATAGATTATATTAAGAAATATTAAACTGCAAAACTGAAAACATAACCTGTTTTAATTCATGTGAAGCTACCATTCATCAATAGAATTTCAGTATTTTATCAAATCTGATATGCATTTACAAATATTTTGATCCTATTTTTATCCTGTATATCAATCATACAAATAAGCACTTAAGCTCTCTTTCTGGAGTTGCTTTTTGAAATAATAGCCTAGTTTTGAAATTAATTCTAAAGTTTTGAGGGATGTGACAATCTAATGCTAGGCTTAAACCATAGCCATGGCATGTAAAAACACACAATATATACATTCTCTTCTTTCAAACTGTCGTCTGCTATAGGCCCTACTAACCGTCTGATTAGATCATTCCATCGATTTTAATCCATCTGACTAAAGGAAAGCGACAATCCAATAAAGCCATTCCAGATTATATTAAGATTCCATATCAAGCCTTCTCATTCACCAAAACAAAGACAATCAGCACCCATTGTGACAAAGTGACTCTCGATTATCCCCTCTGACATAAACAAAGAAAGTTGACTGGAAATAAGAATCCGAAGCCTAGACCTAGATCTATAAGGGAAAAAATTAACAAACTCACCGATCCCAATCGCAGTCCTCGACTTCCTCCTCCTCATCTCCAGCTTCATTCATCCACATCCAGTCAATTCCATCACAGTCAGACTTTTCGGGGATTCGCTCCATCCTTCACCCTCCTTTGCTAGCATGGATTTCAGCATTTAACTCTCAGGCACCGAGTGGTCGCGGGTCAATCTAAACTAAAAACACGTCCAACAACTTTAAAATCCGTAATCAAAACTAAGTTTAAAAATTAAAATAAACAATGTTTCCGCTGTCATTCATCAGCCAACAACAAGTAAGAAATGATAAAAATAACCCCGAGTCTAAAATTATATATTCTCATTTCACCAACAATAGGCCTAAAACCATCTTCACGCTTCAATGAATGTTTACTTTCAAAGTCTTAAATTCAGCCTCCAATACCAAAGCCATGAAGTCCACAAACGTAATAAACGACAATATTATAATGTTATAAGCCCAGTGAATGCAGGTTATCCTACCCTTTTGTTATTGGCCCTCTTACGCGTACAAAGGGGCTTCTCGTAGCCTTTTATAACATCAATAATATTGAACTGAGGCAAATATTGTATCAAACATTCGCTCACATAACGGGTCTTTGGTAACTTTCACATCAAAAGTATCGCCGCTTTAAATTGCTGTATATATTATACGGATGTTGACCCTTTACACCCATATTACATAATCAATTTTCAGGAAATTGAAATTAAAGTGTTAAAGATGTGACAGTTTTTAAAGATAAGGTTCTGATTAATTATGACATCCCTGTTTAGATTTTAATTCCGCTTGACTTTCTCATTAGGGTGTAAAACTTAATTTAAGTCTTCTCAAATAAATAACATTTCAGGCGACTCCACTTTAAACCGGATAGATAACCGTATATTTTTAAATCATGTGTAGCTCTCTTTAAACCAGAATACGGAAGAAAAATCACAAAGTTTATTGATATTCAGTTTCGGAGAATTTATAAAAGTTACTGATCATTATTTAGTCATATCTGAAGATTATTATTATTATTATTGTCGCCTACAAAACTAACCTACATGCCCTCAAGCTGCCTCTTGCTGTTTTTGATGTAAAATGCTCATCAGAGCACTTTCTATTTAACAAATTTAAAATGAGATTTTGCTCCAAAGCTTTGCAACAAGACAATCTACAGCCTTGATAGTTTGTCCCCCCCCCCCCGCCCCATTGAGTCATTCTGCCCTCTATTTGTATCCCCGTTTTCGGGAGGCTGGCGCCGCCACTGTGGTGAGCTCATTGTACAAGGGGGAGAAGTTTTTCGAGCCAAAATCTCATAACTAGGTTAAGGATTCGGGCAATCTTAGATTTCTCGCCCCCCTCTCGGACGTAAACCTGGCTCCGCCACTACCTCAACATCCATTTAAAATAGTTTACAATACACCTACACAAATTCAATGGGGCCCAATGTAGGGGTACCTCCTAGTTTTTAAATTTGTTTAGGTATGTGTTGTATGATAAGAAATCGGCAGTGAAAACTTTTCCGTCGAATGTGAAAATTTATTATTTTGGGTCGTTGTCGTTTTTTTACTCCTTTCGTTAAGCCATACGACCATTATTCTAAGAGAAACGGTTTGGAGAGCCAAGGGCAATCATGATTACGGTTCAATGTTTTAATACCTTTAGGTCCTGCCATGGTCCATGGAATACATCTTGGTATTGATCTTTCCAGAATTATTTCTATTCATTTATAGTTTGTTCGACTGGAGTAATGACAAAATATGACCTCTTCAAGGATATAAGAACCCACGACTGCTATTTGTCCGGCATAACACGGTTTCCGTTACGATGAAGAGAATCCTGGTTAAGAAAATCGGAGATAAAAGATGTACAGATAGTTACTGACAACCGATAAGATGCGAAGATGAGGGGAGGGGATCCCTTTTAAGACGTCATTACAGTGGGGGACTCATGTTTCCTGAACCATTACCACCGGTCTCCCGTACATGTTGACAATGATTTCCTTTGGTTAAAGATGCACAAAAAATCTAACAAAAACAACATTTATAGGATTTATTATATTTCATATAAAAACACATTTTGGCCCCTTTAACCTTTGGGCAGATAGAAATACACAAGTAGATAAAATAATTTTTAAGCACTAATAAAATCTCTAACAATGAAACCATATAAATATAAATTTCTAACACAACACAAAATCAAACAAATCATTCTTTTAAAATTTTACTCAGAATACAGGAATGATTAATTGGTAAGTATAGAAAATTTATTGTTGTCTGGAGACTTAAGACAGAAATCAAAGAGATAATATACGTCACAGGACAATGCCTTTTAATACTTTAGTACCACTCTACGCTCGAATGAAAGATTGGAAATAACTTTTGAAGCACTACACTTGAAGCAAATTTCAACTATTTTAAATCGCAGATATCAAAATAGCTAATCTTTTCTTGTTGCAGGTGTAAAAATAAGAAAAACTGCATCTGGGACCTCAGGTGACAAAACATACCACATATTATATTCTTGATCATACACAAGACTACAAACACATGGTTGTATAATTCTAAATACATTACAAATAATCTCAAATTCAGAAGACTTTGAAGATGCATGTATACAAAATTATCTCCACAAAAAAACTTAATAAAACAGGTTTAAAAGTAATAAAATGCAAGTTCCAGTCATGATAAAACCTACAATGTATTGCTTGAAACCCTGGTATAAATTCATTCTAGGGCAATGATCAAAATGACTAGTAAATACAGCCAAATCAATAGTCTAGTGCTATAGTCAGATATGACTGGTAAATGCATTCAAAATAAAATCTTTAGTCAGACGTGACTGTCAAAAAGTTTAAAAAACAGCTTACAAGTCTAGTTAGACATGACTTAACAGTACAACCTTGAGCTCTAGTCAGACATTGACTTCAGAAAACAGCCTAGAGCTCTCTGGTCAGACATTGACTTGACAATGCAGTCTAGAGCTCTAGTCAGACATGACTTGACAGTACAACCTTGAGCTCTAGTCAGACATGACTTGACAGTACAACCTTGAGCTCTGGTCAGACACTGACTGACAATGCATCCCAGAGCTCTAGTCAGACATTGACTGAAAATACAATCTAGAGCTCTAGTCAGAAATTGACTGACAATACAGCCCACAGCTCGAGTCAAACCAAATCAACTGTATAAATAGAATCATTAAAGATGGGTTCCCTTATTTTCATTTATCTAAATGAAAATGCTAATACTTATATGAATAGAAAGCAGGGGTGTTCTAATGACTTGGAAAAATACCAGTATGTCCATAATTAATTCATAATTAGCTCAATTAGAAGAGAATTACCAGCAGAATTCTAATGAGTGACCGATCAAGAAAGATCAAAAAGTCTTTTTTGCTTATCAAGACTGTACATACATGGACATTTATGATTGGTTAAAACTCTTAATTATATGCAATAAGAACATAATGATATGATTAAGAATACATGATAATTCATTAGAAACACTAATTAATCAAATAGTTTACTTAATTTGACACTAGAAAACAAGGAAACCCATCTTTAAGAGTTTATAGAATTTTCTCTTACATATTTCATGGACCAGTCACCTGAACTGTCTAAATGAAGTTCTACATTATGATATTTTCTAATTGATTGATAAGTTATATTTAGTTCATTATAATAATTGTATAATACTTCTTCCATTTCTGTATAATTCCAAGATAGCTTGCCAGGCAAGGTAATATTTGCCCACTGGCAGCTTTGATTATGAATAAAAATATTTAGCAGTACAGTAACAATCACCAGTATGAAATATTCAACCTTCTTATATATATATACACTTCTTTTGAACTCTTTAGGGCGATACTGAATAATATTGAGTGTGAGTTATTGCCCTTGTTCTTGAAAACGTTAGAAGGCAAACATTCAATCTTCAGCACGGGGCTGAATAATAAAACCAAGTTTTGTAAAAATCCAGCAAGAATCATGCCTTTTGGTGTTTAAGAGCTAAATTTGAAAGCGTTTTCAAGAACAAGGACAATAACTCATACTACATATTTTTCAATTCTTCTGATTTTCAATAGGGTTCAACGTTGTCCCTTCTAGAGTGTTTACGAGCAAAAAATTGAAAGCGTTTTCAAGAACAAGGACAATAACTCATACTAAATATTTTTTGATTCTTCCCTATTTCAATAGGATTCATTCTTGGGAGATTATGAACACTCATGCCAAGTTTCGTTAAAATCCGTCATGAATTGTGTCTTGTAGAGAGTTTTTATGAGCAATTGTGGAAGGACCGACGGACATACCGACGGAGAAGTTCTACATTATGATATTTTCTAATTGATTGACGATGGCCAACACTGAGTTAAGTTATATTTAGTTCATAACAATAATTGTATAATATTTCTTCCATTTCTGTATAATTCTAAAATGCATTACAAATAGATCAAAATCAAATATTATAAATATGATCTCAAATTCATCGGAAACATGTATACAAAATTACCCTATAAAAAACCTTAATATAACAGGTGCAAAAATAATATACTTTTGTATAAACTCTTTTTGCAAATATGCTATAATGCCCAGTTGAAAAAAAAAACAGGAACCAAAATGTCCCAAATTTGACCTTTGCAGACCAAATCAACTGTATATATGGAAGCTTAATGTAAGAATCATTAAGAGTTTATAGAATTCTCTATTATATTTGTCATTGACCAGTCACCTGAACCGTCTAAATGAAGTTCTACATTATGATATTTTCTAATAGATTGACGATGGCCAACACTGAGTAAAGTTATATTTAGTTCATTACAATAACTGTATAATATTTCTTCCATTTCTATATTCACTTGACTTGTAGCTTCATCTAAAACTGGAAATAAAATACGAACTAATAATTACTCAAAATAGGGAACCAAACTCGGACTAACTGCCCTGGAAGATGGTGCCTCCGACGAGGGTTCTGGAAGCTGACTGTAAGCTATGGAAATGTTTGACAGCTACAGAACTGTTGTTGTGTTCCTGGATGTTAAAATGAAGGAGGGTTTCTGTTTCCAAGTGACAAGACTCTTCGTAACAAGACACCAAATACCAGTTAACAAGTGATGCTGAAATAAACTTTATGTGCTATGATGACTCACTGAAGGGATTATCAGCAATCAAACCCAGATTGCCATGTGAAATCTCTGAAAGAGCCCTCCAAATGGATGCTGAGATGATAAATCCAAATTTAAGTAAGACTAGACAAACCAGGCATGAATAATTAAAAGACTTACTGGCAAACTGAGGTTGATGGTAAAATAATCTAATGAAAGATAATCTTTGACTTTCACCTGGTGATAATTCATTATACCTAAAAAATAGAGACAAAAGTCAATCTGCTAGTCTGTCCTTGTGGTCATCAGACTCTACATTCTTTTGCTGTTTTTATAAAAAGGTTTTAATAAAGTGTCTCCTATCGGTATTTACATAAAATGATTTTAATATTACATTTAGTTTAGTTTGCAAATGTGCCCACTTTGTACTTAATAACATCTAACTTACTCAGAAACTAAAGCTAGCTGTCAATCAAAATGTCATGTGATTGTGAAACTCTTAATTAAGTGAGCAACCTTAGCCAAGTGGGCTAAGTTTTTGTATTGCTTTTCCAATCCAGTGAAGGTGATGCATCCCTATACAGACTTGAAGCCGTATAATCCATATGAGAGCTTGATATATTAATCATGTCTACAAGTAATTTTAATCTATAAATAATCAAACATCTTGTGTGAGTAAATGGAAAATCTTACCAATCCCAATCTGTGGTGGAGTCAAGATCACCCAGCCTGTCTAAAATAGTTTTCAATCCCACACGGTCGATATATTCATAGAGCTTACTGTCCTCTGAAATAAATGATTATAGGCAAATCGTATCAAATAAATGTTAGTGGATGAGAGACCTAGAATCACAGATACAGATTTGACTAATAGTAACTCATGTTTGAAAATCCAAAATATTCCAGGATAATAATCTTTTTGGTCATTTTTGAGTTTAGTAAGCACCTCACATCATCACATGCTGCAAATGTGGATGAAACAAATTTTTGGGGTGTGAAAGGTCCATGTGATTGCTCCAGGGGTGTGAAGGCTAAAATAGGTTGGGAACCACTGCTTTAGAGGATGGGAATCGATCCTTCAGGGTCATCAAAATAATGATTGTCAGTAGAAATGAAATTTGTTCATGACCTTAACCTTGTACACCAAAAGTGGGCTGAAGTTTTCTTTCCCTTTCATTCTAGTAGACCCAACATTAAAATGGCTAATAAAAATCTCACCTTGTTGTGATGTACTATCAGACAATGGGAAGATAATCTAAATATAAGAACATAAACTGTATCAATTTGAGCTAGTCAGAGCTACCCAAAATTTGCTGAGCTGAATTTCAGATTCAAAATTTGAATACAAACATTACGTTTTGTAGTCAGCCTTCCAGTTCTGCTGCACATGATTTTATCTTTAAGGAAATACTGTTGTTGGTGTCAGACAGAAATGTACAGAAAAAAGTGACAAAAATTCAAAAAATTAATGTACAAACCTGTTGACGAAGGGTACCATTAGTAAAATAGGGTTTCTGTGGAAGATATAAAATACTGCTAGGGTTGTAGTTGATAAAACTATCTATATTGCCTGTGACAGTTCGCCATAATCCATTGATTACACGTAGTAAGGAACTTTTACCACAGCCACTATTTCCGGTTAATAAAATATTTATTCCGCTTTCTAACTGAAAACTTAAATCTGGAACAGAACAAATTCAAATTTACGATCTATTTTCAATATCAATCAGTCGTTCACTAATGATTTTCTAGCCACAGAAAACTTAAACTGCTTTGTGAGTCATTCAAAATGACCAATCAATGATCATGTCACACATTAGTATAGAATGGGTAACATTGAAAAAGAAAGAGAAATGCCACTTACTTCTACCGAGAATATCAGTTGATTTAGGGGGTCCATAAGTTAAATTATCCACTCTGAACGCCAATCTTGAATCAATAATCTCACTGGAATTTAGTAATTCTTCATCACTTTCAGGATTTCTAAAATAAACAATAATTCGAAGATAGCTTGTCAGGCAATTTATGGTCAGTTCTGCTGAGTTTTTCCACAGATCTTTTTCATCAAATTCACACAAACAAGGTCTCATCTACATAGACAAATTTCATCAATATAGGATTTCAACTCTACCGTGTTAACAAGGAAATTTGATGCATTTTTACTAAGTTAAAGGCAATGACTCAAAAACAGTTTACTCAAAACGAGCTTAATTCCAACTTGACCGAGATCTCATTAATATATACCTACATACCAAGTTTCATTAAAATCAGAAAAAACATGTAGCCTTTATCGTGTTTACAAGCCAAATTTGATTTGGTTTTTCCTACGTCAAGGGCAATGACTAAAAAACTGTTAAACCAAAATGAGCCAAATTCGAACTTGACTGAGATCTCATTAATATATAACTGTACCAAGTTTCATTAAGATTGGATATAAATTGTAGCCCTTTTTGGTGAACGAAAGAACAAATGGACAGGGCAGACGAACGTACAGGGACTAGCCATGCACTTTGGATCTATTATTTTGTTATTGACAATGGTAATGTTTTCAAAAAATAAAATTTAACTTACTGTTCCCTACCCACAGTTTGTACAAATCCATAATTTTCATTTTGTTCATCTTTTAATCTTCCTAATACCTCCAATAATTGACCTATTCTGAACAAAAAATCTAACTTAATGTATTGGTGATTCGTGACATAGACAAACTATCTAATCTTTTGGATAGAGCATTAAACTAAGGCCAGAAGTGATGCCTAGGAGTGTAAATAGAAATGAAATGCATTAAGGTGCATCAGCACAAAAACAGGCTTTACAGCACCAATTAATGTCTATGACTAGATGGTAGACAAGATTATCAAGAACCCGAATAAATTATGGTTTCTTTTTTCTAAGTTATCTAGAACTAACCTATGAGCCGCCCCGGCAATGTCTGTTATTTTCGTTGATAAATCAATTAGCTTTGTAAAACAACTAATCAGATAAATTGTCACAAACGCATTCTGGAATTATAACAATAATTATATTTCTTTCTGACAATATGTCAAAGGGTTTTCAAAAGTTTTTTTTATGATTGATGCATCAAAACAATGATTTGAGAATAGAATTATCAAGATAGTTTGACATTATCAGATCTTATAATTTTAGTCCCTACCTTAGCTATTAAAGCTGCAAGGTCTGGTGAAGAAAGGTGATCGTAAACCCCAGCGAATATTGGTATCGCCAAGGCAACGTAACTGATTATACTTCCTAAATAATCTGATACATTGATAGAAACTGAAATGAGATATATGTAGTTTTATATAAAAATCTATTTTAGAGGTCAGATAATGTAACATCTGTCTGGATATACATGTATTTTAAATGAAAATGAATAAATGGAGTTTTACGTCCTACTTTTCTGCACATGTATTTTAAAGCCAAGATATAAAAAACCCTGCGAAGATCTTACATGTTATTCTTTAAAAGTATGAATGTTTATTTCCTGAGGATTGGCAAAGAACCAGCTGATCAACAGATCCTTAAGAATCTTAACTATTATCCTAGAAAAATTCTTACCAAAAGGTTTAACAGGATCCTTTTGAATCTTAGTTGCTATCCTTAAATATCATTATTCAGAGGAATAAACAGTCACTATATTGTTAATCCCACCCCTCTTTCCCCATCCTTAATCCCTAACCAAATCAATAAAAATAAAACTTACAATTTAAAAAATATTCTCTGTTTATCAAACTTTTTTGAGTTGACAACAAATTTTGTAATTTTTCGTTAGTTTTTCTTTCTTCAATTGCACCACATCTATAGAAAGCTGCTGATTCACAGTTAACTCGTAACTGCATGTGTTTAAACCTAAAAAAAAAATCATCAAGCTACAAGTCCTGGATATTGTCAACTTGAGCTCGCTAAATGAGATGCAGACACCCCAGAAACGACACTTTTGCAATCAAGTAATGTATCAGTCAAGCAATCTTTTGTCCAATAAACATCCTGTCTTTTGGAGTTACATTTGCAGTCAACTTTGGTGACATTGTTGTCCTCTCACCATAATCTACTGAGAAATATACCCTGGATATAAAAACTAACCTAAAATCTCCCTCTCTCCTCTCTTGAAGGTAGAAATATCGAACTACAGGTGTCATAAGAAATTTATTGATGACTGTAGCCACAATAAAAAAACATAACACACTGACAGGACCTATATACCCTGTACTGAAAAAGAGAAAATAAAACATCAGAAAGGGGAAATAGGTCATAGACAACAGCTCTATAAAAGAAACTTGGTTTTTGGTATTCATTTAGGACTTAAAATCAAATGAACTAATTGAAATAATGCACCACTTTCCCGTCCCGTTCCACCTTGTTCAAATTGATAAGGTAGATACTGACTAATTAGCCATCGTATTACATTTCTGCCAAAGGTGTCAAAGCAAGCTGGTGAGCAAATGCAAAATGGTGAATTGATTTTGAAATTTTGAATAGGTCACTTTCCATCTACAGTGTTTTCCTGTGTATTTTGCACAAGTTCTATCATTCAATAAAGTGATTTGATCATAGTTGGTTTGCTTGTGTTTTTCTTTCCCAAAAACATGAATCCATAGAAGTAATGAAGATACAACGATAAGGCAAAGGGAAATAACTCACTGTTACTGACCTGATAGCTGCCTGATAGGTATAGTAGCCTATAGTAAAAGGGGAGATAACCATTGGTATCAAAACCAAACTAAATTGATTACATAACTTATCTATATCCTGAGTAATTCTTTGGTCTCTGAAAAATATTGAAAGGTTGAAAATCATCTTTAAAATGACTTAGAAAATATCCACAATAAAATAATACTGGCCTATTGTTCTGATTGAAGATAAAAATGTAGTGGACTAAGTTACTAACTTTCTGACAAGCCTCTTATTTTCTTGTAACAAATAGACATCTCAAACAAATTACCATCCCTCTTGATGCAACCTGCGACATCAAAAATTTATCTAATTAACAATCTTGTTACATGTAAAGTATGATAGCCATTTTAAATAGCAACCACTGTATAATACATTTTGTGCTCTTTCAAATGAATATTATACTATCTCAACATGTTTTAATGAAAAGCATACTTACGGATTGTCGATAGTTTTATCAACAACATTGATTTGATAATATAAAACATCATTAAAATATGATTTATGTAGTGCAGAAGATAAGTTCCCTCTCCAGTTGATGTATAATATACTTCCAACATACAATATTGTACTTTTAATCTGAAATATCAATGTAGGTCAAGTATAACTTGATATTACATTGTATCAACTTGATTAACCTATTATTGTCCCTTTTTATCCAGATTTGTTACATTTGTTACTTTTACATAGCTAATAATGTTTTATGGTACTTGTTGCTGACTCCTTTTCAGAGAGGCCACAAGATCTTAAGAAGGGGTTTTTGTCTAGGTGTAAATTGCAGAGGGACTTTTGTCTGGAGGGGCCTTGTCAATCAACAATGTGCTTATGAAAATTTCCCAGCTACTCTACCATTTTATCAATTTGGATGTAAACCATGAAAGTGAACTTACAAAAGCTTCTGCTAGTATAATAAGTACAGCGATAGTGGTCTGATATTTAAAACCTGATAGATCTTTATCGCCAAGAACTTTATAATATTTACTAGGAATATAACCAATATAGTTAATTATCACTTGTTCTGAAATAAAACAATTACAAATATATATATCATGCTTGTCATGTTTGTGACATCGCTCAAAATTTCATTGAACTCTCCCACACATGCATTCTCTCAATGACAATAATACACTGCTATACATTTCTCAATGAATATGATACACTGCTATACATTTCTCAATGAAAATAATACACTGTTATACATTTCTCAATGAATATGATACACTGCTATACATTTCTCAATGAATATGATACACTGCTATACATTTCTCAATGATACACTGCTATACATTTCTCAATGAATATGATACACTGCTATACATTTCTCAATGAATATGATACATTGCTATACATTTCTCAATGAATATGATACACTGCTATACATTTCTCAATGAATATGATACATTACTATACATTTCTCAATGAATATGATACATTGCTATACATTTCTCAATGAATATGATACACTGCTATACATTTCTCAATGAATATGATACACTGCTATACATTTCTCAATGAATATGATACACTGCTATACATTTCTCAATGAATATGATACACTGCTATACATTTCTCAATGAATATGATACACTGCTATACATTTCTCAATGATACACTGCTATACATTTCTCAATGAATATGATACACTGCTATACATTTCTCAATGAATATGATACATGTTTAGAAGACTTCATTTTCCAAATCAGGTAAAAGAGGTTTGGAATGGCGAAAGCACTACTTGTATCAGAATATTCTTACAATTATTCTTTGCCTTGTATAGCATTTGACACAATTTCTCCAATTTGATTTTTATGACAGATGAGTTGGAAACATCCATTAAAAACATTAGTGAGGGTGTGTCTACTCACCTAATAATGACAAAAGTAATAGAAATACACAGAGAAGACTGGCAGAACTACACCAAGATGGGAATATAAACGTCAATAATTTCAAAAATCTCTTCACAAACGTAAAATCAAATGCATATCTGAAATATAAAATGTCAACCATTTTCAGCCACCATCATTTATAGTAGCAGTATAGTCATTGTTCACTTCTCGCTCCTGTTTAGTTCAGTTACGAGTGCATTCTATGCTTATAAGCTTTAAGTCATACAAGTATTTGATCATCTCTTACTAAGGGCCCAAAATCAGCTTTAGCTATTGATGAAACAGCTTTAGTTATTGATGTAAGCCGTGGAAAAACATAATAATACAGCCTATGGAAGCTATATTTTAAATACTTATTTTATAATGCACAAATAATGCTCATTACATTTAGCCTACTAACATGTGAACTCAGTTTATAGTTATGTCAAATAATTCACATTTCTATAAAACAATTTCACTTTTATGACATCAATCTCCAAACATTGGATGATACGGCCTTTACTGTCTGACTACATTGAGCTCTGAATTGAATTTTTTCTCTTATTTCATAAATATTCAAAATAAAATTTTCAATCATATGATATTTCATATTTGTGTTAGAATGTCTTCGGGTCCATAGAAATACGAGGTTCAGTAATATTGCATTTAAAATAGAGATACACTTCCCTCCCAGAAAATTCACGTGAAAATGACCCATTTTTGGAACTGAAAACTCCCCTCTGTAAAATTTTTTTTTTCAGTGGTTAACATTTTCATCACCCCAAAGGCAATCTAAGACTCTCACTAGTATTTTGTAGTTGGTATTTCAAGGCGCTACTTCAATTAATACCTCTTTTTGACGCCAAACTTTGCATAGTAATTGTAGTCTGTAGAAATCGTTTACATGAAATGGATTTCTCTCCCTTTGCAACCTTCCTCATGATAACCGCAAGGTTCTTATCGGTCAAATTTTGGAGGAATAAAGAATCAAATATCAAAGTAGAAAAGATCGATCGCTATAGATCGAATCATTGTGCATGACGAACATATTTTCCATTCATGACTTTTTGGAAATCTTGAAAATAACTCACTTGGTGGAAGCGGCAGAGGGCCGGATACGCTCTCCAGCCATGCCGAAGCAAAATGAGGTGGAAAGGAAATTGAGTTGTATAAACCTATAAATTGTCTGGATAATGTCGACTACCGAAACGTTAATGAGAGTTATCCTTGTTCCGGAAGTAAACAATAAAATGAAAACAATTTGTCTATTTTGTGTTTAATTTTAATAGATCAATATCTTTATGGAATGACTGAATTAGTGTGTGAATTTTTTAAATATAGCAGGAAATATGTCCGATGAAGATGATGACTACATGTCGGATGCCATTCTCCAACAATGGTAGGTTTTGCACATATTACGAATATTGCTATCCTTTTTAGGGCTTCATTCATCATAATATAAAATACAGACTTACAGTGCAGTGGTGTAACCTTTATTCTTGATTAGGATTCAACAATTAATTTCGTCAAAATTTTTTTTTATATCTTAGATGTTTCTTCAGATATTCTATAAAATAATTAAAATTGGTTTGTTCTGATTTTCTTTATGGATCCCCCCCCGGCCCCACTTTGACCCATGCCATATTTCTCGAGTAACCAACACGACAACGTTCGTCAAAATATGTCACCTATTTTCATGAAAAATGTTAGATCTATAAATAAGGCAAGAAAAACACTTTGTATGGATACCAAGTGGTACAATTATCATTTCTTAGTATTTATATTTAATATCAAATCGTTATAACTAATGACAATTCTTTCAAAAAACAATGATTTGAAAAAAAGAAATAGTGCCTGTCCAAATAAGATACGTAAAATTTAAGTAATTTATTGCTAAAATTCATTGAAACAACATATATATGACCCGCATTGTGTTCCATAGAAATTTTCTGCTGGCATGGAATCCCCTAGTTTCACAAAACTTTCTTCACTGGAATATATTCTAGCAAATAATACTTGGAATTCCAAATACAACAAGAGGATTATAAGAAAATTTGACAGATAAAAAATTGTGACATTTGATAATCACCATTTTGTATACCGGTATGTTAGAAATAGATAATAAATTTTACATTGCTTTGAAACGATAAGAAAAATTCTGCAGGTTGTGGTTGTAAAGATAACCCATGTGAATCAAAACATGCAAATGCATAGGTCACGCGAGGTTGCAGATGCTCGAAATTAGGTGACGTGAATAAAATAATAAAATCTTTTATTTTTTGTGAAAATCAAGCCTGGTGTTTTTACAACTAAACTCTTTGAACACTGAATGTGTAAATAAAATGAAACGCCATAGGTACCATGAACTTCAGGTGTATGACGTTAACGTGAAGTCACTTGGTAGCGACTGCTCAGTTAGACTACATATTGCAAAATTATGTAAAGATATCTATAGTCCTGCATTCTCTCTCAATTCATCATTTGTTTCTTCTACTCACTATTGAATTACAGTTACTGTCAATAAAATTACTGCGGAGAATAAGAAATATGTGTCTATGGGTCTCCTGCTCTCTTCCTCTGCTTTTTCAATCATGTTTTATATTTTTGAGTTGTAAGTCTGTCATTAGGTACAGATTACTATACAGTTTGCATCCTCATTTTCAATTACTTCCTTCTAATTTCAGCAATGAAAAAGTTGATAAAAAAATTAAATTGAATCCAAATAATATCACTAAGAAATATGAACAAGAAAAGAAACGAAAAGAATTAAAGCAGAAAAATGTGATGAAACCCAAAAAGGTTTTGGAAAAGGAGAAGAGGGAAGAGATGCTAGCTAAATCATCTCTAACCACTGACAATAAGGGTTTCAATTTATTACAGAAGATGGGCTTCAAACAAGGAATGGTGTTAGGAAAACATGGTAAGCCTACATCTCTTTTGTGAGGAAAAAGTAACTGCTATTGCTTTGTCAGCTGAATTTTAACTACAAGCTTACAGTAACACTTTATAGACTTATAATCTAGTGTAGGGTTAATCTGCAATATAACAAAAACCATTTTTGCAGAGAAGTGACAATGTCTTGTCAGAGTTTCTAGACAAACTTAAAAATCAGAAACTTAATAGGTTATTAGTTAGATGATGAAATTAATGAAAACTATAGACCAATATCTAGAGGAATGTGTCCTTTACCTTACCTGAAAACTATGTTGCTTTTCAATAATGAAAATGTTGTTTTATCTGCCTCACTATCCATATTTTACTGGTAATTAAAAGCTTTTTTTTTCATTAATCAGGAACTGGTAGAGCTGAACCTGTACCAATCAATTTAAAGCTTGGTCGTGGAGGACTTGGGCAAGAGGAAGACAAGAAAAGAAAACAAAATGAAAAAGTTGCTCGCTGGGCTGAGTTAAACATTAAACGTCAAAAATTAGAGAAAAAATCTCAGGAATCTTTCGTGCAAAATCTTAGACAGAAATATTCTAATCAGGAAGGGGAAAGAGATTTAAGAAAAAGTCAGAAGGTTTGTGAACAGCTGGATTCCGAACAGGTTGGTATTTGACTTTAAGATGATTGTGAAACTGTAATACTAGAAACTCTAGATCAAGATTAGATTTGAACAACATTTCAAAGAAAACAGAGCAGGTCAATGTTTCAGGCCTTGAAAAACTTTCCTAATAGTGTAGCATAAAAAATGGATGGAAAACTTTATTGCATTTCATTTCAACAGGGTATAACAGAACCATCAGAGGTATTTTTCTGGCCTCGAGAATTTCTCCAGAGGAAGAAAACCAAGAGGAAAATTGAAGATGAAAATCATGAAGTGGAAGGAAAAGAAGAATATTCTTATGAATTAGATGAAGAGGATCAGGAAGAAGAAGAAGAAGAAGAGGAGGAAGAGGAAGAAGACAATTTAACTGTAAGTTTAGCTAGAATCTCAAGCAAGCAAATATTAGCTAGCACTTGGGATTATGATGATTCTTACCTGACCTGAGGTATAATCTTGACTCTTATAGGTTGCATATAGCAGCAGGCGACATATTTTTTGCATGTAAGCAGCCCATTAAGAAAAGAAATTTCATTTTGACCTTAGCGATATACCGAAACAGACTACCTTAGTAACTGCTCATGTTTAGTTCATTCTCACCATTAAATCCTGCCATTGCTTGCTTCCTGTTCATCATAATTTTTGTGTTGCTTGGGTCTGAGTAAAAAAGACTATTTTTCTGTTTAAACTATTGATTTGCTTTTTTCCCCCAGGTGAATGAAAAGTTAGAAATTTTAACCCTGTATCTTCGTAATAAGTACCTATACTGTATTTGGTGTGCTACAAGTTTTAATGGTAAGTAATAGCTACAACTTGGCAGAACTTCAGTTTAAAATATGCCCAATTTATTTTGTATTAATACACTTGAAACTGCATTTGAAACTCAAAATGTGCTCACAAACTCTATTGTGCTTCACAAACAGCATCTCAAAGACAATTTCCAATATGTTTACTTTTTTCATAGATTTAGACTATGTTTTTTTGTTTTATATAGATGTTGAAGATCTGAGTTCCAACTGTCCTGGTAACACTGCAGATGATCATGATTGAAAACACAGGGTTTTAACATTAATAAGGGATGTAGATGGAGTTGCATTTACCAGTCAAACCGAACTATCAGAACACGACTGATGATCATGACTACAGGTTTTATTTACCAGTCATTTCCGATTTCCAGAGAATGTGATGATCGTTGTTATATCGGGGATGATTTTTTGGAATATGTGAGTCATGTTTGACTGAACTGACCAAGTCTGTGATTATGCAGATCCTTTTTTCTTAGACAAATATAAGCATATGAAAGATTAACAAAAAACACTCTTTGTTGATTTTTTCTTTAAAAAACACATAAAAAGTATGTCAAAAATTAAATATATGATACAAATACATACACTTATCTTCAACTCTTTAAAACTGCTTCTGTTTTCTTACTGTACTCAAGTTTACATTGATAAAATTTGAACATGAAATACTCTACCCAAAATGAAAAATCAAATTCACACATGGTATAATACTGCTCACAATCACTATCGTCAAGCAAAAATATTTAAACATTCATATCATAAACACACTGGCCACTTTCATATGTTAGAATGACTATTTGTACCTCTTGTGTAGTCTTGACTCATACCCCAACGTGCATTAAAGTATTTACTGGATATCTCCATTCAAACAACCAGACAGTGATATTGACTAGTCAATCTTCATAAAGAGGGTACTATAAAACTCATATTCAAATTCACAGCTTTGTTTTCACAGTTTTTATCCTCCAAATTTGAAACTTTGGAAATGAAAAAAGCTTTCAGTTTTTACTGAGCTCTTACTCCCAAAGTACAGAACAATTAGGCCATTTTCTTTAATTCTTCTGAATTGAGTCTAAGTTAAGAAGTTTTGGTCTCCATATCTTCTAACTGATTCCGTTCATCCATCATCTGAATTGATTTCATATTCTGAATTAGAGAAAAACACCTGAAAAAAAATATGTCTTATTAATTTTATGAAATAATAAAAATCTTTTTTAGGGTACAAGTTCACTAAGTTCAAGTTAGCTAAGCTAATCGATAATAGTGTTCATAGCTCACCATTAAAATTTGAGCCTTCAAATCCATGTGTTCAGAATTAACCGTGTTTGAAAGTTAAAATGGAGAACCATGGCCTCCAACTTGAGAAGATGGGAACATCTTGCAAACTCAAAAAATAAAACGTGTTGTTTATCATTGTATCATAAATATTAAACATTAGAGATGATTCCAGGTAAGCCAATAAGCACTTAGGAGCTTGACCTGCAGCAGTGCAACTATGGAATTCACATGAAGCAATATTCTAAATGCAGATATCAGTTTAGATGATTGATAACCACTTTGAAAAATGAAAGACATGCTTACAAGGAACCAAGACCAAAAGTAAGGAAAGATCCCATGACAATTTGGTGTGTTTTCTTCACATTACCTACAAAAGAAGAAACTTTAAAAATTACATTCAAACCTGAATGTCATGAGGTTTCTATATATGGGGTTTTGTAGCACATTCATTTGCATGGTTAAGTCGATAGTACAGTGGCCGTGGTTCTAATCTCAATCAGAAAATCATCTTCACTCATAATTCAGGACTTTTCATGATGTGTACCTCAAATTCAGTTATCCTTGTAAAATATGTTTATTTGTAGCTTTCTTTCTTTCGTCGTGGAGATCATGGATATGATTAGCTTAAATGCTGAGCAAAGCAACCAGACTCAGGCTACATAATTTTTTTTTTTAAAACTAAAACTAACTTAGTAACTGTACGAAATTTAACAGCACATAGAAGTATATAGTTCTAACTTCATGACCTAGGCCCATGCTTTTTATGGGAAATCTATTCTCGTAACACCCTAATGCTACATACAAAGAACCACTTCTTAACTTAAAATAAATCTTAAACTTACTTGTTCCCATAAAATAAACTACACCAGCTATAAAGCTTCCTGAAGCCCCAGAACTCAATGCTGATAAAACAGATTTTCTAAATATGGACTGGAAAACAAATTGAATAGTTTTGTTACTTAATTGTTTATAAATAATCATGTTTGATTATCCATACATGGCACACAATTCTGGTAAATAATGGGAAATAAAATTCCCAACGTCAAAGGGTGTGCAAAATTATACTGCACTGTAGACAAGATACAATAGTAGTTGCAGCTTTAGAGCCATGGTGAGCTTATAATTGATAATTTGATAATTTTGACAGTGGGTTGAACTAACTTCAAATGTCTCTGGGTCTATTATCCGCTCTGGAAGCCCAGTATTGCTTTGCAAAGTAAATTTTAACATAATTTTGACACCATCCTTTTCTTTTTCATAAAAAATTGAAAAGAAAAATGCGAGTCCTCTAATCATTTTTTAAGAGATAATGGTGCTTATATTACCTTGCTGGGTTCGACATCGTCCTCATTCGCAGACATTATTGCAGTTTTTGGTTTGGAACCACATAGATTAGGCCTATGAGACACTAGGGCCAACTTGGTTGGTTGGTAGATGACAAGTTAACGTTCGCTTCCAGCCAGCTGGTTGTGTAAGCCATGTAAACAGGATGACCTTAACCTTGTTGATGTAAACTTTGTTCTTATTGGCTCTGTAATTTCTTACCTTTATTTTGATTTGTTTATTTTGTCACGTGATATTAAATTCAAAATGTCAGCCTCCTGGATATAAACTAGTCTTGATCATAGAGTCTCGAGCCTATAAAAACACATAACTCTAATCAGTAGTAATAATCGAGACCACAATTAACCAACGAGTGACATCAGAGCCGCATATATACGGCTCTGTAACAACTGCCAATTTCATCATTTCAGCAACAGAACATTTTTGTGTGTTCTCTTTCAGAGATTATTAATCAGACTTATCTCCCTTATATCACGTTACCTATATCCTCTTCAACATAGTTAATCGAATTGTATACGATACCTTTTAAACAAGAGAATGTTAGACACCAGTAATTTATCTTCAAATAATAAAATGAAAAAAAAAACAAAAAAGTGTCAATTTCATTTCACTGAGCAGAACAGATGATAGGCCCCAATATAATATTATATTTCATTAGTTTGTCAACGTGAACCTAGCCTACCCCGCAGAACAATATAAAACTCTATTTAATTTGTGAGCCAATCAAAGTAGGCTACAAAGGGTTTGCCTCTTTAGGAAATGGACAGTTGGCCTAAAATGTAAAACTCTATTCCATCTAAACAGTGTCCAGAGCAGTTTGGTTGTAGAATTTTTCAATAAGCTCAATAAGGTAGTGAACAGAAAGCAATATAGAGCCACACCACGCCCTTAATTTATTAACCCAATGGACAAAAGATGAAGACAAAAAACTTCACCCTACTCCATTTCCCATTCAAAACAACAAGAAGATATTTACAAGTATATTATTAATAATAAAACAATCCAGAAAAGATGAAACTTGTAGAAATGTGGAGTAGGTCACATATAATTATGCACGTGCAGGCAGATTCCAAACATAAGCACAAACAGTTCCCTTTGTTCTGAGGCAGTTCCATTTAAAATGACACATCAAAAATCAACTGGTAGGCCTATATTATATTCAATTGCCATTTTTTTTTCCTCGAAACAAAAAAAAATGTTTATCATGTCTGAAATCGTCCCGGGTATGCCCGTTGCCAATCAAAATAATGACGATAATAATAGGCTACATGTAATATTAATCACTCTCACTTGCGACCATCGCTTAAACCTATACCTTTGTAACAACGACCCAACAGAGATCATTGTCTAGTCCATGCCCCAGAGTGCAAAAGTTTGCTGATTTTACATTTCCATAAGTTCGCCACTGACCAGGGTTGATGTCCATTTAAAAAAAACGCTTCTTTGCACGAGGGGCCAAGGTTTATATACAGTTTACAGTTTGGGTGGTTGAGGCTACCCGTGGTTATACTGAGAACAAGGGTCAAATCTAGACTGTGATTTATAGATCAGAGTAGGGCATAAAACTCCTTTTTATTTTATTTAGTGTTCGTAAGAATACACTACCAAACCGTCATCGACTCCGCCTCTTTTTAATGAGCATCCACTTTGTATTTGCAATATGAAAGGTAAATAAATATGATTTTAAAGGAGATGTATTTACAATGTTAACAGTTCGAAAACCTTTGAAGTTAAAAAGACTAACGATGGTAAAAATAACAATAAAAATGTCAAAGAGAAAGAAAATATGATTAATAAGATGAATGCATAGAAATTTCTATTATAATAACTAATTATTCATTAATTATAATACAAGTCATTAATTATGTACATATATTTGCATATCATTAAAAGTGAATCGTGGAAGACCAAATGAAATTATTCCTATTAATACATGGTTACATGGTTATTATACATAAGTGGTTTTGATTCGCTTCACAATTATTGTTTCATTAAAATATTAATATTCTCTTCGATTCTGACGGTCACGTCCGAAATTTGCTGACTTTTACTAAGCCCTTGATATCTATTTTTGACTACCATGTTCTAGACAACTTTAAATTGAGAACTGAAGCGAATCAAAGACACTATGCTAATACTGATGATTTCTATTCTAACTGAAGAACTAAAACTAAACGTGCCAACTTCAAATTTCAATTATCTAAAATTGCACAATTTCTTGAGAAATTTAAAACCTGACTCCAATAATAAAGCTCAAGAAATGAAAAAAGGTTGGGAAATCGCTTTTTATATTTTTAAATTTCAAATTTCGAATTCACTTTAATTTTGCTGTGGGCCTATATGCCACATTTCGCCTTTAATAACATAACCTAATTCATTGGCATAAATTCTATTCTAAATGTAGAAATTTATCGTTTTAAAAACTATGATACAAATAGGTGAACTTTTCTCGTTGTGTTAAATTTTGGTTTCTAATGAAAAAAAAAACTTGAGTATAAGACTATCTATCAAAAAAACACAGGCTCTAAATCAGATGATTTTATGCCCAGCTTCTACATCTATGAGGATAACTAGAATAACTATTTTGGTAAACATAAAACAAGATATAGATGTGGTTAAAAATGGTATAGGGTTTAACCTCAGAATAAAAAGAAAATCAAAATTGAAAATAAGACCTAAAACTTTTTATCCATTTGGCAACTCACTTCACAATTTCATTGTTTGGAATGACGTCATCATGACGTCACACGTTGTGATTCCATTCACCAAACGCCACACAATGCATAGATAAAAGATTTCAGAAACAGTTCGTTTCCAAGCACAAGTACTTTAAAAAGACAAATTTGAAAGCCCAAGAGGCAGTTTGGCGCACCATAATATAATTTAATCTTTCGCCTATTAGTTTCCATGGTAACACATATTTTTTGACGTCATCATCGTCATAGAAACAACCTCTGAGATATTAAACTGTAACATAATAATAATAGCAGAATACTCATCAGGGGCCATAACCGCGTCCGGCTTGTCGAATTACATAAATGTTTACCACACATACACAAATATCCGTTATTATTTCGTTCCGTTCTACAAACACCATCAATTAGCGTCAGTTGAAAATTGATATCTGCTGAACAAACTCTCTCGATCACAAGAGAACCTGAAAAAGAATATGGATGAAACGTCAAGTGAGAGGTCGGACTAGAGATTGATTTTTATATTTGATCGACCAGTCTGAAACTGTGGAAATATAAACCAAATTAAGAACAATAAGTTACTTCAATGTCTGAAAGTTTATGCAAGATCACGAGAACATACTCTCCACCCTTCTCTGCTTTTTGGTCAAGTTTATATGTAATACCAAAGGGCTGAAATAATTATTCCTATCATAGCTTAAACACCTTGGGTCACCCACAAATCTAGCACATGGACAAGGTTTCAGTTTTAAATTTTAACACCTACCGTGTTTGTAATGTGTCCATTTTAAGCACACGCCCTGAGAACATAGCTTTTTGGCGGGAGTTCGTACATTTAAATTTAGCGGATCCGCGCATGAACTGTTTTTGGCTAATCCTGTACACACATAGCACGTGATAGGCTCTGAAATAGAAGACAGAACATCATTAGTTTAAAGAAATAAAAAAGAAGTTTAACGCCGTACTTGTCTTTACCACGTGAGACATTGGAGATAAGCAACCCAATACAGCGTACAATGAAAGAATAAATTGTTAGTTGTAAAACACCAGACATCACCACCTATATTCCTGGGAGTGGTTGACTATTGGTGATTTATAGAAACGTCAAAAACGCAAGACATCAACTGGACTAGTTCTATAGCGTGGACTGTTGTACTATTGTCTTTTTTAAATATAGAAACACCAGACTAATTAAGCGACCTAACTCTGGGTGGGAGATGGTCGACTGTTGTACAAGGGTCTGTTCATAGAAACACATCACCTGGATTATATTCTAGAGAGGGTAGGTCACTGTTCTACTATTGGCTCTTTATAAAAAAAAAAAAACAAGACATCACATCACCCCGTTTTATATTCTGGAGGATTGCCCGCACTGTTCTCTTCTGATTGTTGGACGTCACTAAACGAATTTATTGGATCTGTGAATCAAATTTCTGATTTCTAGTCTAGAAGATAATGACTACCACTTGACGAGTTGACCAAGTCAACAGACGGACCGAAATAAACTTCTTCAAACCACACTTGAAGACGTCGATTTTTTGCCGATACTGTCAATACTGTTTAATAGATTGTCAGGCTGATATGTTCGAGGGTACGCAGGCGTCTACTTGTAAGATCGAGTCTACTTATTTCCAAAAAACTGAAAGGGTTCATTTTAATGCCTGACTAAAGACAACTAATTCGATCACAATATCACAAATCGTCGACAGGGACAGTGATGTGTGGATTCACCAATGATACTACATAAGCGTCTAGTTAAAACACAAGAATTTCCACTGTGGTGTTCAGTGGTACCTATCAAATGATTTAAGATTCGGTATATTCTTCTGCGTTTCATTTAGGCTAACTAAACGACGACCGAATTTTCTTTTACTCAAATTATATATTTTTAAACCACAAAGTCCCCACTTTGCCTCATTTAAAGTTTACCGTGGATTGCACCAAGGCCTTGAAACTTGACCCCTTCATTGATTCTGATGAATTTGAATGGTCAATGAATACTCCACCCTAAATATTGGATTGTTAAAAGCCGTTTAAATACAGAGATCAAAGGATTATAATCGTATTTGTAATGAAATGTCTACAGTAACAGATGTTCTTATTACTCTTTGCTCTGGCTCCAGATGTCGACCATCGATGTTTCTAGTTACAAGTCTAATGTGTTATTATCAAGCATTTCAGATTCAACATCTTTAAGGGATAAAGTCCTTTACATGTTTAACCTTTGGTACTACCATCTTCACAATGTCAAACTAATGCGAACTTTGTCTTATACATGCAAAAAACGACACTATAAGCCCATGATTCTTACATTGAAACAGCACACAAAACTATACGTATGGTTCTTACTTGAACGTATTCCAATGTAACAACCAAATGTAATTTCATATGATACATGCAATAGCCACCTTTCTTGTATCATGCAATGCAGTGAGTTGATTGGATTGTACGATTGCGAATACAGCCAATCAGAACCCTTGGCATAAATAGAGTAAACATTTTAACTTCTTAGTTAGGAACGCTCGGTTTATTGTCCTGAACCCTTTTCCCATGTCAGCTTTTCTTGAAAACAAAAGTCTGACGGTACTATATATTCTATGTAAGTTGAATAGAAAGGCAGGAATAATAAAGAGTACCAATCAATCAATACTGGGATATTATTGTACAGAATCTAGGCTACTAGAACAAACTCTCGCCATTCTAACATCTATATGTCTTTATTACCAGTTCAATAAGTTTATCTCCATATTTTGATCTCCATTCCACTTTTGGTTGCTACTCTATTGTCTCAGAGTGTATCTTAGTGTAGTGATCTTAAAGTCTATCCCAACATAAGCATATGCAATTTCGCGCCGATATCCTTGCATAGTTTCCATAATTGTACACTGCATGTCAGTCTGTCTGTTGGTAAGAATTATAATTAATGGTTTAAATACTGATTATCAATTGAACTAAACAGTTCAATATTTCGTTTTATTATATATAAACATTCCTTAATTTTATTTGGAGTAGAAAATAAACAGAAAACGAAATATTTTATTAATTGGAATAAATGATGTCTGGTAAAATGTTTTGATTATAAACTGGCGAGGTTGGAAAGAAAAAAAGACATTAAACGATGAAATACCTTTTAATAGACAGAGGTCCGTTTCTCAAAATAAATAACGATTATGAAACCACTGATTCGCGGTAACGCAAAGACCAACCAATCAGAGATCGTTGTGATATATGTCTATTACAGTTATGGTGTATCTTTCCATCTGACCTCCGAGTGTCATGTTTTTAAGTATTGAAAGATCAAAATTTATCGTGTGCAAATATGGCAAAAATATATTGAGATATTTTAACAATAAGATTCTTTGTGATATGAGGCACTTTACTAGTTCTAAGAAGCTTCATGAAATTTTACGCCAATATCAAGCAATAATATAATATACATACGATATAAGTTACGATGTTTTTGACAACAACTTCCTGATTGGTTGGTCTTGACATTTCCAAATGGGAGCGGGGGTGGCTGGGCGAGTTTCATCCCGGTTTCTCCTTGTTAGTGATGCAGGTCGGAAAGGCTGACATGGAACATGGGTCTAGTCGTTCGAATGGGATAATAAACCGATGCCCTGTGTGCTACAGGCTGTGCATGTTCATGATCCCCTGATAGTTGGATTCAAAACGTCGACCAATCGAAGGTCTTCTTACATTTGTATTTATAAAAAGTAACGTCGTTTCCGACAACGGACCTCTGTTTATAAAACCCAATATTTAGACTCGCAACCAATTAAATGATATTTACGATGTTATAAAGAGGATGGTTTAAAGAGGTATTTATAAATTGGCCAAATTACTTGGTTTTCAAAAAAGAATTATCGTTCCTCGGTTATTTTTTTGATTTTCAGAATGTTTTATAATTCAGAAACATGATAGTAACAAAAAAGAATGCGATGTTATGTTCTGTACAGCTTAATACTTAATTGAGCTAATGAATTGGAATAGTGCCTTACATCCCATGTACGGCCTATGTACCGTATTGAGAATGAAATGAAGTTTTACGCCCACTATGCCGAACAAGATCTTGAGAAAGAAAATGAAATTTTACGTTCAACTGTAAAGTATGAATGAATTTTAAGTCCTGCAGTTATTTACTTTATTGGACCAATGAAATAACGCCTTACGTTTTTTTTTTATAAACAATATTTTATTAATGCATTAAATGAATTGGGGAACAGGCTTATGCCTATATAACCCCTCTCCATAACTCCTTACGTGTTTTAGTTTTTTCAAACCCTAAATCGAATCAAAATGACGTTGCGTCGACTTTCCTCATTAGGTTTGACTCTATGTTGGTTTGTTTCATAACATTTGATATATATCTAAAAAAAAAGAGGTCGGCAAACAAATGCCAAGTTTGATAGTTGAAGTATTAAAGATAGTAGACCTACTATGTTGTTCGACAGCAGTTAATAATTATAGCATGACGTCATATATAATGAGTCAATTAGTGTGTAATTAGGTTATGACGTCACTAGCACATAATATTAATGTATATTATTTGGATATCACGCCCTAATATTCATTTTGTTTTTGTTGGGTATATAAAACGAACTACTTACTTATAGCTATAGTTCATAGTCTAACATACAATAAATACACATTCAATATGAAATGTGAGGTCACAAACCAATCATGGTTGTTCACAGAGTGCTGTGCTTAACACGAAAGGTAATTTTTTGGACAGAATGTAAGTCCTCGATCAGAACTGGTAATTGCATGTACATTCAATATAAAATGTCGAAAACACGTAGAAAATGGGCGTTACCTCCATTGATAGCAAATTGTTTATAACTACATGTAAATGCTCTGATGTCGGATATCACAGATTAGAAATTTCAGGTTGTAACATTGCGGTTAAGCAATGTTACGAAAGCACAGGCACAGGCATGTAGGCGTAACCTCCAATGATAGA
The DNA here is from genome assembly GCF_000327385.1 of Lottia gigantea. NCBI lineage: Eukaryota > Metazoa > Mollusca > Gastropoda > Lottiidae > Lottia > Lottia gigantea. The sequence continues at coordinate 1,559,434 of NW_008708943.1, forward strand.
GCAATGTTTGTGAAGTTAGTTTAAAAGAATGATATAGAATATTTGAAATGCAAATCCATTATCTTCTGAACCTGAAATATATAAGAAGAATACTGGTTCCAACAGGAACATTAATAACCATGGAAATCATAATAAACATTTTCACTGGTGAAACTGAGGAATTGTCCTATATTAAATGAAAAGGAAAATGCGTATTTCATATAAAAAATATATATGATTTATTAAGTGAAAATAGTATAATGTATGATATTTTTGCGAGGAAACTCACAGATTAGGGTGATTGAAAAGTAACAAGTTACTATTCAATATAAGGCACATGGCACAGGGTTAAAGTTATGTTTACAATAATTGTGATGCTAATATGCAATGAACTAAATCAAAGAAAATCATATCGGTTATCATATAAATCTACAGAGTACACTGTAAATGCAGGTGAATGTATTGAAAGCGGTTTCGATTCTGAAAAGTTATATGGGTTACTAAAGATGAGCTCTATCAACAGTTTAACCCATATAATTAGACGGTTTAATCTCTTGAATCAATCAATGTACACTCAAAAATAGAAATCAGCTAATAAGCTTGTTCAAGACGCATGTTTCAAGAACTAGACATTTTATAACACCGCAATATCCAACGACACATCTGCCCTATATACTTTATTTATCATAAATAGCAATAACATATCTAAAGACTATCATTTTCTGAAATTAAAGAACCGATCAATAAGATTCACTGTTTGAAATCTTCAAAGTTTCTCTCCAAAGAATTCAATTAATCAACCCATTTGTAGTATCAGAAAATCCTGTTTTCAGATATTTTATTTAAAAATTTCAGTTTGATCTTTCTATCGTAAAGAATGTAGTTTATATGATTTGTTTTTTATTTGACGAATCTGATATCTTTATTTACTGAACATTAATAATTAATTTGATAGACTGAGACGCTAAGTGCTAATGCATTATACTAGTCCTAAAATACTTTGCTTGATAGTCCGAAACTTAGATGTTACAGGTGGGTATATAGATCTAAAATAAAACTTGCTGACTGGCAAATTTTTATCGCGATGACGTCACCATCGAAGTTTAATCAAAGCCTTTGAGTTTAATATCGCAATGACGTCACCATCGAAATTTAATATCGTGACGTCCCTTAAGGTTTTATATCGCGCTAACGTCACATTGTGGATTTGGCAGATATGACGTCACAATCTTTGTTTTATGCTGATGTGACGCCACATACGTACATTTTATATTATAGAGCCGTGACGTCATTTATTGCCAAGCTGATTGCCTATCTTACATTAAGTTATTAATACCGAAAATCGTTAAATTGTAACGTAATCTTATGCTGTGTTACCCCCTTTTATCCATTGAACAAGGCACGGATCGTGACGCGGTGTCTACAGGGAAGATAAAGTAAGATATTAGCAATATAGATCGCCATGTACTTGACTACACGCTAAAAGACGACTTACGAGAGCTAGGGTGTAGGAAATAAGATTTAATAGAATTCTAAGTTTCTCTTATTGACTATAAGCACGGAATATTTTCTTTTAACAACTCTAAGTATTAATTAAATACAATCTCACAAAATTACTTCAGATATCTTTCTTTTACTGTTCAACTGATTCAATGGAGTGGTTTGTATCTAGGAATCTTTCACTTAACAGAATTGGCATCCAAAAAGTTTGTCCATCTAAGCCAATTTCTGGGTATGTGGCAGTAACCACTCACGTTTTCGGTGAAAAAGATTGAATTGATGCTTTATAACCGAAAACTGGATTATCGCCCAATAGGTAACACTGCTGTTGACGTGAACTTTAATTTAACGACTGACAAAGGGATACTCCGGTACCCAATTTTGGCTACAGACTGGATGATGTTACTCTCTGTGCAGGAGTGAGGAATCTCATACATAAATCAATATTTAATATCATCACTCTGTGTTTGTCAGTGATTGTTCGTTACGTTAGTTTCAGGTTCTGATTTAAAGATCCCTCGACAATTCGTGTATTATTGCATGTCACTGCGTGTTTACATTAATTCAATCTTAAGCGGAGAAGGAAGATGTAAAACTCAATTCAATTTTTGTTCAGGAATCAGAATCCTATGAAGTAATTAATATTCATTAAGTGTTATTTCTACCCTCTGTCGAGTTTGTAATAATTACCTCCCCTCTGGGAAAATCTGTCATTAATTATACATGCATATACAATTAAGTTTGAATTGGGAAACATCTTGACGATTGGTTAAAGTAAAGTCATTTGTCTGTTTAATGTGTTTTTACTTGCAGCTTCAATCGTGAGCAAACTGATTAAAATACTACTTCAATATCATTTACTTTCGTTTTTTCTTCAACAAGTTTGTACGATGTCACCCACAGAAATAAACAAAGCACAAGAAAAAACAAAATGAGATACAAAATACAGTAACGATTGCACCTTAGATTTGAAAAGTTGTCTAAGAGTTTTAATTCGCAATCTAGATTAATACTTTTTGCTACTAGAATTCCATTTGACATCAGTCGCATGTTTAAAATTTTCACCAGTTTCACATTCTAAAAGAGCAGTACCACCGTTCATTTTATTTCATTATACCAATAAGGAACAAAACAGTAAAATGTAAAACCCAATTACCTGTCATTAGCCTAGTAAGATACAGACGAGTAATTTATAAAACTCGAAGTAGAGAACAGTGGAAGCCAATTTAGGAGCAAGCGGTGCGACGTTTAAGTCAGTTTCATTTCTGCTGTCAGCTCTCCTTAGTTTTGGGAAATTGTTTTGAACTTCAGATTGGGTTATCACATTATTAAATGGTTCTTCTTGAAAGTTCCACTATTTATTACTTATGGAACTACATGTATGCACATTCAGCTTACGAGCTTTGTCGAAAGCTTATTAAGCATTATGGAAACTACGGAGAGTTTCCGAATGCAGCATAATTTGACCCAGGCGAGATGTCTCTATGGAGAATTACAATAGATCATTTTCGTTAGTGTTGAGATGTCAGGTTTGTAAATTTGTAAGAAACCCGATTTAAGAAGAAACTCTAGAAAAAGTTGTGGAGTCTCTAGAGGGAACTTTCAGAATAATAAATCTGGAACTCAATCTGATCAGGCAAATTCTATCTTCTTGTCTGAGAAGGTGTCACTAGTTTATTTGTTGATAATTTATAGTCATCAATAGGGACAAATTTGTGTTGTGAATATTAAAATGTCTTGTCCCCTTATTTTCCACAGTTTTTGCTGAGCATGTCATAGCACCATTACTGATTGCAACTAAGGAACTATTGGTAAAACGGATGGCAAACGAGTCCCTTTAATTTCTGGGAATTTGACTATTCGATACTGCCACTACAATAAATTCATTTTATACCGTGTCTTACCTATTATCTTAAAGTTACAATGTTTCTGTCACCAAACCTAAGATTTGTGCCATTCTTATTGTGTCAACTTTGTGATGTTTTGGTGTTATATTTATTGTTTTCGTGTAAACTGTTTACTACATTATTCATGAAGATTGCAAGCGTGAAGTGTTTTTACACATTATCGAGAAAAACAGACAAATGTGTCTGACTATAACACTTATCCTTCCTCTATCAGCATGAAATTTCTGACAAAATATCAACTTTCGTTTTGGGAATGACACGTCCCTTGGTGTCAAAGAGTCGGACAGTTCCAGCATCTTATACCTATAACTGAATGGTGTAGATTAGCTGGACATCATCTATCAAAATATACCACACTTTACGTTAAATAACCAAAAACTAGGTGATGTCCTTTATTTCCACTTGAATATATAACCAGAAGTTAAGTGATGTCTGGTGATTCCCAAAACCAGACAATAACACAACAGTGGACCATACTTTAGAATATAACCCAGAGTGATGTCTTAGGTGATGTTTTGTGTTTCTGTTTACATATCATACTATAATAGGGTGGAGGCAGGGGGAGGGCGCTCTGTGGAATATAACTCTAAATTAGGTGATGCCTACAGGGACATAAGTTATTTTGAAAGCTGCACACAATGATAGGGAATTGGTTTTGTTCGTTTTAAGTTTGTAAAAAACATTTTGTTCATACAAAATCTCTGAACAAAACGACTTAAGACAATCATATAGGGGAATATAAGTGACAAACATACATTTGTATCCACAGCAAAAACTGTAGTAGTAGAAGTACAAAATGACATTTGCAAATGGAATTAAATGTCAAAAAGTAGACTTTCATTTCCATTCAGTTCAGGCATCACTTCAAAGCAATAAAGGGAAGTAACTCGGTGGTTATATGCGATTTTCACAAAAGAAGGGGGATAATATTTTACTTACCCGAATAATCATGTTGTGCAAGTGCTACTCCAAAATACATGAAGACACAAAATAGAGCAGGGGTAAGACACGAGATTCTAATGGACGGGGCCATTTCTTTCGTCCATATCCTTCATGCTATAATTAGTAACATGGGATATTCCTTGTATAAGTATATTTTTTATAACACTTCTCTTATTTTGCGTACACCTTAAATTCTGCCTATAGTACAATCACAATGCCAATCAATGATTTCGGAAATACACAATTTATTTTTAGTAACACAGAAAGCACATATTTTCTTTTAATAGTAACAAAGAATTCCCTGACTCTAATTTACATTACAACTCCTTTTCCATTCCATACACTGTCACAATCTATCCTGGCCTTCTGAAATGGAAATTGCAGTAAATAAGATAATAACATAGTTTGGTAGAACTTTGAACAATAAGTCTTACAAAAGAAGATAACCGACGTTTGATTCGAAATATTAAATTTACAAACTTCTCATATTCTAAGAACATTTATTTGGACGAGGTCGTTAAGATATGAATATTAGTTCACTCATGTTGAAACAAAGGCTGATTGCAATTTAGTCCGAAAAGTGCTGGCTACACATTTAGCATCTTAGAGATATTTGATTAGGTAATAACCTGAACTACACTGGGTCAGACAACAAGTTGTAGGGGTAGAAGACAGATGAAGTCAGCAAGTTTCATACCGGTCTGATAACTGGAAGCTAGGAGAGAGCAAGTTTCGGGCTAGTCTGATAACTATCAGAAGCCAGGAGAGAATCTAGCCAAATAGCTATCAGAGGCTGGGCAAAAGACAAATTTCTAAGTAGTCAAATAAATATCAGAAGCTAGAAGTGTGAGTCAGGTAAGTGTCGTAATAGTCAAAATAGCTGAGGCTGAATAATATGTCAGCAATGTTTCAACCGAGTATAATAGCTATCACTTGCCCATAACAATAAACAGCCCATAGCTGTTTAGCTAATTTTGCTAACTAGCTGAGATTAGGATTAGTCAAATAGCTATCAGAGACTAGGTAAGCGTCGGTAAGTTTTGGACTATATAATTTTATGTATGAGAATAATGAGAGGTGACTATCATCTTCCAACCTGACCCATTTATACAATCCTGTAGGCGGGAAATACCGATATATAACTATCGATTCTCTATGATATTCTAGTGTATATAAGTAATAATAATATAGCTTGTAACAGATGGTGAAATCACAATCTTTTTTCTTTCATTTCCCAGATCACGTTTTATAGGCCAATATTTATAAGGGATTGTAAAGAGGTGTTGTAGCTTTTGTTTTGTGTATCGCGGTCATTTATGGCTTTCATTTGCATCAATTTCCGCCAGAAATCTGTGGTTATCCTGCAATTATTGTAATATAACTGTATATGACGTCATCATTGAACAAAGTTGCTATGTAAAAGCCTTTTCGATAGCTATAAGTTAAGCGGATTTGCAAGTTCCAAAGACGACATATTTAGAGTATTTCAATTTGTTCATTTGAACTTCCACTATATATGGATTAGATTGGTCATGTTATTAAACAATTAAAACTCAATATTTTAAGCTATTTTTGATTTGATTGTGTTTTTCTGGAATTGCTCAGCATTCAAAAGGTGCGTTTTGAATCTCTCTTATTCTGAACATCCGTTGTCTTCAAGGAGAATGTATCGCTATCATGTTAATCGAAATGTACGCCTACACAAACGGTAGTGTTCATAAAAAAAGACAATTTAGTAATGAAAAGAAAAGAAATTGAGTATAATAGTTTATGTAATATTTATCTACTCATGATTATGCTGATACGGCAGAGTTTAAAGCAGTCAAGTTTCTAGGCTAGAACCATGTACGATGGAAAGTGATCGTGTCTTTCGCTCAAGGAGAATGCAACATTAAGTTTTAAATCTAATGAGATGAAAAAAGATAAATTATTGATGCAGCACAGAAGAAGAAAAAGAGTAAAAGTGGAAGTTTTCAATAATGAAGGTAGAAATAATTGATGAAGTTGACTTCCGGTGTTTATTGGTAGATTCAAGTAGATTTTAAAACAATTCATTAGAGACAAATAAGACCGGATCCTCAACATGTCTTTATCTAAATCAAAAAATTTGCAATTACAACAAGAGATGATCTAGCCTCGATCATCCCGTCCGTCCGTGTCTACACTCAGCTAATACGATAGGTGGTTGTCATAGACAGGTATAGTCTGGGTGTCAGAGAGACTATAGATATGATCTCTAGATCCACTCTGGTAACATAAAACTGCCACTGTTCCGAATATGGTTGTGGGCCCTGTCTATCAACAGACCCGCGACCAAAGCTTATGACACTGGCCTGCTACCATCTTCTAAATGCCAAGCTATTGCGACCTTCGGCATTTGTGAAAATGGCATAATAAAAATGTTCAATTTTCTGTATCACGGATACATTGCAAAGAACTCTGACACAATTTAGAAAAAAAAAAACAATACAAAAAGTCGATATCCGTTCTTTATAGCAAGGATAAAACAACCTTGATTTGACAAAGCGTTTGCCAATTGCCCTCTCTTCGATGTAAGCTAACCTATCTTACCGTATGCTGTTAGGAAAAAAAATCCAAATATTGAAGTTCCACGAGTCGTAGGTAAGTACACAAGAGTATGATTCACCCTGGTATTTCCACACCTTAATGTTTTTCTGAATATGGTTCATAAAATATATGTTCGGTATAAATGAGCAAATGTGGTATTAAATCAGCGACCTTATGACCCCAACAAATCTTAAAATAATGATTCTGGCTCTGTCCCGAGCCTGACTTGGGATAATCTCGTGTTGGGATAATCCCTTTTTAATTAATACATAATTCCCAACTTTTGAACTCTGCAGGCAATGCTAACTCGTGTGTGAGATAAATAATAACCCAATAACATGTAAATGAACCCTCCGAATAGTGTCAAGTGACAAACACAGTCGACTATTGGAATATTACAGAAGTACATGATTAAAAGACCTCTTTTGAACCCCTTCAAAACAGTTTCATGTAGATTTTGTGAGCAATTTTATATGGGAATGAAAAAGGCAAAATATGACGACATCTTTGACATAATATACGTAAAGGAGCAGCTTCCGGTTCAGAAAACCAATGTAAGGATGGAAAGTTGGCGAAAGGTTTGAAGTGGAAGTGAAGAGTACATGAAATTTTCAACAGAAAACGAAAGAAATGTACCTCTTACCTTTCTCTCGTGGTTTTATTATTGACTTCTTACAAACCAAAATATTATTCTTACACTTATTATAATAACTGATCCCTAATCACGTGACGTAAATAAACCACTTCATTTACATAATTACATTGCTGTTACATTCACCTCCCTCTGTTATAATAATGACTGGGTCTTCCATCTGGAGCAGAACACGTTTCACCCCTGAAAGAATAATAACATTAGTAATTGTGAGTTAATTAGGAACTGGTGGGAGTAATTAGCCATTCAAATTAACAGATAATTAACTGATTATCAACAGAGTGGCATAAATTGGATCTAGTCCGAAAAAATAACCAAATCTGAAAGTTGCTGATTCTTCTCTGGTGATGGGCCTACGAGGTGATGGCACAATCTGGGTATGTTGTGTTATTCATATCTCTCACCTGATTGGTCAATTGTCAATATAAAAAAAACAACAATTTATTCATTTTTTTTTTCAATTTTTCAAATAAGAATGTTTCAAAGTAGTTGCCATAGAGGTAAAACCGGAAGTAATTTTGCGGTTTGGTCTGGTCTGAAAGCGATAATCGTAAATTTAACAAAATGTGGACAGATAAATATAACTCATGCATAAAACCAACGAGGACGCTAAGCTATTTATCACACCGTTCACCCTTAACGTATAAATAAAATGATTAAATTATATCCGACACGGACAATTGCGAGACATGAAAGTAACACTCCATTTCATTTTATTATTCCAATAAGGGGCAGAATAGTAGGAAAGCAAAACATAAAACATTTCATAGCATTAGTCCAAAAAGATACAGAACAGCGGGACATAAAACAATATTCCATTCCATTAGCCCAATATGATACAGAACAATGGGACGTAAAAACCCACAGGCATACCATTAGTCCAAAAAAAAAATGACTGTATAGTACGAAGTAAACTTCACCCAATCACATATTACCTGTTTAAAGGTCTGTGTATTGTAATTCGAATAAAGCAACACAAACCACGTATTGAAAGTTAATGAGTTAAAATTGATTTTATGATTAGTTGATACTTGTTGAACAAAGCTGATATTATAAAGCCAATCTAAATAACTTGCTACCTGCTATAAAATACGTGAAAGAAATAAAATGAATGGAGTATTACGCGCTACATTTCTCTTTCAATTTATATAGACAGGAAATGCAATGTGCAATGCAAGCATTTTTTTCAAGAACTGCAACATTAACTTTCTCTTTATTGTAGTCAGTGCCATACAGGATCATCCGAAAGTCTAGATGTTATTTTCCAATGACAGCCTCCCCGACCAGCATCAGGAGAATCGCGGTGGCCAGGTGAGTTAGACCTGAAGGACCAGGGTTCAATCCCAGCATGGGTCGAGATGACACTTTCCGGTTTTCAAACCCGGTTTCCCCCGTCAGTGATGCAGGTAAGGGGGGCTAACATAGAAAAGGGTCTGTTCGTTCGGATGGGACAATAAACCGAGGCTCCATGTGCTACAGGCTGTACACGTTGAAGATCCCTCAACAGTTGGAAAAAGAGCAGGCTAATGCCGCTGTCTTGGCAAGATTACCCTCATTGTATCCTGTATGGCGTTGTCCATCTTCATTAGCCCACATGGTGCAGAAAATAGGACGTAAATTTCCATCTATTTCATTTTCCGACATGCATCATGCATCGCCGTCATCTTTGTTGTCGTACCCATTATTTCCGGTATCAGAAGATCGACAAGGCAAATAGATATCTTTACTTGTAATTTGTTTGGCTAATTGGTCCTGTCAATAACCAATGAAAATGACTGATAGAATCATTGGCAACCAATCAGAAAGTGTAATAGAATGATTGACAGGCGATAAATATCGGAAGATAAACATTCTGTGACCCTGTTCTTATCCTTCTTTCATGTTGCCTTTATCTGATTAATCAGGGGGACATCTGTTATTATGGAACTATTACTTGTCTGACGGCCTTCAGTTTGTTTTCAGTTTGGAGTAAATGAGTAGAGCTACAGCAAAGGCATACAGCGTGTAATGGGGTAACGAGGGACCATTAACGAAGTACATGGTGGGCGTTATAGAATACTTGCAATACTTCCAGTCTGGTCAATACTTCAACTTAATTCATATGATTTAGAATTTAAAAGTCATTCCATCTCCCAAAATATAGTCTCATCAAATTTTCAATTTACTTTTAGAATGAGTCTCGACATTCATTAACAGTTTCATTGAGGGAACAGGTCATGTGATGCTATTCTCGCTTTATTTCCGAGATTTGTTACAAACGATGAGATCCCATGAGAATTGCAAGATAAGATTAATAAAGTCAAGTAATGATTAAAAATTGGGCCATGGATCTAGGTCTTGTGAACCTTAACACTCGCTTTTGTTGTAGTGTTGCCGACCACATTTTCTTCTTGGAACTGAAGGTGTACACCACACACAAAATGAAAATTTCGGTTGCTGTCTAATTATCCCATCATTTCTGGCACATTCTTGCACCCTACTACTGAAGCAAGCAATCATGTACCCCAAAAAACCGTTTTGCAGATCACATTTCCATTCGCGTATTCGCCTAGTGAAAGCCTTTATCAAGTGATTGGATAGCTATGGAATGAATCCCCCGTTTCCACCCTTATCAGCCTACATAACTATTTAAAATATATTTAATGTATACAGCCTGAGTGAATTCCCGTATAAATCAACTGATAAGATGATAACAAACCGTCTACAGAGAAAAATACTGTCTTAATGGTTCGGATTAAATTATTTGACGCCATTTTGGAGCCGAGGTTAAAAAGATTCTTAAATGACGAATCTCATGTTGGATACCGACAAAAATAAGTATTGAATTGGCATCAATATCTATATAATCCACAAGAAAACTTGACCATCAAGATCCAGTTCGACTTCCTGAAAGCTAATACAGCTCTTCAAGTTGGATACCGATAAAATCAATACGCAATAAAACTTAACATATTTCAGGCCGGACATAACATTCCAAATTGATTCAGTTCGTGTATCGTCAAATAGAAGACTTGTCGCCATGATTCACACTGCACAGGTCGATGATAATATTATGATAATTTTTGCTAGACAGCAAAACATCAGCAACAAGTGGAAATTACGACCTTAAATTTAGGGTGGGGGTTGCCTAGACCATTGGATTCTGACAGTTACTCCCAAACATTGAAAATTTTGCTTTCTGAGTTTAGATGTGTGGTTGGACCAACATATAGGGCTAATGCAAATTGCGCTTTGTGATGCTCAAGAAAAATAATAAGCATACTCTTGCAGGGGTCGTGGAAGCATTTTTTAACCACAGCTTAGCCCAAGAAGAGTGAAAACGTCACATCGTGATATTTTTTTTATGCCAATCTCGAGAGAAATCTAACTTTAAGTCTTGTTTGTAAATTACAAGACAAGATTAATAGGACAGAATGAGACTGTAGTCTCGATTAAGAAACTACAAAATGAGAAATAAATCGATGAAATTAGCTGGAGATATGAAAAACAAAAACTCATGGAATGTTTCTGATGCTAGTGTTTCTTAGTAACAATCTTCAAAGAAAAATGATGATTGGATAGTCTAAAGCATGTCACATTTATAAGAATAAGACATTTGACTCTCTCGGGTTTTGCAAGCTAAGCAGCACTTGTCATAGCACCGTACACTTCAATTGACATTAAAGGGATATGGTCGTTTAAACATTTGTTTTAAGCAGACAGTGCTTCAGTCATCTGTATCATGTTTCAGAATATCAAATCGACATCTTGTTAGTCTGTAAATTCAGAAAACATGAGGGTCATTTTAAACTATTTGGACGCCCTTTTCCCTCTGGCCGTATAGGCTGTAAATGACGACGGATATGAATATCCATTATACCTTAGCCTTGATATTGCAATAAAGTGGTAACAGTGAAACACGATAGAAATATGTTATATATTCCGAGGTATTGAAGACACGATGTAACCTGATGGACGTTATAAATAGATAAATCCCTGGTACGTGTTAGAAAATAAAGCATCAAGTTATCACTGAGTTGAATAGAACTATCTCATTGTTCAAGATAAATTTCTATTTTCTTTAAAAATATCGCATAAAATCATATTGATCAGATAGAGTAGTGAAAGGATTCTTTGTGATAGAACTTGAAGGTCGAAATGTATATGGTAACAATATTAGCCATGTCTGCTCTTCGAATGGGCAATATTAGCTATGTCTACTCTCCGAATGAGCAATATTAGCTATGTCTACTCTCCCAATGAGCACTGTGCATAAAAAATCAATTCTTGTTCATATGAGGCTGGTACATATTGCCCTTTTAATAATATTTCATACATGAACACTGATCAAACTTTTATGATAATAGACACAGCAGACTAATTAATCAAGACCCAGTGTTATGTTATTCCTGATGTTTATAATAAAAGCTAAAGCGAAAGTAGTATTTATTTAAACTATTTATAGTAACGCCATATGTTAAAGTAATTATTTGGTCAATATAACTAATAACATACAGTGTGGAGTGGTAAATATCAATTTGACTTCAATTATAACGACCGTTATACCATTTCACAATATCAATATACACTTCTGGTGGCACATCATAACATTACTAACTTGCTACTTTCAATACTATAATACAATGTGGGTGAATGCTCCAAAAAATTGGGGGAGTGGGTCTCTCTTATCGGACAGTCTTGATTCCTCTGGAGTATTTGTTTACTTGCACTAATTACAGCACGCTGTGAGATTTAGAAATATGACGAATCCCTTCCAAACATTCCCCACTTCCTACCAACGGTCTAAGCTTCCAATACGTCATTTATCAAAAAGAATCATACAAATATATTATAAATGGTCTAGAATCAAAGACTCTATAAATAGACAGGGAGGGAGAGAGAATAAATAACAAAGGAAAAATGTTGGAAGTTTGCCGAGAATGAGACGGAGGAATTTAACATGGAGGCTAACTGGTTCTTTCTACACTAGTTTACTTGCCTTACTGCCTTGACTTACATACATCACCACATATAAATGTTTTTTCAGGTGAAATATGTACTTATCCATATTACATTTCAGATGTCAAAGTAAACAAATCGTCATAACCAATGAGGTAGACATGAACCAAGTCAAAAAGTCATTCTGAATCATGATGAAAATAAATGTGCTAATGCCAGGTGTTTATGGAATGAGCTTTCAATCCAAAGCACATCTTAGATCAAAGGTTAGATATCAAACATGATATACATATACCTAACATACCTAACTGATATCAAACATGATATACGTATACCTGTCATACCTAATTGATATCAAACCTGATATACGTATACGTAGCATACCTAACTGATATCAAACATGATATACGTATACGTAGCATACCTAACTGATATCAAACATGATATACGTATATATAACATACCTAACTGATATCAAACTTAACTAATATCAATTATCTCTAATATATCTAATATACCTAACCGTTATCAAACTTCATTTGTATATTTAACATACCTTACTCATATCAAATCTGACTCGTATGATATCAACCCTGACTCATACACTTAACATACCTAACTGGTATCAAAATTCTCTCATATACCTAACAAACCTAACAGACATCGAACTTCTCTCACATACACGACTGATATCACACCCGATTCGTATACTTAACATACCTACCTGATTCGTCTGATATATAAACCTGACTCGCATACCGAACATACTTACTAGAAATGAAACCTTACTACTATACTTAACGTACTTACCTGATATCAAACCTAACTCGTATACAAAACATACCTAACTGATATCAAACCTAGTTTGCTACATTTCACATAATCATTACATATAAATTAAACTAATTGGTAGTTATGTTTAGCTGATTAAATTGACGGTAATATGATATTACAAACCCAGTCCAAGGTTATCTGAAATCTTGTGGTTACCAATAAACATAAATATAAAAAAAGCGTGTTTTGATTTAAATTTGATCTGTTTTACCCGTTGAACTCGTATGATGCAAACACCTAAGGGGACATAACTCAATTAGCCTTTTTAACATCTAAAACTTGTACTGATAAGGATACAGCCTTCTTAGTTATTTCTCTTCAGCATGTAATAAATCTTTTCGATAGCCGTTTAACTATTTGCTTCTCACTTTCAGATATTACTTCATAGTAAAGATAACATTTCATAACGAACACTTCTGCTATAAGTTTTACTGTATACTTTTGTTGTATAAGAACATTATTCTTATTTTTTAAAGTGACACGAATAGTTTATTTTAAATGCTAAGAAGAGAATTTATATGAATGGGTACCTTTAGATTGGTAGGTAATTATCATATTGAGTAATTATTGAAATATATTGCTATAGCAACCGGTATAATTATAGAAAATATTAATAATGATTCTTATACTCTGTATAAATAGGTTACTCTCAGTAGAGAGTTACTGGTTCCCCCAAACTTATAAGAGGTGTAATGATTCATATAAGGTTTTATATTGTAGAACTCCAAGACTTACAGCAACTAGCAAACCTAGATGGTGTAATGACTCACTAAATAACATATTATTAACGTATCATAAAGTATAAATACCTAAAGACTAACAGCAACTAGTCAACCAAGAGGATGTAAAGATGTTTTCTCACTATCAATATTCCATTCCATAACCACCTAGAGAGTATACATTGTTACTGATATAAAATGAATGAAATGAATTGAGTTTTACATCCTACTTTTCTGATTGTCAGAGAGAAACACCCACAGATAAAAAATAAAATTTCAAGTTGACTTGGATTTTGGCGTTGGGTGTAGAACTACATAGAGTCTCTACATTGTATGCAAATGAGTAGGTCCTCGAAAATTAAGAAGGATCATTGTTGATTAATGCCAAGATAAATCTCTAGGTTGTAATAGACTAAATTGTTAGAATGATAAGGTTGTGAATCAGGGTGAGTATATAAATAATATATCCCAGTAACAGTCGACTGAGTTTTAATTAGATATTAGACGTGTAATATTTATTATATTGATCTGATTTATACATGATATTAACTACTGACATCAGGTTAGTTAATATACTTCTTCTGTTCAGTGAATTTGTCTAATTTTTAACTTGTCAATAGGACAATAAATCCCAGAGAAAGGTGATAATAGGACATCAATGATCTGATTTGTAAGCAAGAGGGTCTTGTTTGTAAACAAGAGTAAGGTGACAAAGGATATCAATTAATTATAGTTTGTAGCCAAGAGTAAGGTGACAATAGGATTTCAATGGTCTGATTTGTAACCAAGAGTGTCTGGTTTGTAACAAATAGTCAAGTGACAATAGGATATCAATGGTCTAGTTTGTAATAGGATAGCAATTTTCTGGTTAGTAACCAAGAGGGTTTTATTTGTAACCAAGAGCATGGTGACAAAAGTGTATCTTGTTTGTGACCAAGGGTAAGGTCGTAATAGGATATCAATGGTCTGGTTTGTAACCAAAGTTAGGTGACAATAGGATATCAATGATCTGGTTTGTAACTAAGAGTAAGGTGTAAGGATATCTATGCTCTGATTTTTAACCAATATTGATTAAGGTTGCAATAAGATATTGTGTGGTCTGATTTGTAACCAAAGGTAAGGTGAAAATAGGATATCAATGGTCTGGTTTGTAACCAAGAGTAAGGTGACAATAGGATATCAGTGGACCAACGACCTGTTTGTAACTAAAAGTTTTGATTCTAATCCGCCGTAAACGACAAAATAAAAAATTTCAGCATCTTGTAATCTTACAGCTGATCAACCGACTTCATCAATAAATCAATCAATAAAGATCAATAACTTTATCGATCACAAATCAATAAATCAACTCATCAATCAGATTTACTATTTACTTTTTCATTAATTATCCGATATTTGTATTATACATCTCCCACTCGCTGCTTACAGTGATGTACACTGGCCCTACAATTTTTCAGTACACACCGTTTCTACAATTTACATTGCAAGACAAGTTTATAGTGTACTATTCCTAGGTTTCCACAAATCACATTGAAATACAATTTTCTGGTTTACTACTTATGTTTTTTTTCTAAAAAGGTTTCAATAACTTACTGTCATAGGCAATATATATGGTATATCAATCCTGGTTTTATTAAATACAACGTTTCAACAATTAATTTGTCATAACCAGTTTATATGGTATATTACTCCCGATTTTATTGTATACAACGTTTCAACAATTTACAATGTCATAGCGAGTTTATCTACAACTGCCGAGTTTATCGTATACAAGTTTTCAATAATTTACATGGTTATTAAATAATTTTATGTGCTGTTTTGCTTTTGTCAATCGATTTTTATTTTTCAATAACTCGGTTTTTATGATATAATGATAATAATTTACAATATTTTGACAGATATAAAACTATCCAGGCTCCAGGAAACTGTCCAATTTATTTCGTAAAATCATTTTAATGACAATGTTTCTAGAGAGTGTCGAACCTCCGTCATTTCTCATAAAAATATCATAGATTGCAGAGGAGAAGTCACTTATATTAGGTTTGTGAGAGCTGGAATATAAAGTCAAAGTCAATATAAATCAAGTTTTACTTAATCAAGTTTTACTTAATCAAGTTTTACATTATTCAAGTTTTATTTTTTTTTCAAGTTTTATATCGTTGAAGTTTTATGTACAGTATTGTTTTTAATATTCATCCTAAAGTCAAATAAAGCCAGTTTTTGCTATTTCTGTCGTTTGTTTAATGCCTGTGATAAGCGAAGAAGGTATCACTTAAAGAAAAGAGTGGGGGGTGGGGCGTCATAGCTACTTGATACTGTCGACCATTAAATGAAACTATTAAAGGTTTCGTTTGACTGTGGACCATGGAAATCTACCATTCTTTAATAAAATGTTATACCTGGGCTATTGATGAGAACAAAATATAGTTAACGTCCTTCCTCTCTGCAACATTTTAGGCTAATAAATCTTATTCTCAAGGGAGCAAAGTCATGCAATGTACCAAGAGTGAAATTTTCATTAATCAGCGTTATACGATAAAAACCCTTTGAGGATCAAAGCATTCATCTGACTGAAGAATTTGTAAATCTATCGTTCTCTATCGAATGGTAACATATGTTATATTCATTATCTTTAATGTTATTCATGCTACTAACTAACTCATGTTGCATGGCAGATTGTGATATTTTTCATTTCAAATTTTACAGATTTTTTTTGTTTGTTTCATATCTAATATTTTCAAGTTGATTCAAAGTTTACCGGAGTTTAGCTTTTCAAAGGTAAAATATTTAATGCGAAAGAGGCTGGTGTACCCTTCAGTCAACACATCCCTGTTATTTCATATATGTGTATTATAGAGCACAAGAAAACAAGCCTTGCAGAAGTTACAAATTGAAATTTGGCACATGTTTTAATGTTGAACATATTTCGTTAGATTTATAACAAAAATGTTAGACGATACATTATTCATTTTCGTCTGTGTATAATTTTTATAATTCATGTAATGCCAGGGTGAAAACCCAGCGGCTTTATTATAGAGAAAGAGGCTAATTGATTGAAATATATTGGAGTTTTGCCCAGGCAAAAATGGGTAGAGGCTAATCAGAAAGGAATGGAGTTTTACTTCTGTTTATTAGATAATGAATTTAATGCATTAATTAATCTTTTGGATTAAATGGAATCGGGCAAAGTCATGGAGTGTATGATGAGTGAATTTTTATTAGCCAATGTCTGTACGATAAAAAACTCTTTAAGGATCAACCACTAAACCATAACATGGGCAGGGGGGAAATCGAGTTAGTTGGAGGCCCTATATAACTGACTCTTGGGAATATAAATGTGATTGTCCCTGAATGACATGGAAAATTTAGACCAGCAAAGTATGGAGAAACCTTTAATTGGGTGAATATTTCATTCAAGCGTACAAGCACTGAGCTAAGAAATTCTGACTCTATTGACCTATTATTATAATAGTCAAATGGAACATTTATTGTAGACTTGCATATTATTATCTGATAAAACCATCTAGTCCTATCTGTTCATCAAAAAACATAGTAGGGTATAAAAATAATAACAAATGTATGTTTATTTATGACAGGGTAAGAATAAGATAAGCAGTCAGGCGGTGCATTACTCATTCCACCCTCGAAGAATTTGTCCTAGAATTCTGACTATAATATTATATGAAATCTCTATGAGCGAAAACGGCGTCTAAAAGACTCGTTCTTGGTGTTTTTAATATAAGACTGTAGAATCTAATGTGTAAATAACTATCCAGGCGGTGATTAACTCATTCTGTCCAAGTCGTATTTGTCCTATAAAATATCTATTTCGCTTCAAGGTTAGACGAATCAAGATAATATCGACTGGTAGAATCGAGTTAAATATAGAATAGCTGAAACGGGAGAGTATATAGTTGAAATTATGTCAAAATAGCTGATATACTATACATACCTCATTATCACGATTATTCCAACATTGATAATCCGTTAATCCAGTTAGTTCAAGCATGAGACATGATACAGAGGCTGAAACACTATAGAAATGAGTAGGAGAGGCTGTATCGTGGATGTGAACAGTCTAACTATATGATTGGTTTGATAAAGTCTGGCTGAGTTGAATTATTGGTCTGACGGTACACTTGTATTCTATCACGATAAAACACGACTAGCTTTACCCTACACTACAGCTGTAAATGCTCTCTTGGGTTCTATCGATAGAATTGTGTCAGAGAATGCTTACTAGTATGGTGTTACATTGCCAAACAAGGGTCACCTTATATGCCTATTGTATTGTATTCTAGCTTGCGTCTTCTCTCCAGTTCGAAATGTTCTATAGGGTTATATAGATAGAATGTGTCAGAGAATGCTTACCAGTATGCTGTTAAGTGTAGTGCAAGTGTGACCCTATATGCTTACTGGTCCGAAGGTACAGTTGTATTTACAGCGCTGAAACACGACTGGCCTTGTCCTTACCCTTCTCTTTAGCTCGAAATGCAAAGGCCATCGGGGCTCGAATGGCCTCCCCTCAATGAAATCCTCGCTACGCCACTGAAGGAAATCTCTTTACACCCTTTTAACTTCATTATTTTGTAGGCCCAGGGTAGGTTTTTTTCTGATACGGTGGATGAAACGTGTCATGTTTGATTTGAGACAGGAAACTATATATTTATATGGAAATTAGTTGCCTATCAAATTTCTAGTAAAAATGATAAACTAACTGTAATTTGTCAATCATCAGAGGGAATTATATCCTGCTGAAATGAGTTGCGGTATATCCCGCTGAAATGAGTTGTAGGAGATCCTGCTGAAATGAGTTGCGGTATATCCCGCTGAAATGAGTTGTAGGAGATCCTGCTGAAATGAGTTGTAAAAGATCCTGCTGAAATGAGTTGTAGGCCTAGGCTATATCCTGCTGAAATGAGTTGTAGGCCTAGGCTATATCCTGCTGAAATGAGTTGTAGGCCTAGGCTATATCCTGCTGAAATGAGTTGTAGGCCTAGGCTATATCCTGCTGAAATGAGTTGTAGGCCTAGGCTATATCCTGCTGAAATGAGTTTCACATCCAACTTTTCATTGAACATTCCTTGATTAATGAAATGATGGGTCGTATTTTTCTGTATCTTATTGGGCTGCAATTTTCCAATAAGAAACAGAGACGTCTGACTGGTTGTTTCAGTCTTCCCCCTCCCCTCATCAATTTCTGACAAATAACTGAGATTTTACTGGGTATCATAACCTAACATATGGATTCTTTTCGGGTGTCTCTTCTACCCCGAACTACTGTGGTATTTTGATGCTGAAAATTCATATTCCCCACCCCTGGCTGTATACGTCATGATCTGATCTTAGATTTATAAATAATAGAGTGTATTGATATCGTGTTAATGTTGATTAAATCCCCACCCAAGGGACAGAGCATCTCCGATTCGTCACGTGATTCCTAGTTTTAATTAGTTAATTAGCTTAAATAATTAATATGGTATCTTTATCACATCACGTGATCTAACTTCATTACATTTTGTATATCATCACATCACAAGATCAAATTTCATAGGTGCACTTGAAGCTGGTCCGTGGACAAATCTGATGCATTTTTAATGCGTGCGTTTGATAATAAAAGCCACTAGCCACTAACATTCAGAAGGACATGATTGTTTCGTTTCTCGTAATTTGTCGCCTATATTGAAATATTTATGTTTGATCCAGTTTATGATCCATCTTTTGTACCAATGGTGAAATAATATCTTTAGTGGACTCTTTTTTACGGACTTCACTTTGGAAAAGTGGGCAGACATGCCAATTTTGGATATTGTCATATATAGTAAGGGCAAAAGACGTGTAATGAACGGAATCATACCAACTACATTGCTAATCGCAACTTTTTGCCCCAAAATATCACCACATCACCAAATCAATTCTGTTTTTCCAAGACTGAAGAACCCATATAAACTATGAAGTCATCTGGAGTAAGGGATGAAACTCTATATAAAATTGTATATATCAGACTACAACTCTTACTTTTTCAAATTCTTTATGTAAATACAGTGTCGGCGAAACATTAGAAGGCGCTAATGAACTTTTCACATGGGGAAATATATCAATCATAACTGAGTAAGTATTTTATAATGAAAAATGAAATCAGGTGTCTAGAAGAGTAAGTAGACCCTGTCTGGCGCCACAAACCATCAACAACTTGTCTGATGGCATAGCCAAATTTTGTAAGCTCAGCTCAGTGTTGCCTTTCAACCTCTCACTTTCAGGAGGCGCCGACTTCTTATTTATATTCCATGGGAGAGACAATTAGGCTGATTAGATTTAAATAATTTATTTACAATATCCATAACTTATACAGGCAGAAATAATAGAAGTTGTACATGAATAATAAATGTCACTGTATATATTCCAAGGATGAAATAATGTTGTAAGCTCTCTGAAAGGAATATTCATTTGACAAACCATTCAGAGAGATATCAGGTGTTCTGGTGGGAAACCAAGGAATGATATATTTGCTTAGTCAGTGCAATTCCAAAGAAAGACTTTGTAAACTCAATGGCAGAGAGACATCAGATGTCTAGAAGAATTAGCATATCCTGACTTACATCCAACATCTGCATAGATTATGTATCACATAAAAAACAATACCATCAGGACAATTTTGTTATTCAAAATCTCAGCCAAATTATGACAAAATCTAAATAAATTGGTAGAAAATAGAATTGTCATATATTAATCAATACATAAATAAAATAAATGTAAAATTCCACACTTTTTTACAATCAGAATAATATAAAACAACAATAAAAGGGTTATTTGATTGAAATGCAGATCAAGATGTTTCATTTCATGCTTTTTCTGTTATGGACTCCACTTGCAGTTCATGATATGACGAAATTGTCAAGCAACACATGTTCTTGGTTATCAAAATTTTCAACCAATCTTATTCATTAACTTCATGTATGTAATTCTGGAATATTTATTGTAACCATTGACTTGCTTAAAGATCAAATTCTTCAGATCCAAGATGACAATACAACTAGCTCTGTATTTCAATTAGATGGATAAAAAGGCACGATAGATACTTCACAACAGTCAATCGATACAATAACAAGGTAGATGAAATAACAAATTTCTAAAAACTAAAAAAAAATAATTTTCGAATGATATAGTTGCCTAAAAATTTGCTTTACAGTCAGAAAAGCTCAATTTCAGCTATTTGTGACACTTTTAAAAATTCAATGGTTTATGGTTCATCTGAAATTTAATAAATAAGCTGACGTTACGACAAAGTTGCAACTGTATATGCTTCCGGTCAAATGTTAATATCTCATTGTGGATTAACCAGATGTCAGAATTTAAAACTGATGATAAAGGTAGCTGAAACTTTGGTCTATTATGCAGATTACAAGTTTGACTACAAATTTTAGGGAGAAATGACTTTAAGAGACTTTGGGAACAAACAGAGATATATTATTATGACATTTTATTGTCAACAAGAAAAGCAAATATTTAGACAACTGTATCCCTTTAGATTCAGCTTTATATCCTTCTATAGAAAGACATTAGATGTAGTTACAGCAAGAAGGCACAGTAGATAGTTACAAAGATATTCCTGCACACCCAGAGATGTTTTCAAATATAAACTATAAACAAGAACAGATGACACAAATACTAAATGAAACTATACAATCCAATTTATCTGTAAGTTCCTGATGAAGATATTGTGTCAGAAACATATCAGCAACATACAAAGCCGCAAATCAAATTATAATCATGTGGAGTCTATACAATAGACATGTATATATGTTTGATTTGTATGGGATGTACATGGATATCTTTGTCCTACTATAAATCACAACACTTTGACAAGGTACTGGTACAAAAAAATATTAAATAAAATAAATTTTGATTAAACACGAAGGTGTAATATGCAGAGTTCAAAATATAAAAAATATGTAAAAATAGTTGTAATTCTATTTTTGAGACAATTTTTGAAAGAATGAAAATCACAGTTTAATAAATTTTGATGTTATGAAAGAACTTTAAAAATGAAAAGGCAGCACATGAAAAAAAATGTAAAAAATACACATTTAAGACCAAGAGAAAAAATACAAGTTACAAAACTGTCCTGAAAAACAATCAAAATATTGGTCCACCTCCAGATCCACCTGTGAACCAATTGGTGCTTCTCTGTGTCGCTACCACATTGTGACCTTGACTAACGCCCATCTGAGCAGCATTTGGCACAACTCCTGGTGGTGCAGGCTGAAACAGAACATTTAGATTATTGATTTGGTGTAGTTATAGACGTAGGAACATGGATACTGATACCCTGTTGCTTTTAACGTTTCTCTAACAATGCAGACAAAACAGGTATAAATCTTTCATTCTGAGAAGCAGCCAAATGGCTTGAAATGAGTCCTATCTGCTGCAAATAAAGGTATTAAAAAGAGGTTGTCTAAATTTCGATTTACACCATTCAAATTTTTGAAACAGTATCTATATGTAAATTATATTTATGAAGATTAGAAAACTGCTTTACAATCCCTTTAAATCATTAATCTATTGTAATACTTACAGGAACAACAGGAGCTGCCCCTGCATTAAATCTGGCACCAGCATCAAACCCACCCACAGCTACCACAGTATGGGGAGCTGGCCCTGTGAGATAGGACATGGGTTGGGCAGGGTAACTATAGTTGGTAGGGTAAGCAGCTGCACCCGAGGGGTAATGTGTACCTTGGGATTGTGGGGGGTAAGGACTTGCATTATACTGAGTCTGAAAAATGAAAAAAATGTATGAAATATATAATTCTAGAAAAAACAATGAAGCAAGGATGAACATGTATCACAAATAAATATCTCTCTAAAGATAGTACCTTTCAGTCCTCAATGAAAAGCTGATGGTAGTCAGGGGATCGGATGCAGTGGTTTCAAATCTCCCTAAAGGTGTGGCACATGACTGACTTGAATCTTGAATAAAATCTCACGTGTACCCATGCAAGATAATCGTGTTGCCAACAGGATTTATAACATCAATAAAGTTTGATAAAATCTCCAATAGTTTTATCGTCTGCAAGACACACCATCATCATCCAGTCAGATTCCTTTTCCTTTCAATTGCATGCTCTGCATGTGATTAGCGACAAGCCGGAAAATGACTGATTCAAGATTTTTGTATACTCATGTGCCCGTAACAGTCGTTGAAACTCAAGACGAGACTCTAATCAGTGACAAAAGTCTGCGACCAAGATCGCTCTGGCACCTTTAGATAAGTAGCACAAGGCAATAGCAAAGCGTTAAGTTATATGTACCTGATTATAAGAAGAATGCTGAGGGTAGGGTGTTTGTTGATACTGCCCCTGATGTGAATGGGCTGGTTGTTGGGGCTCTGGGAACTTGGAATATGGGGGTGGAGGTTCACCATAAATTGGAGGTGCACTAGGAGCCTGTTGAACTAAAATGCAGATATTACCAGTAATCAATTACTTGAGGTTTTCTAAGTTTTTTATGATTATCGACACTGGTCTAGCATCAATATGCACCATTCCAATTTTCAACCAGACACTTGTGGTTTCTGCAATTCCACTCAAAGTGTTTGATGACGTCACTAATCACAAAATATGCATTTTCCAATAAGACCCTTCACAATTAGTGACATCATCAAACTCTTGGTTTTAGTGGAATTGCAGGAATCAAGGATGTGAAAATAGGATTGGTGCAAATTGATATGAATGTCCTGATACATTTAAAAAATTTAGAAAACCTCTTTACAATCCCTTTCATTTACACAAGCTCTTAATCTGACACATGTTCAAAACAAGAAGTAATGTTGTCCAAAATCAAAGTTAACAAACTCAGTATATATATACAGTATAGGACCAAGAAATCTTCAACCTGAATATTGAATATTCCATAGCCAGCTGTACAAACATCGTCAAATTGTATGTAATTGTAAAGAGCTCATTTTGTGCTGTTAACACCAGTAAGGACATGAAAATTGTTGCAGTTTTCTGTGGTCAGAATAATTTTAGGGCTTAGATTGATTTAAATATACTTACTGTAACTGGAACTGGAAGAGTAAGCATACCCTGCCCCAGCTTGCTGTTGATATTTCTGGTCCCCATATTGACTATGCTGTGGACTAGGGTAGCTTACCGGTTCACTTGGAACATCTGCATATTGTTGTTTAGGGTAGGGAGATTGAGCTGGCTTTTCTAAAGAAATAAATAAAAGAAATCCAATAGACATGTAAAACAGAGACTATTGTTACCCATTGTAGCTAATATGGGCATCAACATTAACTTATTTCTTATTAAAAGCTATGACGAATTGGAGATTTGTATAACCATTCAATGCAAATCTTGGAAAGAAAAGCAGGCAAAATTGATTTAGTGAAAGAAAAACAAAGATTGTGCTGACGGCTATGTCAGAGTTTACCAAATAATGAATATCAAATTGTCATATGGTTAGGGATGCTTTGGCTTCAGGAGTTCAGGTACATATTATCCCAGACAACTGTTACTGTCCACTAACTCACCAACTGAGCTTGTTCATAGTCACCTTATAATATGAAGCCATCACATATTGAATGTAGCATGAGTTAGATAAATAAAAATCCGTTTCCTTTTCTAGGAAAGGTCTATCAAGATATGGAATGATGTTCAAAAAAAAATTTATACTGTGACAGACATCAAAAATCTTGTGATTGTATTGGCTTGAAAACAATGTAAAAACAACATAAACTTACTTTTCTTAAACATACTGATTAAAAGTTAAAAACTTTGAAAATATGTTAGTTCTGTTTGTTGTTATGTCCTCATAATCTTAAAATAGTAACATCAAGTCATGTGATTGCTTTATTGACAGTAAATATTGAACGGTGTTTCGGTATTTCATATCCTCGTAGAAAATATCCATTTTCTAAGACGCTGAATTTCATGGTAGATTTCTCTTCTGAACAATTAAAATTCTCCTAAAAACATTTCGGAAAATGCATTTATTTCTGTGAAAAATGGTATGCTTTTCGAATTATGAAATTCAATAGCTGAAATATTACAACGTTGATCATACCTCTTTCGGCATGAGATTAGCATCTTTCGCGATTGGCATCATATTAATGGTTGAACAGTGTCGTCTATCAGTGAAATTTACCTTTCACTTAAAATTGTAAAAAGTGCGTTAAATAGAGGCAGTTTTTATGAAAGTGCGTTTTTTATGCTTCAAATCCACAGTGGAATTTTATTTCTTACTGGAGGTTAAAATTGGTGGGATAAAATATCTTCTTCACCGTTTTTAAGGGAAGTAACTCTTGTTTCTCTTAAAATAAAAATTTGTTCATTGTAATTTTCTGTCAAAAACTCTAATCTGACAATTCCTTAAGCCTGTGAGCTTTACAGGAGCGAATTATTTGGAAGTTTAAAGGTATTTTCTTTTCAAATTTACCATTTTCCTAACGTTGAATATTTTCATGTGGTACAAATCTTCTTTTGTAATTTTGACTCAAGTGAATCGTCGCAATATGGCCGCCATTTGTATTTTTGTGAAATCCTTTCCCTTTCTTCTTGTTCTCTAATCCGTTAATTGGATCAATGAGTCGGCGTAAGATCAAAGAAATTAATTATGCTAGAATGTCAATTTTTATGATGCAGTTCTTTAACCTCTGCATTTAGATCATGGGTTGTTTTTTTATTAAAAAACTGTTTTGACTTTTTTAATATTTTTTCTTTGGTAGATCATTTGTATTAAGGCTTAGTGGTTTTATTTGAAAAAAAAGACTCATTTTTGTTAAATGTTATTCCAATTTAACCAATCACTTATTAGTTGCCACACTTTAATTTTCAAGAAAACTTGATCTTGTCTGGTCTATTTTGTTGAAATTTTTTTGCTGCATTTTTAGTTGAGTTATTTCCTGTGCTAAAGTTTAAGACAGCTTTAACCGACTGACTTAAATTTAAAACTAGAAGGAAACTTATTGAGATGAGCCTACGATTCAGTCACTTTTGCAAAGAAAATGTCAAGGCTCAGGATTATCAGATCAGATGTGCTTCACTATATCACAGCTTGCTTAGTATCTTTCATTAGCATGTGAGAATATGATTTGTATAAATGATGTTGTAACATTTTCATCCTTTTACTTTCAACATGTTTAAACTGTTTTCTTGTCAGTGAAACTGTAAAGGATTTTGCTTCTTGATTAATAGTAAAGGTATGTTATTATTATTTTATTTTAGTTTCCATACATTTCAGACTGAGAATGGAGTAGAGTCAGGGGAAACAATTGCGATTTTTCTGTCTCTTAATTACACCCAGCCAATCAGAAGTTCAACGGCTGTTCCTAACCCTTCTCCCTTTACATATCAACATGGCCGGTCCATCTTCTCGCGGTCAAAATCCACACGGAGTACGACAGATTGAACTAGATCAGATATGGGATGATTTGAGATCAGGAATTGAACATGTTTATCAAAGACAATACATGAATAAACCTCGATATATAGCACTTTATACGTATCCTTTTTATAAGTTTTAATTTTGTGTCTCATTTTATTTTCTTTTTTGAAAGGAAATACATTTTTTTTTGCAGATGGAAATTATTAAATATTTTTTTTATACTACTTTTCTTCTCAAGCTTTTTAAGAATTTGAGGCAAATTAGGTTATTGCCAGATTTAACTAGAATTCTGCATTATCACCCCCAAGACGTAAATTTAAAAAAATTAGCATAACTGTATATTTTGGTTCAAAAGAAAAGTATGCATATGGTTTAGCAAAGTAAAACAGAAATATTGTATTCAATATATCACTAAAACTATTCCCAAAGAATTCTTTAACTGTTTGTCAGACATGTCTATAATTATTGCACCAGTGTTCACGGACAGGGTCAAGGCCAAGGTTCGCAAGTTCAAGGTCGTGGCACCGGAGGTCGGAAACCTAAACCACCTGCAGGAGGAGCTCAATTTGTGGGTCATGAACTTTATAAAAGATTAAAAGAATATTTAAAAACATATCTTGTTAAACTCTTAAAGGTTGGTAAACTATTGTACTGGTATATAGGCACAGCTTTATGGAACAACAATCACTGGTTAAAGTTTTATGCAACGTTTCGACGTGTTTCCCCCGTTGTCCTCAGGCACATAATGAGAAGAAGTGATGGGCAAACTATATATACATTAATGCTTATTATTAAGAACACACAAGAGATAAATGGTTTATTGATACATTACATTAAATTTTAACAGGTACAATAAGAGGTATATAATTCTTAAAATAACATACAGGTTGATTAAGTAAAATAATTGAAGTAAAGTAAATGAATTAAAAAAGATTAATTGAAGATTAAATAAACAACTATTGCTGGTATTGGAGTCTTTTATTAATAGAAATTACATTGTTCATATAACTAATGCTTAAAGTTGGAAATTGTTTTTGAATATGAATAATTACAAGTTGATAAGTTTATCATATGCATGCGATAAACGAACACCTTCATCTCTGTTAAGGTCAGGCTGATATCTTCTGATGTGGATAGCTTCATGAAGTCTCCTGGTTTTATCTATGTGCTTATTGATTGTCAGTATGTTGGTGTTGTCAAAGTTGACTTTATGTCCTGTTTTCCTTCCCATAGCAAGATGTTCAGCCACAGCAGATGTTCCTTCATTGCCGGCTTGTCTTGATGGTCTTTGAGTCGAACATCAAGGGGTCTCTTTGTTTCCCCTATATAAGAGCTTCCACAGGAGCACTCAACTTGGTAGACACATCCCTTAGGTTTTTGGTTGTTGGAGGGATTCAATTTACCTGTTGAAGTATTCTGGGTCACAAATCCTTTTTGCTCTTCTGACCAGCGCTGTGATGGCTGCCCTTTTGACATGTTGAGGGGTGTTGGAATGGTAGTTCACATACTGATCTGTATGTGTAGGTTTCCTATACACGCATGTCTTCAACTGACCGCCTAACCGCTTAATTCTCACATCCAGAAAGGGTATAGAGTTATCTTCTTCTGCTTCCATGGTGAAATTGATCCTCTTATGCTGAGCATTAAGATGCTGAAGTAGAGCTGATGGGTCATCTTCAGCTCTAAGCATGACAAAGGTGTCATCAACTTTCCGGAACCAGCAGATTGGTGAGATCGGAGAGGTTTCCATGGTCTTTTCCTCAAAGGCTGTCATATAGATTTCAGTAATCAATGGTGACAAGGGGCTTCCCATAGGTAGACCGTGGATTTGTTCATAGATCTCATCTCCCCATGTGAAGTAGGTAGAGGACATACACATCTGAATGAGATCGACGATGCTGTCTGTAGTAAGTGTAGTATCTAGTGGGGTCTCTAATTTAGATATCTTATCTCTTATGATACTCAACACATCTTTACATGGGACATTGGTGAATAAGTCGACAACATCATATGAGTACATCTTCCCTGTGATCTGCAGTTCTTTCAATTTGGTGACAAATTCTTCTGAGTCTTTAATGAATGAGTTAGCTGTTTTCCCCAAAGGTGCCATTTATCTCTTGTGTGTTCTTAATAATAAGCCTTAATGTATACATAGTTTGCCCATCACTTCTTCTCATTATGTGCCTGAGGACGACGGGGGAAACACGTCGAAACGTTGCATAAAACTTTAACCAGTGATTGTTGTTCCATAAAGCTGTGCCTATATATCGTACTCACAATTGCTAAATGCCATTCAAAGACTTTATTGTACTGGTAGTACACATTCTTTAGAAATGATTTTGTCATCCTCATATTGTTCTTTGGGAACTGGGGATTCTGTTTCATGCCTACTCCTTAGATTGCAATAGATTAGGTAAAACAGTACTTGTCTGTAATTATTTGAGCACTATTTGAAATTATAACTGCAATTGAAAATGATTTGATAGGCAAAAAAAAAAACCCTAATTTTACTAATGAGCTCTTCCATTATACATGAAAGTGGCATATTGATAAAAAAGTATGCATGTGTGGAATAGTTCAACTGAAGATTTAGGGGTGTCTATAGATGACTAGCACACTATAACCAACCATGATATCCTTCAATAACAGATTCAAACTTTTAGAAATCCAGGCCCTAAATTATTATTTTAATGAGAGGTTCTCTGCATCCTTTATACTCTGGATTGTATCTGTCTATTACAGGATGGTCAGGACTTACTAGATGAACAGGTTCTACAGTTTTACACCAGGCAGTGGGAAGATTATCAATTCTCTAGTAAAGTTTTAAATGGTATTTGTGCCTATCTCAACCGACACTGGGTTCGTAGAGAATGTGATGAGGGAACGAAAGGAATCCATGAAGTTTATTCTGTAAGCTTCATACTTTTATAAAATAACAGTGCGTACCTAGTCTCATTGCTGTTGTCTCAATCTTTAGATTGTTAAGATAACTGCAGGGTAGTGTCATTTTCTGCTTAATCTCAATGCTTAGAGCATTGCCAAGTCACTATTTATTTTAATTTAAGTTGAGCTCTATTCAGGATTTTCACTAATCTTGGCAAATGAAACAATACACATGTTAATGGGCATTCAATCTTTTTCCACTAATTATGTAGCAGGTCATGATTCAATCTTCTATCTTTTCCTCCATTCATTTTGTTTTTGAGGGAGCTTCTCTTCTTTAGTGTTCATATTTGTACCTTGATGTCAGAATTGTTTTTTTTTTCAAGAAAAATTTGAGAAAGTGAACAACTGATACAAAGCTGACATGACTGGTAAATGCCACCAAAACATCAGCCCTGATTTGATTATATTTTATATTTTCAGCTGGCTCTAATTACGTGGAGAGACAATTTATTCCGACCTTTAAATAAACAGGTCACAAACGCTGTGTTAAAATTGATAGAACGTGAACGCCACGGTGAGACAGTGAACACTCGTTTAATCAGTGGTGTTATAAACTGTTATGGTAAGTCACAAGTTGGCACTTTGTATGAGATCAATTCATTTCATGGTTAAAGACAAGACTTAATTCTTCGCATTTAGATTTTCACACTTGTTATGAACTTTGAAAAAAAAATACTTGCAATGAAGGCCCTGATAACTTTCATCTGAAATAAACCCCATTGGACTTTACAGGATGGCCATTTGATTAAAATATATAGTGTGTCTAAGAATTTTCTCTCCAACTGATTGTTTTTCAGAATGAAAATTTCTTTACTTTCACCCTCTACTAGCCCCACCCTATAACACTGTAATATGTGTTTATTTATTACTTTTCAGTTGAACTAGGTCTGAATGAAGATGACTCAAGTGCGAAAGGCCCCACCCTGTCTGTATATAAGGAACATTTTGAAACATCGTTTTTAGAAGACACAGATCAGTTTTATATCAAAGAAAGTACAGAATTTTTACAGCAAAACCCAGTCACTGAATATATGAAAAAGGTACGTTGACTTGAATAATGTGAAATCATGGGCACCAAATATCTTAGGTTTGTCCTCAGAAGGATACAGTATATCTGTTCTTGGGTATTTTTATTGTCATGAATTGTTTACATGCCCCATTATTATCAAGATTTATGTAGATCCATTAACAGATGGAAATTCAAAAAGAATAGTCTT
The DNA here is from genome assembly GCF_000327385.1 of Lottia gigantea. NCBI lineage: Eukaryota > Metazoa > Mollusca > Gastropoda > Lottiidae > Lottia > Lottia gigantea. Next base: position 1,590,026 of record NW_008708943.1, read on the forward strand.
TCGCAAAAACTGACCCTGATTGTGCACTGCATGGCATTGACTGTCTACATTAGTAAAATCAGAAACAAAGTATTTGGTTGAAAAACTCATTTCATTTTCTATTTTCTATTTTCTATTTTCTATTTTCTATTTTCTATTTTCTATTTTCTAGGGTGAAACACGATTAAAAGAAGAATTTAAACGAGTCCAACTCTACCTTCATGAATCTACACAAGATGTCTTAGCAAAAGTTTGTGAAAAGGTTTTAATTGAAAAACATCTGGAAATCTTTCACTATGAATTTCAAAATCTGTTAGATGCTGATAAGAATGATGGTAGGTGTCTTTGAACTGTCAAGGATGAGGGAAGGAATGGTAGGGTTGGGAATTTTTTTTATGTTTTACTTTTTCTATATCAAGACTGAAAGAAAAGAAGAGTGAAATAAAAGGATCAAGGCACACTTTTTCTGACCTTGCCCCTGACCATACATACTACAGAAAAAACACTTTAGCATTGACGATGTCAGCCTAAATTCAATATGCCAGAATTCTGTGGAGGCGTCTTGTTGCAATCCTCTCATGGAGGGTCTGAAAGAGTTCTCCCAAGAATATTTTGAAAAAGTTGAATTTATTTGGTGCATTTTGACACATATTTAGGGGCCAATTTGTATACAAATCATATTTTTTAAATTTGCTAAAAATGAAGTGGGAGTATGCAAACTATTTTTCTGGGATTGAGATTTTCTCAAGGTACAGAAGCAGGTTACAAGGTTAAAAGTATCAGTAGTTGTGGGTAGTCAAGTTATTTTTGATTGGGGGAAAGTTACCAAATTGCATACCCACAGGTCAAAACTGTAAGAGTGGAATACTAAGGCTTTCATAGAGACAAAAGAACTTTTAACATTGGGGTGCTTATGATCAACAGGACCATTATGTGTTTCTATCAGTATTATTTAAGGCTGGTGTGTGTTATTTGTTCTATGTGTTTATTTACAGATCTGGGTAGAATGTACCAACTAGTGTCTAGAATACAGGACGGTCTGGGTGAATTAAAGTCTCTGTTAGAGACCCATATATTTAACCAGGGACAAACTGCCATAGATAGATGTGGTGAAGCTGCTTTAAATGTAAGTCGTGTTAGTTTTTAAGCCAAGTTATAGCTGCTAATTGCAATATATCATAAATAATACTTGATATACACAAGGTTAGAAAAATTAATCTTTAAATTGTCAGAAATCATGTTGTTTGTAAAATGTTCAGCTAGAGGTCTAGGAGAAAAAAATATCCCAAATACAAATCTTTAAAAAATATGATCAATATTTAAAAGTTGAATATATATAGATTGTTTTACTTTACAGGATCCAAAGATCTACGTACAAACTGTTTTAGACGTCCATAAAAAATACCATGCTCTAGTGATGACAGCTTTCAACAATGATTCAGGTTTTGTGGCAGCTCTAGATAAGGTAAGCCATAGTTGTGATTAAATGTTCATTGTATTGTAAGTGAACTCATTGAAGATTGCATAGGAATCAAAGTGAGTCTGCGCTGAAACATGTTTCAAGAGTTTCGTTCGAAACATGTCTGCTATTCTTACTCTCAATCATACACAACTGCTATTCTTACTCTCAATCATACACAACTGGTGTGAGGGATCCGTTTATATTTAACTCTTGGAGATAAGAGATATGGGTATTTCTGTTTAAGGGTTATACATCGAAAATAACTCCAAACCTTTGTTAACTGAGATTTTATGCAATAACAGTAATGATGGAAAGTGTTCATATGTTATTCTATTTTCTGTTTCTCATTTTTCAGGCATGTGGTAGATTTATTAACAATAATTCTGTGACAAAATTAGCTCAAGCCTCGAGTAAATCTCCCGAATTACTAGCTCGCTACTGTGATCTTCTCCTGAAAAAGAGTTCTAAAAATCCTGAAGAGGCTGAGTTAGAAGATACTCTAAATCAAGTGGTAAATTCAAGTTTCTTTCTTTCTTTTCATTCAATCAATCAATCAATCAATCAATCAATCAATCAATCAATCAATCAATCAATCAATCAATCAATCAATCAATCAATCAATCAATCATGTAACAAAATATCAGTTACATTATTTATTTCTATATTTCATGCATTCATACACGTTTTTAGACGTTCAATAGTTTCTCCATGTATTCATTCTATTATCTATATTATTCCATTCAATCATTCTGTCATTAATTTTATCTATCTAATTTCAGATGATAATGTTTAAATATATAGAAGATAAAGATGTATTCCAGAAGTTTTACAGTAAAATGTTAGGGAAACGTTTGGTTCAGCATATGTCAGCTAGTGATGATGCTGAGGCCAGTATGATCTCAAAATTAAAGGTATAGAAATCCCTTTTCCTTCATTTCCATTTGTATATGACCTTTGTTTACCTGAAAATGTGCCAAAAATTTATAACCATGTAACCATATTGTGTATTTTAATGACAGTGTAGAGATTCATTGATCAAGCATATTCAATTTATTTACAGCAAGCATGTGGGTTTGAGTACACTTCTAAACTACAGAGAATGTTCCAAGATATTGGAGTTAGTAAAGATTTAAACGAACAGTTTAAAAAACACCTACAGGGGGATTCTCTAGACAGTAAGTTTTGTTTATTGATCAATCAGATAGTGAGAATGCTAGTATCATAGTTTAGTCTTAAAGGAGCTCTTATTTTCTAAAATGTTGATAGTTGTTTTTAACCTACATCAAATATAGGTCTCATGATCACAAATTGTCCCCATTGCCGACCACATGGCTATGAGTTCATTAACCCATTTGTAGCGAGAAACAAACAAATTGGACATAAAACCACTTATGGTTAAGTGAGTTTAAATTCTAGACAATTTTCTTTTTTTTTGCATTGCTGTTGTGCTGTGTCTGCATCAATGCTGCCAAAGAAGTGAGACAGAAACTAAGTAATTGATTTCTATTACAGTTGATTTCAGTATGCAGGTATTAAGTTCTGGTTCCTGGCCATTTCAACAATCATGTACATTTAACTTGCCAGTAGAGGTGAGTGGTATTTCTAATGTTTTTCTTCACCCTGTCTTTATGATTATGACATCATTGATAATAACTCTATATGAGAATTTTTAAGGGATATGATTGTCTAAAATTACTTTATCTGCTGATAGAGTTTAATTCAGCTGTTCATATTACTTTTCAAATCCTGCACCCAGTTGTCCTACAATGCAATAAAAACATATCAGTTTAGACTGTCACTTCCAGGACGTTATTAGCAGTCTCCAGTATTGCCTTTGTCATCTGCCATATCACTCAATGACAATGTTAACAGCCTAAATACTTAAAATGTTTTCACTGCCATAGTCAAGGCGTGCATAGTACTTCAATTTTTGATATGTCAAAAATCTGTGACCCAAACGATAATGTTGCTTTCTTTGATTTCAGTTGGAACGAAGTTTTCAAAGGTTTACCACATTCTATAGTGCTCAACACAGTGGACGTAAACTAAACTGGTTATACCACATGTGTAAAGGAGAGTTGGTTACAAACTGTTTTAAAAACAGATACACTCTACAGGTAGGACAAAAACGGCCATTTGGATGGGTTGAGGATTGGTCATGGATGACAAGAAGTATTGTTGGCATGTAAGAGAGAGGGGGTTGCTTGTGGTAAAGCTTATCTGGTTTTACTGTGTGTAAACTAAGGACAAACAGTTTTAAAAACAGATTCACTCGTAGGGCTTCTTAGGCTGAATCTTAAGGGACAGTTTTGATGAGTGGCTGAAGAAATTTTACATTGTATAAAAGTAGAAACCTGGTTATAACTATTCATTTGACGTAACCAAGCACTCCAAGATTGAAAGAGCTTTAAACAACTGAATGTTAGTGCTCCATTTAACTAAACCATACCAACTAAGCAATAACTAAAACTCTAATAGACACAGCTACAACTTTTCCTCAATACTGTTTCTTTATATTTCAGTCCTCTACATTTCAAATGGCAGTTTTATTGCAGTATAATTTAATGGATAATTTTACTATACAGCAACTATTTGAAAATACGCAAATTAAAATGGTGGGTTACTTTATTTAAAAAATCATAGATATGTGTGATTCAGATTGGACAATTAATTTAGGCTCCTTTTTACTGCAGGTTTTATATTTCTCATCATCTAGAACTGAAAAAGAGTAGGCAAATGTCAATGTTGTAGCAAAATTTAAACTACTGCAGGCTGCATCCTTTTGGCAGCTCAATCACAAGCAGATAAGGAGGGTATCCAAATTCCATTTCATTTCACCAAGTATAAAGCCATTTTGGAAAATATTACAAGTTGTTGTGGGCCCTCTTTCTTCTCATATATTAAAATAAATTTCAAAATTTGCGATGAATGAGAAACAACCAGGTTGTTGAGATAGTTCCAGATGTTGTCCAGTAGTCTTCTTACTGCCAATTAGTACTGATTCTAATTTTGTAATTTTGTTTTGTAGGAATTGTTAACTCAAGTTTTACAGATCTTACTAAAGTCTAAATTATTAGTTACCAAGGAAGCAGAAACTGAATTAACCCCTCAAACTGTTGTCTCATTGTTTACCATGTATAAAAAGTAGGTATTTTATTTCCATTATTTCAACTTATTATCAGAGTCTGAAATGATACACTAATACATCAATAAACTGATCAATAAATTCTGTTCACAAAAAGCAGCTGGATTTACCAACTACTCTGGAAATCGTAATTATTGCCCCATCATTGGTGCTTCAGTGAATACAATCATGATGTGAAATAAATGGTTATAAAGCCATTATTCTAGTTCATCTAGTTAATAAGAGAAGTCTCAATGCTGACAGTTAATTTTTGTAAATTTTGCAGTAAAAAATTACGTGTAAATATTAATGTGCCATTGAAAACTGAAGTGAAAGCTGAACAGGAAATCACACATAAACATATAGAGGAAGATAGAAAGCTACTTATTCAGGTATTAAAGGCAATTTTAACTTTTTCTATGCTTGTTGTACTTACCGTTAACATTTCATATCTTTTGTACTTACCTTTAACATTTCATATTTTTTGTACTTACCTTTAACATTTCATATTTTTTGTACTTACCTTTAACATTTCATATTTTTTGTACTTACCGTTAACATTTCATATCTTTTGTACTTAACTTTACCATTTCATGTCTCTTATACTTACCTTTAACATTTCATGTCTTTTGTACTTACCTTTAACATTTCATGTCTTTTGTACTTACCTTTAACATTTCATGTCTTTTGTACTTACCTTTAACATTTCATGTCTTTTGTACTTACCTTTAACATTTCATGTCTTTTGTACTTACCTTTAACATTTCATATTTTTTGTACTTACCTTTAACATTTCATATTTTTTGTACTTACCTTTAACATTTCATATTTTTTGTACTTACCTTTAACATTTCATATTTTTTGTACTTACCTTTAACATTTCATGTCTCTTGTACTTACCTTTAACATTTCATGTCTTTGGTACTTACCTTTAACATTTCATGTCTTTTGTACTTACCTTTAACATTTCATGACTGTGGATTTTTTTTTTAATATTCCAAGCTGACTTCATATTACTTATATTACAGGCTGCTATTGTTAGAATAATGAAGATGAGAAAACAGCTAAAACACCAGAATTTATTAGCAGAAGTTTTAAATCAATTATCAGCACGTTTTAAACCTCGAGTTCCAGTTATTAAGGTAATTGATTTCATGATGAATTTTCAGAATAATTTTGATTTCTTGGATCTTAAGTGCTAATGCACCACACCTCTTTTGGTTTCAGTTTACAGATTATAAATAATCACTTTCTATCGTCATGAAAGAAAATTAATTGATTATGGGTCCATTCTTTAAATAAAAATGCTATTGGTGTCATGCCAAATATATTGCTGTATTATTTATTGTTCTTATTTAGAAACAAAGATAGTAAAAAAAACCATAACTTTCTTTCCTCATTCTTGGAGCTTGTTTGTCAACAATTTGAGAGTCCACATATCTAATAATATTTATTGTTTTTATTACAGAAATGTATAGATATTTTAATAGAGAAGGAATATTTAGAGAGAGTGGAAGGGCAGAAGGATACATACAGTTATCTGGCTTAATTTATTATCAGCTTTAACATCATCTAAATTAGTCCTTTAGATGTTTCATTTAAAATCACTCATTGGATTTGAATTGGATGCACAAAATGGGAATGTGATTTGTTACTGTCACATGATTCCAATTGGTCATGTCAGTTCAATAGGTCATGGGATTCTAATAGGTCATGTTATTCAAATTGGTCATATAAGTTCAATAGGCCATATGATTGGGTCATGTGATTCTAATTAGTCAAATATCAAATTATTTATAAGATTTAAAATTGGCCAAAGGACTTAGATTGGTCATTTGATTCAAATTGGTCATGTATTTGATTGAAAATTGGTCATGTGACCTCAACTTGGTCTTGAGATTTTAAATTAGTCATTAGATTTAAAATTGGTCATGTGATTTAAAGTTGGTCATGTGATTTTGATTGGATCTCCAATTATGACACCAATTGAAGAATATGTCAATTTGATTGTTCCTTAGTGATCTCATATTTGTTATATTCTCTTGATAAAGTCCAGTTTGAAATGGGTCTTGTTCACATTTGGTATAAGAACATACCGATTTGAGAATCTAGGTTTCACTAATTAAATCTTAAAGTCCTTACACATTGTATGATATCTTATTTATTACTCGGTTATTGACTCTAAACATCTTCTACAATCTGATCTTACTTGGCTGGATTAAGCCAAATCAAAATGTCTGCTAGAATTTCTTGTCGATTCTTATCATGAGTTACTGTTTGTCCTTCTGGCATGTTCTCAGAGAATTCACATAGCTTATAGATCTCAAATTTTAACTATATAATACCACAAGGATTTGCTTAAGAATGATATATCTTGCCTTCTTTCTTGCATTTCATGGGAATTTTCCTCCAGTCGATTTTAACACAACAATATTCAATTCAGCAAGTATTTACTTGGGTGGTTTCAGCAGTTTCAAATACAAGTTATTAACAGGGTTGGAACTATTTTTTATCGTGTATGTATAAAATGCTATGGTTGTAAATAAAACTTATGTACAGTGTTAACATGTGTATCAATGTTTTGACTGTTTTTTTTTTGAGAATTTTTCTAAAATAATTTGATGATGTATTGTAGATATTGAAAATTATAAAAAATAAATAAATATTGTTTTCACTGGCAGAGTTAATGTCCCTTTAATACATGGGCCCTGAGACCATGGCTTGAGATTTTTCTCAATATGACATTTTGCAAGTGGCCATATGGATATGAGTGAACACATGGAAAAAAAATCTGAGTAAAGATGAAAATCTTTTGAATAAAATGCTGCACACAAACTTTATTAAAACCAAGCCACTTTAAATGCATTTTCAGAGTATCTTGAGTCGACAATACATCAATAATTGTCAAATTCCAACTTATTCAAGATATTTTGGATGAAACACTGAACACCAAATGTCATAAGTAAACTACAGCATCCAAATGCATGTTACGAATAAAAACTGTCTATAGCGTTCATAAGCCTTGAGTGGATGGATGGACGAACAGGGGTGACAGCAATTTATGGCCACAGTGGAGAGTGGGCGTATAAAAGTGACCTGGTTATAAGTGGACCTGTATTACAAGAACGACCTTCATTTTCTAAAATTAGGCTTGGGGGTGGGTAGTTACAAATTTGGTCTTTCAAATTATGTAACAGTTATGCATAGACCCGTTTTGATGTTTTATGTCTGTTATCTATCTAGATCTATTCAAATTCAACATGTTTTTGGCAGCTCCCTCTTTTAAAGATAACTTGCCTAAACTTGATTTTCTCTGAAAATGATGACAGATTCGAACGTATCATACATTTTATTCTGTATTACAAAATTTCATACCAAGTTTGGTATATACGCATTGATTCGAACGCGACATAACCTAACGATTATACACTTCAAGGGAGGTAAACATTAGTCAAGGTTATAAATTTAATTATAACAAGACAAATATGCACTTTGAATGAAATTTTTGGTGAGAAAGACGAACCTTAACTTTTGTTTTACTCATTTCCAGCACAATATTATCAATTAATAGAATATTTCGAATGAAATGGACTAAACTTTAAATTAGGTCAAATAATTTCGCAGCTTACTCTAAGGGAAGTAACTCTTGCCTACACATTCTTGAACTATCGGGTATCCATTGACGTAACAATCAAAATGTATCTAGAATATACACTATGAGAAGAATTCTTGGAAGGTTCCTGGTGAGGCAGACGAAATCTGGATACTAACATTAACTCTGACCTATCTAAAACAGTCGTTTGATCATGTAAGAACTTCTTATGAAATTTATCAGACGTTTATCATGTTATATGAAATCTCAATTTTCCTTAACTAAATTATCGGTAATCGAGTTTTCATGTTCTAAATCGATTGTCGCAATCAGTAGGACATAATCGATCGACAACCGATTATTTGCGACAATCGGCCCATCACTACCCTAAACTAACCCATTCCATAGGATTCCAACTTCACTCAACCAAAGATATATTCCAATGCACATTTTTTAAACAAACTCTTCAAGATTCCATTTTTCTACCCTGGGATGGCTTTTGTTACCCTTTTTTATTCACTAAAACAAACTTTTCGACTTTAGTCGAGTTGATTACTGTAAATGTACATAATAATTAATCTAACAATATCCATTGCTCATCGAGGCGACCTTCTCTTTGTAGACGATAGATTCTTGATCTATGGGAGCTCTAATTGATCCGTAATTGTATGTATGAACCTGGTGTGAATCAAATGTGGATCCAATATTGTAATCAACTGGATTCTGCCTCGATTGTCTGTGTAGACTTGATTAAACAATACTCCATCAGTAATGTAAACAATACTTGTATCTCTGCACTTATATTGGAACACTGGTAGGAAACAAGTATCGTTTGAAACTATTAGCTGCAGGTAAATGCAGAAAGCAAAATCATTCAGACAGGGCCAAGGAGTAGTAAATGAAAAGTTTCCAATTTTTGTGTTGATCTGTTAGCTTAGTAAGAACACATTAGGACTCGAATACTTCAAAGAAAAATTTGACGATGCCTTCCTCAGAAAAGTTCGAAAATCTTGAACTATGAAACCATAATCTTGAATCCGATGTGGATTCCGTAATGTCATGTTTCCAAAAATGTTAGCCGGCGTATCTTCGTCGATTTCAGTAAAAGAATGAGTATAAATATGAAAGAGTCTGAAAAATATGTCAAAAGTTCTCTAAATCCTGGTCTCGGCACCAAAAAAAAAAAAAACAAAAAACAAAAAAAACAAGATACAATATTTAAAATACAAAAAAAAAATCTAGGTATACTTTTTAAAACTGCAAATACCAATGTAATATCAAATTGAATCACAAACTGATTGTCCTCTGTTCTTAAATTGGTGTATACAAGATAGTAGCTGGAAGTAAGACGTGTATATCTTCTTACCATGTTTTTAAACGGTGAATTTATTTAGCCTAATGCCAAGATACCGAACATGGCATATGATGAATTATTTTGACCTATCTTCTCATCCCCTGGTTACGATATCAAGTTCTGAGCCTAAACTCTTGAGTTAATCAGATCCCATGGCTGGTTTGTTGTGTGACGAGAAAGGCGAAACTGGGAATCCTAATACGTAAATGCCTTGGCTCCATAGGCACATGTCACAGGAGGAATAATGGACATCCAAACTCGGTGGCCTATTATCAACTAAACTTGATAAAGATGAACGAGTCTGAACAATCTGTCGAAAGTTCTCTAAATCCTGGTCACGGCACCAAAAAAAAAAAAAAAAAAAAAAAACAAGATCCAATATTTAAAATACAAAAAAAAATCTACTCAAACCTTTTATAACTGCAAATACCAATGTAATATTAAATTGAATCACAAACTGATTGTCCTCTGTTCTTAAATTGGTGTATACAAGATACAAGCTGGAAGTAACACTTCTATATCTTCTCACCCCCTGGTTACGACATCAAGTGAAACTAACCTACACTTCTTCAAACTATTATCTGCAATATTGTATTTAATAGATTAACATGCCACCCATCCTTTTGTTGAAAACCAGCTGTTTCTTATGCTTGAACGTCTTGGTAAAATAAGTTATCATTATATGAGAACTATATAGAGTCGTAGCTCTGAGCCAAAACTCTTGAGTTAATCTGATCCCATCTCGGTGGCCTATTATCAACTAAACTTGATAAAGATGAAAGAGTCTGAACAATCTGCCGAAAGTTGCCTGACCAATCTGCCGAAAGTTGCCTAAATCCTGGTCACGGCACTAAAATAAAAAAAAAACACAAGATACAATATTTAAAATACAAAAAAAAAAAATCTAGGTATACTTTTTAAAACTGCAAATACCAATGTAATATCAACTTGAATCACAAACTGATTGTCCTCTGTTCTTAAATTGGTGTATACAAGATACAAGCTGGAAGTAAGACGTGTATAGTTACGACATTAGGTGAAACTAACGTACACTTCTTCAAACTATAATCTGTAATATTGTATTTAATATATTAACATGTCACCCATCCTTTTGTTGAAAACCAGCTGTTTCTTATGCTTTAACGTCTTGGTAAAATAAGTTATCATTATATGAGAACTATATAGAGTCGTAGCTCTGAGCCAAAACTCTTGAGTTAATCTGATCCCATGACTGGTTTGTTGTGTGACGAGAAAGGCGAAACTGGGAATCATAATACGTAAATGCCTTGGCTCCATAGGCACATGTCACAGGAGGAATAATGGACATCCAAACTCGGTGGCCTACTAATCCTCTATCCACCAACTTCTTAATGGGTATGTCTGTGAAACGGTCTTCTGTCGTAGTCTGGTATTTCTCTTGATTTACAAGTATCTTTAGAAGTGGATGGTTAGTTTCGATCTTTTTCCAATAAAAATCAGCTAAACTTGATACAGATGAAAGAGTCACCAAAAAAAAAAAGATACAGTATTGATAATACAAAAAAAAAAAAAAAAAAAAAAAAAAAAAAAATCTAGGTATACTTTCTAAAACTGCAAATACCAATGTAATATCAACTTGAATCACAAACTGATTGTCCTCTGTTCTTAAATTGGTGTATACAAGATAGTAGTTGAAAATAAGACATATATCTTCTTACCATGTTTTTAAACGGTGAATTTATTTAGCCTAATGCCAAGATACCGAATATGGCATAATAATATAATCCTGTCTCATCCTTCTTCCAAAAAATTGATATATTATTAACAATAAACGAAATACGTATACATTCTAACTAGTTATCTGAGAGTGTCAGAGCCCTCCTTATTCTAATCATATTTTTGGTTGTTGGTTGTAATGTGCTAAAACAGATATAAAATCATGATAATATCTAACTCCTGTTGAAAATAAAATCAAATCATTATTAAAACTAAAACGTTTTAATCCAAACGTTGAGCCAAGAATTTCAAGTCTCTCCGTGATTTTTTTATGTGTGATCTTCTAGAGATGGAACATCATAATCATGGTCACTGCATGACTGGTTGTGTTAAACATGTTTAATCTCCATTATTTTTTCTGTAATAAAGGTTTTAATTTATAAAATTATAAACAGTGCAAATGAGATGTGATTCAAGCATAAATCAGGATATTTCAAAACAGCCCTATTCTCTTTTACATACGCGGTTGTTTGTGTTGTTTAGAGTGGATGCGTAGTAAATCCACTAGGATTTGATGGCATCTTCAACCCACTAATCACAGATACTTCATTCCATTTTCCTCATTCATATCAATGATCAAGCCTACAAAATATATGACAGATGTTTTCCCTGATATTAAATCAATAATAATCTCTACCCTTTAAAATTATTTTCTATCAAAGATGAACCCTGGTCGTCAAAAACATCTAAAGAATCAGATTCTTAAGCAATTAGCTGCTTCTCCTCATCGCTTGGTTCAGCCAAAGGTTGTGGTTAAGGACAATTTGTCATAGATGTGTCATTGGCATTCCCATACTCGTTTTTTTAATTCATAAATATATTTTTCTCTAAGAAGGCAACAAAATAAGCCAACTCATCACAAAACTCCCTTTCCTTTAGCAACGGTATGATGATTATTTACAATTCTATATTCTTGTCGCTTTGACTGATAACCTCCCTTGGAGACCATTCGATTATCTAATCAGGAATCTCGTCATATTTGGAGTTAAAGGTCGTTGATTGAAAATGACGGCCTTCATTGAATCAACGGAAACTGTCGCAGATATGCACCAACTCGATCAGTGATCGATGTGAAACTTGACAGAAAGGTACTTGCACGTGCCCTTAATATTTATCGAAAATTTCAGAATATTTTTAAGCTATTTTCAAAATATAGGTGGGATTTTTCCCGGTAACGACGAAATGAGAGGGGGCATAACTCATTTGTGTAGTCGAACTTTCATTGTCAAGTCATTGATTTGGAATAAATGTAAATATTATTCGAGGAGGCGTCTGAAAACAATCAAAACTGTTGGGATCTACCATTTTGTCTTAGTACAAAGACAGAAATATTGAATAAAGTGACAACATTCTCCCCATCATGAACAATTATCGTAACCAATTGTTCATAATAACTTCTAAATTGGAGGGCTTAGAGCACAAAGGGTGTAAGTCCGTTTTTCCACTTTCGAGCTATGTGATAAAAACTGAATATTCATTATCTGAGGTCGCATCATTGTGGTACATGTTTGTACGAAATATAGTATAACCCAGTGCTGAAAATAGTATATACTGATGATCTTACACCCATAAACTATGGGAAAACGATAAAAACATTTTCTGTTTGTAGTGAAAGGACGTAATTCATATCGTGTACTACAAAAATTGCGGACTGAGCGTGCAAAGGACACAATTCGTTTGCATGAATTGTGCCTTTTGCTCTTAAACAATATAACGCAAGTGTGTTTTTATTATTTAAAATTTATTTTAAGGAAGAACGTTCAAAATCTTGAATTATAACAAACATACCAGAGAACATGAGCAAAGAAACAAACAATATAGCAAACAAACAAACCAAGAAATTCCTGAGTCACTAGTAGCCCCGTTTACATTGTCAGTATTCATCCGGTCTCGGCCCGGTTCGAGCCTGGCCCGGCAAAAAATTGCGTAATGTAAACGGGTAAAGTGGGCTCGGCACCGTGCTAGTTTTAAGTGGGCTGAGACCCTTTACAAGAGGTAGGCTCGGCCGAGTTCGGTTGACTTGAACGTACAGTGTAAACGCGCTACTGGGCCTGGCAAGCTTTATAACGCTAAGTGCGCATGTGTGTGTGTAGTTTTCCGCTTCCGACAACAACACGTTCTTATAATCTTGTAATACACAACTTTCCTTCGAACAAGATACTGCCGTAAACGGACTCTCCTATTTTGACTCTGGTAATCTAAATAACACATTATCACTCGTTGGTGTTGTAACTGATGGGGCATCTTTTCCCCCAAAATAACAAACAGAAAAGCATTTGGACTATGGGTGGCGCCATTTTGTTACAGTGAATGCAACGGGCTCGGCCCACTTCGACGCCTCAAGTGTAAACGGCACGCGCGAAAGGGTCCGGCCCGGTAGTAATGTAAACGGGGATCCTGAGTCAAATACTATGAAGACAAGAATGTTAGTCATATTCCATATCGCTGTCAGGTTCAGAATCACGACTGATATTCGGAACATTTCCTAAGTGCGCCAGTTCTTTATAGTATGCTCGCTTATCTTCTGGCAGGAATTCACAAATTTTTTGAAGATCGTCCCACTTTCCTTTTTTCAATGGCATTTTGTTACTATCACACTTTTGGGTGAAGTTGCCGTGCTGTAGCACATTCCGTTTCTTGGTTGGGACCTGAAAAAAGTTGAAACTTGTTGATCAAACATGCTTAACAGTAGTTCTCTTTCCCTGAGATTCAATGTAAGGAAATCTATCTGACTTTCCCAGACTCGTCGTCGTAGAGAGCAGCAGTCTGGGTGTCAGAGACTACCATAGGCCATACAACTTACCTTTGTTCAAGGTTCCTTCTTATCGAGTGTCTTTCTCATCCAGACTTCTCCGGGACGGTCTACAGTCACAGCGTCTGGCCCGGCAGTGCCCCATACTAACTCTTGACTTTGGCCGTAAGAGAACCACCGATATTCGGATATCAATACTTTATCATTTTCAATATCCCTCAAAGCAGCCTTTCTGGTATCTTTACAGAGTTTTTTCATATCAAAAACCATCTTCTGTTCGTTCTTAATTTTACTAAAGCGACCTTTTCCCCTTACTGAATCACGAATCAACTGCTCATATTCACTTGGTAGATGAACTTCTTTTATTTGTTCTGCTTCATCAATCTTCGCAAAATCAGTGTCATTCGGTAGTCTGGTGTGCCCTCTTAGATGTATTTTGTGATCGTTCTGATCAAACAATTTTTTATCCGGATCGTCAGTGAGCGTTTGGAACATTGTCATCACATCACGGTTTCTATTTTGACCCCCACATCGGTCCGTATAGAATATGCAATATTTTTGTCCCAGTCTTGGTTTCCGTTACTGCATTGTATACCTCAGATGCTACCTCAGACCCTTCTTTCTTCATTTCTACCTCTGGGTAGTAGTACATCAGGCTTTTTGTTCGGACACAGTCATGGACACTAAATATGTAAATACAGAGTAGTTTGATAGTAGATGTCATTGTGCCTCAGGTTTGGCATGAGAAAATTCTTCTTATAGTCAAAGGTATACATATCAGTCGCATCCTGTGAACATGGATCTTGTGGACTGACGCGCACTCTCTTTGTCCATCGCCCTCTTCTCATAACCAGCATCCCCTTGATCGATATGCAGGTCGTATTGCTTTGGAACTTCATCAGCTGTTCGCCCTAATATATTCTAAATTTGGACTACAATTGAGCGAGGTGTCGAGGAGCAGGGACAATTACATCACAGGACAAACATTCTAACATGACAGCCCTCTTTGGACACATGAATGACAAACTATTGCCTCATACCTGTACTGCATTGACTGCTGTGTAGACTATCTTGTGTATCATGAATAGTAGAAAAACCGACTTGGTTCCTTTGTGCTCTAGGCCCTTCATTAATAATACTATCAATATTTGACTACAAATTTGTAAGTAATTCAATATATAATAAAACGAAAAAGAACATGCATGTACATTAAAATTATAACTTTATATAGTAGTATTATTCTCTACTTAACATAAACAATTGCAATACAATTCTAAACTATGATTATTATCAGTGATTACATATATTAGAATCAAAAGCTTCTAGTAAACAAAGTTTGTTAATGGGACGCCTGTAGGTTCCGTTTTCTGTTCTGACATCGAATGTCCATTTGACCCAGGGTAAACGATTATTACTAGACCTAATGGCCAGAGATTTCTTGGTGCAGTATCATCTACAACTAAAACCAAATTGTTTATCTTAAAATTATATATTGGCTTATGCCATTTTTGCCTTTCATGTTTGTCGGAATATGTTTTTTCAACCATCGTTTCCAGTAATGGTTGGATAGGATTTGAACCCGTCTCCATCTCTTTCGACTACATCTATCATTATCATGTACTATTTCTGACGGTAATAACATTGATAGCCTTAAGTCCAAAAAACGATTTGAGGTAAGTGCTTCTAGACCATTAGTACTTAGTGGATTTTTGGTCAAATATATTAATTCATAGTTTTCCTGTACAGTTTTTCATATTCTTTATCTCGGGAAAATTTCTTCTTTACGGTTTTGTACCTTTTCTCGGCTTCAAAACGATTGTCAGACATTTTAATGTAATGACTAGACCACAGTAGACCTGTTTCGTAGTGTCCATCTCCTCTCAATGTTGTTGTATCTCTATTGCGATGCTTAGTGCAATGTTTGTCACAATACTAAATTACGTGTGGTGATTTACTAGGGATAACGATGTAAATTGTTTATACTGTTTTTTTAATCTCCTGGACCTAAATACTGATGTTGCTATGCACATTCTTTTAGTCTGAATTCACCTATTAAAAGTCCAAACTCTTTGCCTACATCAATGTCGGAGAATAATATTTTGCCAGTAATATTAACATTACAAGACACAATGGTTAGCGTTCAGCTCTGTTGACACGACTTTTGACTTACTATGTTGAGATCCACCTCTTAATTTATTAAATAACATTGCCTTAAGTCGAGGAATAAACAATAAAAAGGGATGTTCAGTCCATCCGTCGTATTTCACGTTACCATTTTACCTACAAGAACTTTCCAATTTTAATGTTCGACAGATTGTTGGCAAGAAGAACATTATTGCCACATTTCTGTATAAAATTTCAAAACAAGATAAGGCATATTCATACACTCAAACTTTACCTACAATATTATCAATTTCTTGGCCCCAATTAATCAAAACAATCCAAAATTGCAAAAAGCCATGGGCGAATTAGAACTGTCTAATTTACACCCTTTTGTAAGAAAATCCGTTTCGTCCTCAGGTACATAGGATATTTTATCTCCTCGACGCTTGTTATCCTCACCATTTTCTTTGTCATAATTTTTTAAGATTGTTAAGATATATCAGAAGGTCAAACGTGTTATTGACACTGTAAAATTAAAATAATACAAATTAATTGGTGTCATGAGTGAACTCATTTAGACCAAGTTCAAGAGTTCAATATGCTGATAAATAACTATTAAAAAAGTAAATTTAATGTTTGTAACATATTGAACTGAATTAATTCCTTTTGATCGGGGTCATTCAATATTTTATATATATGATTGACCACCAAGATAATTCAACACTTGTTTCATTAAAAATATTAATTGATTTTCTCAAATGAGTATAAATATGAGTTCCACAGTTCCAGTTATTTTCCATCTTACACCTCGTATGTATATTTGAATTTTAACTAACTAATTAAGGAGAACAAAATTAATAAAGAAGTTGGTATATGTAAAGAAGTCTTCTCATATATACGCTAGCTCGAACGCTAGAATCCAGCACACACAATTTCTCGTAATCCTTTGTAACCTTGTTACCAATATATGTTGAGGTTTCTTTCAACAGGTAACATAGCACATTTAGCCGAAAACATCTTGTGGTACTCAAAAAATTTCACTTCGCCAAATGTAAGCGGTCTCGATAATGTAACCGGTGCAATCGTCCAATTCTTCAGACCTGGTGGGAAAAGCTGAACACATAATACGTTTGTAACGCCCAAATGCCACACTAAACTCATCCAAGTTTAAGTCTTCAGACAGCCTTTTATCCTTTTCTGAGAGAATATGTAATTTGAATTTAATAGCAAGTTAAGACGTCTTTACCTGCAAGAATGTTAATTTCTGGAGAAACCAGATCGATGGTTTTAATTGTAGCAGGATTGGCCCCATATTGTTTATCATATTGAATATCATTAACGACAGCAATCTGTCTTGGTAAGAAAGAGCAATTAGCCGAAGCAGAAGTTATCTCCAGAACAGTAATATTAGGTTGTAAAAAGGTACCTTTGACAGTCACCGTAGTTAAACCGGTAGCACTGCTGCTTACTGATGTAGGGTTGGTGTTGGAGCATGAAGAAGTGATAGGACAAAGACTCCCAACCTCTTCTTCATTAATACGCTGGGTCCGACGGTTCTTCAATCAATTTTCCACAGGAAGCATATAAATAATTGAGCTGCGGCTCAGCAAAAACGTGGCGGAAAGAAAGATTCGGGACGAAGCCGCAGTAGGTCTGATTGTCGTAAAATCACAATGTTAAGTATAAACAACAATTATTTACATAGTTTTCAAAACTGTTTATCTCTTTCGTTCAATCCAATCTCAAGTTTTCTGTCAGTTGCTGTTTCTCTCTTCTTATGCACTCTTGATTCAGTAGCCAGTATGATCATGTCCATGGGTTCAACCCCTTGAATAAAACATGTATGGGTAGCCATCCTCAGGATTATAGGTATATACGCAAATTGGGATGCCTACTAATTTAGTACTAATTTTATGGAATTGACAGTAAAACTATGTCTTGCTATAATTCCATGTTGTATTATTACACTACACTTACCAAATCTGTGTCACAGTATATATTATACTGTTTCCTAAGACATTCTGGGATTGTTCTTCCTGTAGTGAAGACTAACAGTAAAAGTATTATTTTTAATCTGTAATAATAAATGTTATAAACATTATATTCTTCTATATTTATAGACCAACACTGCAAGTTTACCCAAGACAGACCCCAGTTTCACCACAGCATAAGTACACTCTGTCGGATCCCCTGTGAAGAATAATTTTTGCTTACCAACTCCTACATCGTCACTGAGACTCAAGCATTGCCAATATTCATATTAATTAGGAGAGCGGTACACACACGGACAGATTTGCCCAGATTTTACAAGACCAAGTATATACTTACCTTATGTTCAATTAAACCTTCACTGTGAATTGGTTTGAAGAATGGAATCGACAAGCAGATATCGTCCCGGAAGATACCATCCTTACTGTCTGGGAAACGGCAGAGAATAATAGCCAGTATGCATTCACCGCCTGATATGGTTCGGGGGCTGGATGCCATATCATTTCCCAAGAGTTGGAGGAACTTCATGGTGTTACCCAGAATGGTGTCAGACTTCTTTAAGAGTTTTTAAAGCTTGAACGTTCCGATGCTCAATATCTATCTGAATATTTAAGTGAAACAAGAAATTCAAAAGAGTGAAAACTTACCTTGTGGACTCAAAATAATAAACACTTTCACGTCTGTTACAGAATCTTTTCCTCGTGTTAAGATTTTTGTTGAAAATGAATCTGATAAGCCTATATACGTAAATCCTGGTAAAATTGGTGCTATGGTGTGAGCTGTTGCATTAATTTGATACCCCACTTTCAGACTTCAAACAAGACATTAGTTTTTCTAAACCCAAAGAAATGTGAATTTTTTCAGTCATCTGTCAAACACCTTGGTTTCGTCGTATCAGAGGAAAGAATACAACCAGACCCTGAAAAAATCAGTGCCTTGACTACATAGCAAAAGCCTGTAACTTAACGTGACCTTAGAACCTTCCTTGGTTTTACATTGTGGAAACAGGAAAAGTCGGTAAATTATGGCAGCCGAAAGATGGAGCTCGTGTATGCCAGTAGACATTTCATCACATTTTTCATGCTTAGAGTTCCTACTTTCACCATGTACCAGTAACTGCTTACTATTTAAATGGATGGAAATATTAACAACTCAAAAAGAATTTGAATCTCCTAATTCTGAGTTGAAATTTAAATATTGTTATTATTTCAGCCTAGTAGTATAGTCCCCAGTATTTTCAGATCATCTGGGATACCCTCGACTTAGTTTAACAAAACTGAATCAGTGACAGACCAAAAGTGACCTGTTACTAAAAGTAGAGAGATGGCGTGCCTAGAAACAGGACCTCAACCTTTATGGGGCCTGAAGCAATGTTAAAGAGCCACTTCTATTGGATATTTCAAATATTGTTATTAATGGTAAGCATGGCTTGTATGATATTGTATAATTTCCAAATAACTTTTGTTCAAAATTCCACAACTGGTCATATGAGCATTAATCAGATGTGGTGCTAAGATGTATACATATGACATAGTTTGTTTGAATGAGATACAATAAACAATAACAAAATACAATACGGTGTATATTTATTTCAGGTACAGGTATATATTAATACACCACACATTATTATTTAAACACTATATTAAAACTATATTAAAACTATAATGATACATGATACATGAGTTAAATCGTGATAACTGTCTAAAGAGGCATATTCAATAGCATAGCTGATCTGCCCCATAACTTCTAGTCAACTTGCCACACCTGTTAGATTTTTCGGAAGCAGTTTAGCAAGTGGTTCACTCCACCTTCCCAATACACCTCCTTCTTGACCGGTCATTCAGTAAGCACCGACTACAATCATATCCAACACAGTTTCAAGATTCACTTCATCCAGAAACTTCACCTTTCAGACACCAAATATGCTAGATCTTCATCCTTGGATTTAAAATTCTGCTGTTGCGTTATTAGTTAATTATTCATATATAGTTATAAACCGATAATCTTATAGTAACGGTTCAAGCGTTTAACCTAGTCGGATCGTTCAGTTATGAATAAAAGAGTTTCGAGAATAAAGTGTCGTGACAATTTTGAACGACATCAATAACTGGGAATCTCAATGCAGCATCAACCGCCATCTTGGAATCATTGCGCTTCACAATATCTGGAATGCTTCTCTGTAATTCTAACTGTAGTCTTTGGGCCTCGATAGCACCGATTATATCCAATCTTACAGCACTGGAAATAACAGATTTCAAAGTGGATGATAGGAAAGCAATTTGTGTAGTTTTTAGATCTATTCCGAGTTTGGAATATATGATCCCAAATACCACTGGATAATGATGATGGTCTAAAGATTGATAAAGACGAAGCAACTCTTCATTTAGGTGAACTTTGGTGACCGTGTCTGAGAATGACTTCCCCTGTTTACGAGAAGCTCTGTTAGCCACATGATTTGATGTAGAGGCGTTAAAGAATTCATCTAGATCTTTCACATTTTGTACATCTTTTCTGAAGGCTTCATTTACAAATGGTAGACTAAATGATCCAGTATTCTCCAAATGAGTCTGGATAATTTTGCCAAGATCAGTTTTCGACTTGATTACCTTATGTTGAAGAGCTGATTCTAGTCCTGCACTGTGAGAAAATCCACCAGTTGGAAAAGAAGAGTCAGTAAGTTGTAATAGACTAAGCATATCCATTACGGTTGACTGGTTTTAAGCTAACTTTAAACAAAACAGATAAGTTTGACCTCAATCAGTAGTAACCAAGACGATAAGCTTCATAGAATTGTGATCACTGAATAATTTAGACACGAGTTATGTCCCTTGGCGTCATTATCAAAAAGATGACCTAATTAAAAATTTGTACCTAAAATTGTTTGGTAAATCGTAATCTGAGTTTAATTTTGACAAGTTACCAACAGTTTTTGGTATCGCAAGAAGATTTCCTTTATTTTCGGCTTTATTCACCTTTCAGGACTCTAGCAAATATTTTAAGGATTGGTTGTCTCCCTTGAAAAATAGTTTGACCCAACTACAGGTAGCAAAGCGTACATTAGGGATTCGAATTTAACATACTTGACTAACTAACAGGTTAATAATTGTATACATAATCAGAAATCAGATATACTCTATGCTAAATCAAGGTAGAAAATTATATATAGACTCAAATCAGATATACTTTGACCTAATTAGGACCCTAGATGTAACTTAGTGAAATAAAGCTTGTAGTTAATGATTCGAATAAACGAGATATGGTGTCTACCTGGTGTTTTAAGTTACTTAACGGCGTTTAGTTTTTGCTTTGAAAACATGCGAGAAAAATGGTAGAGAAATGGGGTGGAATGTACAGTACTTCTATTCCGTCTCTAGTGCAGACGGGCAACGTCCTGCTGTATATATGCAGTAAGAGAAAGTTTAGACGGTTTTGTCATGCCGGCTAACGTGGTGTTTCTACGCGGTCAGCATGATCCCCCCGTTGCAAATTTGACTGATCCGGCGTTAGTAACACAAGTCAGTATTTAGTGATGATAATTTTTTTATTAAGCAATTGAATTAAACAATTGCATTAAAAAATGGAAATGTGTGATGTTAAAAGAATTCATTTTCTTCTGGTATCGAATCCCCCGCGTCCTCTTCCAAAGAATTGATTACCACCAAAAAATGGATTTCCTCCAAAACCAGGAGCACCACCTAAAAATCCAGGAGCACCTCATAAAATCCGTCATCTCTTTCAAACCCATCAGCTGAAAAATAAAGCGAAGGTCAGTTTGAAATTGAAAGTTACTACTCCACATTAATCTTATAAATCATGTCATGCAGTGTAGAACTATTTCATTAAAACACTGGTTGAAATATTCTAATAATAATTTTTTTTCTTTGGAGATATAACCCACTGTGAAATCCGAATCAAGGCGAATTAATACAACCCTCTGTAAGGACATGTGGCTGGTATCGCTAGCGAGAACACCTTGTACCAACTCGGCCCTCTTGTGACTAAATGTAGCTAGAACATTTACTGACTGATACTTGCAAGCTTGTGTCGAGGCAATTATTACAGCCATCAGAAATAAACTCACATTGGAAACCATTTTACAAGATTACTGATTTCTGAAATGTAAAATTTAGTATCTAAAATTGTGACTCGGGTCTTAAAAACACTGACCGTGGAGAAGGAAATATTTCTTGTCACGTGGCATGCATGTTCCTTTAAAGAAACAGTAAAAGAGAAAACATGTTGATGCCACTAGTGACCAGACTAAGATCTCAGTTGGACACAAAGCTGGTAATGTATATTGAATCTGTTTTATAATGGGATTGTTCATATGACTCCAAATAATCAAAAGTCAAAGACTTTTCTTTCGCAATATTGAACGCCTTGAAGATAGTGAAAGTCGCCATGTACACTTTTGTGCCAAGAAAGTTAGATTTTGGTGTGTCTTTATAGACGAGAGTCTTTACTTCTGGCATTAAATGCTTGTTTTGTGTTAAATGCATTCAATTGTACTTCTGGAATATGAAATGTTTAAAGCGCATCATCACCTCCATAATGTTAGATTCTGAAATGAAATGTATTAAAGCGCATCATCTTCACATGGTAAGTGTATGAATGAAATGTATCAACCAGTGTCAGTACCTCAACAAGTAAGTATATGAAATTAAATGTATTAATGAGCGTCTCCACAAGGTAAGTATATAGAATTAAATGTATCAACCAGTGTCAGTACCTCAACAAGTAAGTATATGAAATTAAATGTAATAATGAGTGCCAGCATCTCCATAAGGTAAGTATTTAAAATTAAATGTATCAACCAGTGTCAGCACCTCCACAAGGTAAGTATATGAATGAAATGAATAGAGTTTTACGTCCTACTTGTCTGCACCATGTGACAAATAAAGACGGGCAACGCCATCCAGGGTGCAATAAGGACAGCGGAATTAGCCAACTGTCGAGGGATCTTTAACGTGTACAGCCTGTAGCACACTGGGCCTCCGAACGACTAAATATGTGAATGAAATGTATGAATGAGCGTTAGCACCTTCAGGGTATAGTGTACGAAATGAAATGTATGAACGAGCTTCACAAGGTAAGTGTACGAAATGAAATGTATCAACGAGCTTCACAAGGTAAGTGTTCAAAATGAAATGTATCAACGAGCGTCAGCACCTTCACAAGGTAAGTGTAAGAAATGAAATGATTCAACGAGGGTCAGCTCAGCACCTTCACAAGGTAAGTGTAAGAAATGAAATGATTCAACGAGGGTCAGCTCAGCAACATCACAAGGTTAGTGTACGAAATGAAATGTATCAACGAGGGTCAGCTCAGCACCTTCACAAGGTTAGTGTACGAAATGAAATGTATCAACGAGGGTCAGCTCAGCACCTTCACAAGGTAGGTGTTAGAAATGAAATGATTCAACGAGGGTCAGCTCAGCACCTTCACAAGGTAAGTGTACGAACTGAAATGTATCAACGAGGGTCAGCTCAGCACCTTTACAAAGTAAGTGTACGAAATGAAATGAATCAACGAGCGTCGCCATGCAGGTTGCCATGCAGGTTGCCATGAGGGAAATTTTGCCAGGACAGCGGCATTAGCCTGCTCTTTTTCGATTTCCAACTGTCGAGGGATCTTTAACGTGCACAGCCTGTAGCACACGCGGCCTCGGTTTATTGTCCTATCCGAACGACTAGACGCTTTTTCCATGTCAGCCCCTCTTACCTGCATCACTGACAGGGGGAAACCGGGTTGAAAAATCCGAAGGTATTATCTCGACCTATGCTGGGATTGAACCCTGGAGCTTCAGGTTAACGAGCAAGCGTCTAACTCACTGAGCCACCGCGGCTCCCTGAGAAACAATTGAAGGCATGCTCCCAGAGTAAGATGTAATTGATAAATCAGGGAAGGACACTACAGTAAGCGACGAAAAGAAACCAATATTGAGTGATGATTATTTTATTGAGCATGACAATGAAATTATAAAATGAATGTGTGTGTTGTTCAACTTTTTATTTTCTTCTGGTATCGAATCCCCCGCGTCCTCTTCCAAAGAATTGATTGCCACCAAAAAATGGATTTCCTCCAAAACCAGGAGCACCACCCAAAAATCCAGGAGCACCTCCCAAGAATCTCCCAGCACCTCCAAAAAATCCTTGGTTTAAGGGGTTGAAAAACGGTTGGTTGAAGCCTGGCTGACCGAATCCTCTAAATGGTTGACGATAAAAACCATCATCTCTTTCAAACCCATCAGCTGAAAAATAAAGCGAAAGTCCGTTTGAAATTGAAAGTTACTACTCCACATTAATCTTATAAATCATGTCATGCAGTGTAGAACTATTTCATTAGGACATTGGTTGTAATAGTGCAATTTAACGAAAGGTAAAGGACGGGTAATTTTGTTTCTTCGGAGATATAACCCACTGTGAGATGTGAATCAAGGCGAATTAATACAATCCTCCATAAGGACATTAAAGAATTGGCGGGTATCTTTAGCGAGAGTGCATGCTCTCTTCGGAACATCTAGTGCCAGAGAGTCCATATCGTTGTAAATATTGATGTCAGCCCTCTTGTGACTAGATGTACCTAGAACAATTACTGATTGATACTTACAAGCTTGTGTCGAGGCAATTATTACAGCCATCAGAAATAAACTCACATTGGAAACCATTTTAGAGTAGTACTGAAATGTAGAATTTAGTATTTAAAATTGTGTCTAAGGTCTGGCTGGTCAATAATATTTACTCCAATTGATCGAAAACAACAATGTTTTATTGTGTATAATTATATTGAATTAAATGCATAAACAAATTTCACAGAAGATGGAGCCTGAGGCAATGGTCAAGATTGTCTCGACTGGTTGATTTTCATCAAAACACAACGTAGAAGTTGGACGGACGTTCAATGCACCTCGTTGCAGGTTTGCATTGTTGCTTGTGGCCAGATTGTATGATTTCTGGAGGCAGTGTCAGCGAACTGGAACTTGGGGATGTAATAGAGGGCAAATGTTGAGATAGAGATGCGAATGATTAGAGATTTGGATATGAATCTTTTTTATAATTGGTTGTTCCTATGCTTCCAAAAATTTAAAGTCAACATGTTTTATTTCGGAATTTATGAATTAAATTGTCAGATCGCACTTACGAGATTTTTACCATTGTGCCCTAAAGTTACGATTGCCATGTTCACTATGGGTACAGGTTGGATTCTAATAGTTATAATCTCAATCATGTCGACTGAAATCTATTGATAATTGACGGTCAAATCATGTAATGGCCCTGACACACCTTAACGATTTAGCCAGCGTAAGGCATTGAATAAAAATTTCCTTAAAATGCTGGTACACGCTGAACAATTCACGTTTTTGGTTTTTTGGGGTTTTTTTTGCGTATTCACAACGAATTGCTTGTATAAATAGTATAACCTTATATAAACGTTGTGCTCACTTATAGTTAACTTATACTAACAATTGTGATATACCAGTTCCCTAATGCTGTCAAACCAAGACGATTTGGCTAGCGCATGCCAACGTTTGGCGAATACGTTTGCACATGTCGATGAAGTTATGGATAACTTTTGTTTAAGTTGAAAGCACACTGGCATACATCAAAGTATGGTGAACTCGTCTAAATCTTTCGTGCGTGCATAAAATTTTCGACGTATTACTTGCTTTGAACCTATGCTAAACTTATCTCGGACGACTACAGAACTAACCAAACGCTTGTCTAACTTACAGCTACCGTATAATGGCGTATAGTGCATCGTTTAGGGGTATTAAATAAATATCAGATGTCAATCTACCATTATACGTTACATGTAATTAAAAACACAGTAAGTAGGTTCTAGGGTTGTTCAGAACACGTCAACTTACAATGGAAGTTCGACGTAGAGGTTCAAAGCAACCTGTTACTACGACATATACTAACGTGCTTGTTCAGTGTTTACTCATTAGGTTTTCGACGAACGGCAGCGTATTCGTCAAATTTTTTATACGCTGGGTATGCGCTTGTCTGTCTTAATCGACAATGTGTGACAATGGTAAGTATATGTTTATAAATTGAAATGTATTTAATGAGCATCAGCACCTCCACATGGTAAGTATATGTTTATAAATTGAAATGTATTTAATGAGCATCAGCACCTCCACATGGTAAGTATATGTTTATAAATTTAAATGTATTTAATGAGCATCAGCACCTCCACATGGTAAGTATATGTTTATAAATTTAAATGTATGAATGAGTGTCAGCACCTCCACATGGTAAGTATATGTTTATAAATTTAAATGTATAAATGAGTGTCAGCACCTCCACCAGGTAAGTATATGAATTGAGGTTTGTTTATGCGCATCAGTACCTCACAAAGGTAAGTATATAAAATTACATGTATAAATGAGCGTCAGCAACTCCAGAAAGTAATGGAAATTGAAATATGAAATACCTCATGATTTATCAAGACGTACGATACTTCATTTTCCTCATCTATAAAGTCAATGTGTCCCCCCAGTGAATCTGATTAGTTTAGAACTATATCTAGACTATCAAAACTTGAGAGGAAATTATGGTTATTATCTTGGGGGTAAAATCCATATGATAATCAAATGTAGGGCACTACAAGCAGTAACACAAGTTAATATTTAGTGATGATAATTTTTTATTAAGTATGAAAATTGAATTATAAAATGGAAATGTGTGATGTTAAAATTATTCATTTTTTTCTGGAATCGAATCCCCCGCGTCCTCTTCCAAAGAATTGATTACCACCAAAAAATGGATTTCCACCAAAAACAGGAGCACCACCTAAAAATCTAGGAGCACCTCCCAAGAATCTCCCAGCACCTCCAAAGAATCCTTGGTTGAAGGGGTTGAAAAAGTTTCCACCAAACGGTTGGTTGAAGCCTGGCTGACCGAATCCTCTAAATGGTTGACGATAAAATCCGTCATCTCTTTCAACCCCATCAGCTGAAAAAAAGAGCAAAAGGTCGGTTTGTAATCAGAATGAATATAAGTTTCCTACTCTGCATTCGTCTGATGAATCATGCCAATGAGATAAAGTGTAGAAAAGTTTGGGCTATGATGTACTGATTTCTTACATGTGGGTCGTAAACACAGAGCAACCAAATTCAATGCGAAACTGTATTATGTAATAACATGGTAACCTTTCCAGTTTAAACTGATCTAAACAATCCTTATTAATAGGTTCCATTGAATAATGACGAAGAAGTGTCGCAGCAAGGACTGTGTGTGAAAAACTTTATCTACGAACTGTAGTTTAACAGCTAATGATGAAATACTTACAAGCTTGTGTCGAGGCAATTATTACAGCCATCAGAAATAAACTCACGTAGGAAATCATTTTAGAGTAGTACTGAAATGTAAAAATTGGTATTTAAAATGGTTCAGACAGGAGGCGGGTTACGATTTTTTTGTTTTGCTATGCGACAGAATGATATGAACCTTATCGGTAGATAACCGAGCGCATGTAGAAGAGTTCACTGCACTCTGTTGCTGAATTT
Organism: Lottia gigantea; assembly: GCF_000327385.1. Classification (NCBI taxonomy): domain Eukaryota; kingdom Metazoa; phylum Mollusca; class Gastropoda; family Lottiidae; genus Lottia; species Lottia gigantea. The sequence continues at coordinate 1,617,647 of NW_008708943.1, forward strand.
AAAACATAAGCATCTTTCAGAAAGTCAACATACCTAATAATAATATCCTTAGTACTTACCGTTTTGTATCTGTTATTTGTATTGATGAAGGTAAGAATGATTTGTTCAATTGATCTCCAATGTTTATATACCCTATCATCTTGTTGACAAATACCACGCTCGAAAACTGGTCAATAATATTTACTCCAAATTGATCAAAAACAACCACTTTTTGTGCATTTATTGAATAAATATGCATGGTTTATTTGACATTTTTATATATTTAGATTTAACAAGTGTTAATAATAATATGGAGCCCGAGGCAATGGACAAGATAGTCTCGCGTGGATGATTATCATTCAAAACAACATAGCGTAGTAGTGGACGTTGAATGCATCACATTTTCTTAACCAATCTGAAAGCAGGCAGGTAGCCAGACGTGATTATTCGGAGGGGCATGTAATATATCATAGGGGCAATGGTGTACAGTGTTGCAGTAATGGAATCGGTGGGTTATGAGAAATATTTTAAAGGCTGCAGGGTGGGGAAGCATTACCATTGGGCGTCGTGAAGACGAGGGAAATATCATAATTATAAGCTTTGAATGTCGATGTCCGTGTTGCTGAGGTGCAAAATAAGATACCGAGAGTTGTCAGTAACTTTATATTGACATGACAACAGATCACAAGAGGATCACAGCCTAAGAAAATTGTATATGGTATTATACCATGAACAAATCTAGTGTTGTTGGAGAGAAAGCCAGGTTTTAGGATTATCTATGACAGCTTTGTAAATAGAACCCACATCATCAGTGCGTCTGATTGACGGAGGAACTAATTCCAACAGCATTGGTGACAGTCGAGATTCAGGAACAGTCTGAAAAAGAAACATTTGCATTAACGTGAAAAACGACTGATAAAGGAGCCTTGCCTCAGACAGGGCTTAGTTCCATCCATTACCGAAAAAAAAAATAACCTCTAGGCAACAGTTGAGTGTTGCTGAATGTGGATCCAATATAATAATATATCTGATTGAGAATGCTTTTACTGTTGGGTCGTGTACACATATAACTAAATCTGAACTTCGGATTACCAGATGTGTGGTTTTAAAACAATGAACGACCATCTTACCATGGTTTGACGATGAATTTGATGAGAAATAACAATACTATCACCACAACCTTCATCTAAATATTTCCTGATCTTCGCCATCTCTTCTTCATTGCGCGGCATCATCTTTGATGTCTCCAAGAATTGGTAATGGTTGACGTCACTTCCGAATACATCAGAAGCTTTTTTACCGCCCATTTCATTTTGCAGATGATCAACAAAATCTGAAATAGATATCGGTGTAAGGGATAAGTTTATTATTTGTTTTACCAGTGGACAGAGTCTGTATATATCTGTATCACCTTTCAGCCCCTGATAAATTTTTAGGTAATTTGGTAAACAGACAAACCTTGTAATTGCTGATCATCAATGGTGGAGACATCGATTCCAGCTCGAGTCAACATTTTACAGACTCTAGTTCGTACGTCATCGACCAATTCCTTCTGAATCACAACCTGGCATCCATCTTGGGTTTCAGATCTCGCCATCTCTTCCTTCAGCTCCGGTGTCCAATCTGAAATAGCAAGTGGACCAAAAACATGAAACAATGGTGCATGCCTGAATTCGAAATGTCGAGTGTTGATCTGTTCAGTTGTTGTTCTTATTTTTAAAGTACATAACGTTTCATGTATATTAACATTAGACCATTTGCATGTTTTATCACCCGATTACAGTGTAAATTGTCGAAACAGTTTGTGCAATACACCATGCCTACCTTTAAGTTTTGTTTCAACTTTTGGATCTTGGTTTAAGTTTGGTTTCAGTGATAAAAACCTAATATCTCTTACTAAACTTTTCAACAGATCTGTGGACTTCTCCTGAAGCGACAGGTTCATATTACGTTTAAAAACTGTACCGTTAACTTGTCAGACTGTACATCTGCAAGGCCAACCACAGTCATATACACATAAGATTTGAGGTTGGAGAGAGGGTGTGAAAGGAATCAATGATTTGGTCCACAATGGTAAAATTTCGGGGGTAATTGAGATGACCTAAAGATGGGATTTTGATTTAATTTTGTGCTATTGTGATTTCCTGTACATAACTTCTGGGGATTTTAGGTAATTGTACTCAAATCTTGCTGTTTCATAGAGTTTTACCGTTTTTTGTTGAAGTTTATTCAAAAAGGATTCTTCCGGTTTCACGGCATTCTTCATACTGAAATTAACAAAAAAAAAAACAGTTTAGTTTGGTCAAATGGCGTAGCTAACAATGCTGTTCATATCCATGAAACAAATGCATACGGAAGTTGATTTTCAGGTGAGGGTGTTGATGATATTCTTAGACATGTTTTTTCCATTTGAGATTTTGTTTGTATCATGTGGTTTTTGAGAATGAGTAAACAGGTAGCAGCATTACACTTGAAGCCTTCCAATTTCGCCAATTTCCATGGTTCATGTTACATACGAAAAAACCTGACCAAATTAAGTTTATGGCAAATGCTTTTCAGATCAATTGGTTTTTGCGATGATACAGTCATAACCGCTTCCAAGATTTTCTGGTATAATAGGAAACACCGTTGCACGCCATAGGAATGGTGCAAATAGAAGCTACAGGTTAGTGTTCTCCATACCAAATAGACTAATAACTGCCTGTATTACATTCATAAATTACGAAAACTTACAGATATTGGTGAGTCAAGCTTATGTCTGGTTGTTGGAGGCTAGTAGTCTGGTAGATCTTACATCCATCAAAAGCCACAGTCCTGGAACCAGTGCTGTAAATCTTGGAACTGTAAGCTGTAAAGCCATTGGTAAAGGATGAAAACCATTCAGTTTCAAATTCCCTTGACCAAATGAATATATCAGAACACTTTGAGTGCGACCATTTAGAATGTAGTATTGATTTCGATTAAAGCCTTACCTGTGCACCTCATCAATGGTAAGTGCGATATTACACAGTGGATGTGAAGTCGATAAAATCGCAGATATTGTACATACCATTTTGCAAAATGTATTGTTTGGAACAAGAACTGCAAGTTGGATTAAGTAGTAACACCAGATGAGCATGGGTTGGGTTACCATCAACCAGCTTCCATTAAATAAACTCGCTTTATGTAAATGGTGTATAGTTTTCAAGAGAATAATATCTTACCTATCTCTGAAGTCATATCTGATATCTTGGAGAGCTGAATATTGAATGGTCTTGTCGAGTTAAAACAGGGTGAATTTGTCGAATCTAAAATTTCGTGAGTAATAGTTGAATTGTGAACTAAATTCAGACCATGAACATGTAAACTATTGAGTGGTAATCATCGATATCAAGTCTAATGTATAGAAATATTCCCAATTTAACAAAAATGACCACCGTTCCCCCTATTTTACTCCGAAGTATTAAATCACTTACAATTATAGTTTAAAGTAAGATTTAAGATGAAATGGGACAATTCTAAATTATAGCAGTATTATATTATCTGACTCTACAAGATATCCTGGGAATAGCTCTGTTGTCACATCCCCCGGATAAAATATTCTCGACGTGATAGATGGTTTGAAAATCGATTATGAAAATTTAAAATCAAGGATTACTGAAAGGAAGTCAATTACGAGAATACTCTTCAGTACCAAAAGCCTCAACTCAAATCAACACCCTACAGTAGAAATTGTCCGACACAGTGCAGTTACTTTATTACCCACGTATGTAGGGGGACAGAGCGCAGGGGTCAAAGAGTTTTATAGAGGGCTGGAGGACTTATGAACATTTGGGCAAGCAATATTAGTTTTCAGACGGGCTGTCTTAAAAAACGTTCTGAGCTATATCATCCGTTTTCTAAATAAATAATATAGGGGCTCCAATGCCTATGATATTTACCACTCAGATTTAGAATTAGACCCGTGAGTTATGATGATTCAATCTGACCACAGACAACTGTCACTGTGCCAAGAAATGATGGATGCTACGGAAAACAATACTTTCCCCACAATCCCCCTAATAGCTCAAGCTTAGCCAAGGTATTGCCGACTTATATTGAGAAATAACTCCACAAATACTGCTCTAATCTATTTTATTATTAAATGGACGAAATCAGTTATAAATAGTTTGAGCCAAAGTGAGCAAAATATTACAACATAAAGAACTATTCGCATCGCTATATTAATGGGGGTTGCAAACTGTTGTCTAGCTTTATGTCCATCAGGGCCCTGAAAGTCTTCTTTTGCACCATTCCAATTTTCTGTCAGATGTCTGTGGTTCCTGTAAAACCAGTAGATGTCTGATAATTGGAATGGTGTAAATCGATGCTGTCACTGTCCCTGATACACATAAAATAATTCAGAAAACCTCTTTAAACTCCCGTTTATAGTATCGTCTAAAAGCTTTGATTCCCATCCTATTAAATCCCCCTTCCCATAATTTGTTCTCACTATCTCATGGTACCTCTTCACTTTTGGCAAACTGAAGATACAAGAATCTCAAAACCAAAGGTTGGCACTTCCCAGAATCCTAGGTGGGGAACCAAAGTTCTAGAGCTAGTTCATTTGACCATGATTTCACTCTAAAGTTATCTCTATTGGTATAGTGCCACGGAATCCTGTTTTTAGCGAGAATTCATAGTTATCAATTACAGTTACTTCAGTGTACATCCATATATACAGGCAAGATGACGTCATGACCCCCTTATAAATTAAAGTCCATTACACTTAAGAGTCAATAATAAATTTTATGTTAATTTTCATTCCATATTTTAGCACATCAGCAAATGACTTGACTATATGTACATAACTAAGAACTAATCTAGTCACATGACATAAAATAAGGCTTCTGATTGGCTGAAATATTCAAAAAATAAAATCTACAAGGTACCAAAATTACTGAATTCGCAAGATATTGACAACTTAACAGCTTAGTGTTTACAAAATGACAAAACTGGTTTTCTGTTTACAATTTGACTTTTACATCTTAGGTTTACGTGCCGAAAACCTGGCTTTGTATAACACATTTGTTATTTTGCAAGCTAGTTAAATGATTACAGTTTACTTGGTGTCAAGCTTGTTTACTGGTTAAGGTAGTTCGCAGAATACACCTGAACAAGCTTGTTAAATGCTTACCTCTTATGTTTATATTTTGGCAAACTAGTTACATGTTTACATTTAATGATACACTAGCTTAATATCACCCATTGACAATCAAGCTTAATTTTCATATTGACAAACTGGCTCAGTATCTGAACACTGATATGTTAGCTAAGTGTTAACATGCTAGATTGCTAGGTAACTTTTTTCTCTTTATGTAACATTATATGAATCATGTCTATTACTATTGAATACATGTAAATTGTTTTATGGTTTTTAGTAGATAACATGACCTTGATATTATTGCTTAGTACGTTAACATATGTATACAATGCTCCAGATTCTTTAAGTATTGCATCTGCAAGTGAAATTTTATAATGAGGGTTATGTTCTTGAATATACTCCAATTAATTAAGATAAAATTTTCATCTTTTAACATCTGTTGGTGAACAATGTCATGACTATATATTTTAGTAGAGGGCCTTATTAAGTTGCTTTAGTTGTGTTTTTAATCTCCCCTGTTAAATTCTATGAATATATTTTGTGTGCATGTTTGTTATTAAAAATTCATTGTCAATATATCTATAAAAAATTCAGGCCATAAGCAAGGCATATAAAGTCAATTTGCACAGTGTTTCAATTTGATTTGGAAGGATAATTCTGGAAGCTGCATCAAAGCTCTACCTGGATATTAAATGGAGTTTTTTCCCTTGACATGCAAAAATAGGTTAACCAAGATAATAATCCTGTTTGAATCAAACGGAACCATTTATCTATTCTAGATTTTCTGCATGAATCAAACAGACCCTCTAATCTACAGTCTACATTTTAATCACAATTCATTTTTCTTTTTGTCCTTTTTGAAGAGTCCAACAGGACACGAAACTCCAGTGCCGGACAGGCCACAATATCCGTCAGGGTTTTTATGTAAATATTGTTGGTGATAATCTTCCGCATAATAAAACTCTCCCGCTGGTTTAATCTCGGTGGTGATTTGTGGGTAGCCTTTCTGATTAATAAGTTCCTGATAAACCTTTTTCGATGCCAGTGCCTGCTCTTTCTGCTCCTCATCATAGTAATACGCTGCTGATCGGTACTGTGTCCCATGGTCATTACCTTGGCGATGACCTTGAGTTGGATTATGGTTTTCCCAGAATATCTGAAAATAAATTGCAGAAGTCTGGAGGGAACTATTTGTTTTTATGATTTATATAATCAAAGTGATGTCATGAGAATAAGACACACACAGGGACAGTTATTGCTTATTTCTGTACCAACAGTATTTCCCTAATGTTTCTAATTTCTGTACCATCCACGAACAACAACAAATACCATTTTGGTATTCAACCACCAACCATAACAAATTAAGCTGAGTTAGAGTTTGCAATTTATGTTTGAGAGGTACATACCTTTAAGAGATCATGATATGTAATGGTTTGTGGGTTGTAAACAACTCTCACAACTTCTGTATGTCCAGTCTTACCAGTACAAACTTCTTTATAGGTCGGGTTGGGTGTGTACCCTCCAGAATAACCCACCTACAATATACAACATTAATATCAACATCATCAATGAATGTATTATTAAAGGCAACAGTAAGCTCTATCAGCTGGTAAAAAAAATACAACTATATCCTTTATATTTAATTGTAGAAGAACAGAATTTCCTAATTTCAAAGCAGCTCAGCTCTATCAGCTGATAACTCAACTATTTAAAGAACTACATCCCTTTGAATCTAAAAGGCTGGAGACTGATATTCAGGGCCATCATGTCCACCAGCAGAGTCATTGCTATATTGATGTATGGTAAGAGTATTAAACTTACCTGTGTTGAATAGACACCATTTTGTTGCCAAAATTTTCTTTCAGCACCCCAAAAACATCCCATACCTTAAAAAGAAATTATGTCTTATTTGAGAAAATTTGATTCGTAACTTTTTTGGCATTCTTCATTCATTTAAAATGTATTTTTCAAGTTTAACTTAATGATGTCTAATGTCCAGAACACATATTTGCTAAACCATAGCTTAGATATCTCAGCTCTGTACATGATAAAAATTGATTTGCAGTATGGTCTATACAAAGTTGTTACATTTTTTATGAAAGATCTTGATAGTTTGTATTTGATTTTGGCCACCTTTTACCAGATAAACTTGTTGAAGAGTTAACAACTTACAATTGATGTAAAAATGAGCTACCACCATGTCTATAGAATGAATGATGATAAATATCTATGTAGGAAATCAAACTTACCAAACATAGCTTGTTTCGTGCCATCGGGAAATGGTGGTAAGGTGGGGTTTTTATTCACTACATGTTTCTTAGATACTGATATAGATTCATTTCGACCTGAAAATAATTACCAAATGGTATTTCATTTAAAGATGGGTTTCCTTGTTTCTTAGAGTCAAATTAAGCAAACTATTAATCCTAGAATAAGTCATGGCCTATAGCAGAGGTTCCCAACCTTTTTCAACCTTCACACCCTTGAGCAATCACCTGTACCTTCCACACACCCCAAAATTTTTTTCATCCACATTTCCAGCATGTGATGATGTGAGGTGCTTCTCAATTCAAAATACATTCTTCTCCTACACCAGTTGGCCACACCCCTGACACCCTAGTCTCACACCCCCAGGGGATGAAAACACCCCCAGTTTGGAAACGGGGGCCTAATACTATTAAGTAATCCATTATTTTACAATTGTGAAAAAAGTCTTACCAGGAAGAGCTTGAGATTTATCCACCATTTCTAGTTTCGAGTTCAAATCTCCCATAGAAAACAACGAGGCAGTGGGAGGATTGAAACGCACCAATTGAGCCACTAATAATATCCGTGTAGCTTTATTTATAAACCTGAAATACCAAATATGATATAATATAATTTTCCAAAAAAAAATATCTGTCTACTTTTCTTAAACGTTGTTTATTCTGGTTTTAAGTGGTCTTTGACAGTTGCAGGATTTCATCTTTGAGCTATGGCACCTAGTTAATTTACTTCAATTGTAGACAATCCAAACGTTTTAAAAACCATGAAAATCTTTTGTAATTCCTTACTTACATACAGTGTTAATCCAACAGTCAAATTTCAGTTTTGATATTTTAGAATTCTATAAACCTATATGATATTGGTATTTCTGTCTTTTGGTAGAATATAGCAAGTTACACAGTCAGACTACTAAATACCATAATACTGTTTATCACAAGTCTCACTGTCCCATATATTATACACCTTATATATACCTCTTATATACCAATAGCTCATACTTTATACAACAAATTTATATAATATTGTGGTCCAAAACTTGCTAACTCATGTCTAGCCTAGATAGATATAATAAATGTATGATATAGAGCAATCAAATTCAGAGCATATAACTTTGATAGCTTAATATACTTCTAAACAATGATAATATACATGTATTCCAAACTTAGAGTCAATAACTTTATATAACATAGTTGTCCAAAACTTATCTTTTTATCCTTTTCCTACCCAAAGTATAGTAAATCAAGTACTAGCACCTGTAAACCTGTTGGCTTATATAAGTTTAGCCAATAACTTTAGTCCAAAACTTGCTTACTCATCCAAGCTTTGATAGATATATCATAATAGATTTCAGAGTTCATAACAGTATAGCACACAGTGGTCCAAAACTCTTACCTAGCCTGTGATAGCTTTGGTTATATGCAATAATAACATATAGAACCTGTTAACCTATTGCTTTATACAAGTTTATAGAATAACCTAATATAAATATAAATATGAAAGTCCAAATCTTGCTCACTCATAGCTGGTTTTTGACAATACTTATTTCAAAATATATACTAATAACATATATAGTATACCTATTGCCTTATATAAATTTAGCCAATAAATATATATAAATAATCATAAAATAAACTAATCAAGTGTTGAGAGAGAAATAGAAATTAACATTCTATCAGATAAAATTACTAACTTGGCCTAATGAGACCAGTCTGAGGTATTTTATCTCCTAAACTCTTTCATCTATAGCCTTCTTCTATTTTACAACAGGTGGATAGATAACTATTACACTGCTAACAAGATCTCTCTCTCATGCATTTTATGAGGTAAACCACAAAAATCATTTGATGAAGACACTAAACATGGACAAAACCGAGAAGCAAACATTGAAAATATAAGATAGAGAAGAAAGATAACCATTTTTTTTAAGGTGTAAGAATAAAAGTTGTCTTGTCTATTGGCTGATCCTTGACACAACCTCTTGTAATTTATCTTTTCCGAGTTGTCACATTTTAACATAGATTAGAACTTACGACCACAATTCTACGAAATCACTGACATCCATTAGTCCCATTTCAAAGCCGTTTTTTGCTTTCTTACAGGTTTTTAATGAGTCAATCTATAAAAGTCTTGAGATAAATTATAAAAACCACACTGCATATCTAATAGGCAAGCTTAAAAAAGAAAAAAAATGGAAAAAAATCATACGAGTACAGAAAAAAAGTATGGCTCACAGTCAAAATTATAAATTTAATGGTATGTCACACAAATATTGGTTTTAAAATAATTGGTAAAAATATGAGAAATAACTTTAAAGGTTCAAACACATACATTCAAATAACCAATCGAACAGATATAACATAATGTTGTATCCAAAGCACGTAGGTTTAATAAGATAGATGTACTCAATCTTAAATAACCAGAACCACAAAACCATAACAGAAGTTCACACATACGAGAAAGATAATCACGCTTATGACATTATTGAACCAATATCTGTCAAGAGCCAAACAAAATCATTTCGTAGAAACAATACTGTAGAGATCTGTGATGAATTCTCCAATAAACACAATGTCATGACTTGTGCGTGGTTGTCGGGAAACTATAAGTTAGATACTTGATGCAAAACGGTTCAAACAAAACTAGTCTCATAAATCAAAACTAGTCTCATAAACTCATAAATCAAAACTAGTCTCATAAACTCATAAATCAAAACTAGTCTCATAAACTCATAAATCAAAACTAGTCTCATAAATCAAAACTAGTCTCATAAACTCATAAATCAAAACTAGTCTCATAAATCAAAACTAGTCTCATAAATTAAAAATAGTCTTGTAAATTAAAAGTAGTACATAATTCAAACTAGTCTCAAAAATCAAAAGTAGTCTCATAAATTAAAAAAAGTCTCATAAATTAAACTAGTCTCATAAATTGCTTTCGAAATAAAACAATATAAAATTAATGCATCACCAGCTTCATACCATTATCTCCTGAATAAAATGTTTTAGAAATACATACATTAAGAAAATAGAATGAAATTTTTTTATAATGTATCACTAAAATAGATATACCTATACCTAACCTAATATAGTTTATATTGTAATTCCATGACAAAAATATTAGTAACTTTTTGAACAAAATATAAAACTCCAAATACAATCTACTTTCACCTCAAAATATAATGTTCCTTTCAGTGAATAAACAAAAAAATAAAATACCTTCTAAACTGTACATTTGCCTCCAAAAATATAAAATTCCTTTTCAACAAAATAAACTGGGTTGATTAAAGACTTGAGCTGGTTAATGATGAAGAATTCCTCAGGCTGCAGGCTGATCAGAAAATATTTGGCACCGAGTCAATATTCCTCTGTTTTTTCAGTTCACTCTAGGTGTATCTTGATAAAATTTATTAAATTTAATTTTAACTTGCGAGATTTAGTGCAACTGAAAATATCCTACCTAATTACTGGTTTTCAAGTTAGGCCAAGAAAATTTAAAATGGAAAGGGTGTGTCAGCTTCCTTGAAGTAGAAATTGTGAATTAAAGAGATTGTAATGAGATTTTATAAACTTTTTTCGTGTATCGAAGACACTCATATCATCAAATTGTATCATTCCAATTTTCAGTCAGACATCTGTGGTTCTTGCAATTCCATTTGAAGTAAGCGTTTTATGATATCACTATTACAAAATCTGCTATTGATATATAAGAACATTTGCAATAGTGATGGATAAAACCCAAAAGCCATAAGCTAAGCTTAAGTGGAATTGCACTGTGGACACTGACGTCTGATTGGATATTGGAATGGTGCAAATCGATGCTAACAGTGTCCCGTATACAGATAAGTTTTTTACAAAATGCTCTTTAAAATCCCTTTCAGATTCCAGGATGAAAATATATAAGGGTTATTGCTAACATTGACGTTGTGAAGTAAATTTTGGTTTGTCCATTAATGTCATCAACTGGTTTAGAATAGTAAACTTTTCAACATTTGTTTGCCATTGTCTTCGTTACAACTATGATATCCTGAAAAGGACTACAATACGCCTTTCTCACGATAACAGACTTCTTATAATAAGTAATGAAATGAAGTTCAAGACAAACAGGCCTGCGCTATGCAGGGTATGCTTAAAATCTAGACACCTGATATCACTTATTATTAAGAAATACTTATTCACTTATGATTGATATACTTCCTCATGTTTTGTTTTCCAATTCAGATCATTAGTACTTGGTTTCTTTTTCAAGACATCCTTTTCTGCTCCAAATTTGGCTAATAATTATAGAAAATGCTATACAGTGTGCAATGATGGAAATTTGATCTGAACTGAACAAATTACTGGCAAGCGATACACCAGATATACACATGATATTCCATGAAGATTTCATGAAATAAGCACACAGTTCCTTTAACTTACTTCTGGTTGAAGAATCTATTTTTATTTATCTGTTTCTATGGTGATCAATATTTCCTAATGGATCATTATGTAGATTAATTAGGTGGCAACTTCACACTACAAAATTCAATTTCTGGTCATTACCAGCCAAAATTACTCTCTATAAAAGGCTTGAATGATGAATGAGAAGTTCTTTTGGCAGAAACAGTTGGTGATTAGAAGCAAGATGATCTTTTTTTTAAAAAAGGATTGAAATTAATCTTTTTCAAGGAAACAACAAATCAAATTGAGGTTTTAGCTTGTAGCTAAATGTCAATTTATTATAAACTCTTGACCTTTAATCTTGAGTTAAGACGTGAGGGGTCATTGAGGTCACAAGGGGTACAGAGGGGTTTGGGCATTACCCCCCCCCCCCTTTTCGAATTTTTCGACTGGATCTATGATAGATACAATAACAACTATACTCTAGTATAACTGTATCCTTTAGAAAATTCTATAGAATATTCCAGCACACTGTTCTCATTATTGACTTCCACACCAAATTTCATTTTCAATTCACTGCGGAGATTTTGTTATTCTCCCATTGACAGAGATGTTAGTCTAATAACTAGCTCTCACCATGTCAGATTTCTTAACAAAACATAACCCCTTGTCTTTTATATTTACATACAGTCGGATCAATTTCATTTGAAATTAAATTGGAGTTTCTACATCCTACTTCTTATTGACAAATGAAGAAAAGCAATGCCATATAGTGAACCGTGAGCAATGTGCGAAATTTTGATGCCAATTCAGATTACATACTGTTTGATATCCAGAGGATGAAAAAGCTTTAACTCCCCTGCCTAACAGTTTATTGTTCCTTATATCTAAATATTCATTTGAATTTCTCTGTGTAGGTACTTCTCAATCTTCAATTCAGTTGAACTATCATGGTTTTTCCTCTTAGAACTATTCTTAAATAGTATCACATTAAAAATAAACAGTAAGTTTTCACTTCTATATTATATATCCTTATTTATTGGTGCCTAATATAGACAATAGACATTGCTCAAGAATCCATATACAGTTATATTATTTCATAAACATATATGTCTTTAAGAATATCTCTCAGAACTAATAACAAAATGTCCATCTATGTACTTAGTTTTCAAGCTCTCCACCGCCCCACTCTAGCCACACACCCACATATATAGTGCCAATTGTTATCTGTTAGAATCAAGAATCAATATATCTAATTAGTTCAATAAGAACTTCTATAAGAACTAAAGAAGGATTAGTTATAAAACCAAGCTATATTAAATAGGAAGTCCTACAGCCAGTATATAATTATTGAGTGAACTGTCTGTTGGAGAAAAAGCACTCTAGAGCTTAGTCAGAAACTGGAATGCTTATCAATTAGATTAAGTGAGTTCTCTCTCAAAAATTTGACAAAATAATGTCTAAAATTTATTTTTGCTTCAATTTTTTCTTGCCTTAAACTTTCTTAATTAGATTAAAATGTGCATCAAAGCAAAGCCAATTTTTGATATTATGCTTCTGTCCTAAATACAATTTCAAAATCTCAAAATTCTTTTGGGACTTTTCTTATCAAAACAGAACTACAGTAAGTCACTTACTCCATTATAAGATCTATGACCACCATTTTGTGAAATTTAAATTTGTAAATATAGTGAAAGATAAGGGAAGTGAACTGGCCGGCTGGGGTAATATGACAATAAATATAGTTGAAATAGACCTACTACAGACTGTTATTAAGGTCCATATTGACCTGAAAGATAATAATACTATAAATACTCAATACAGGATATACCATAGTTTATACTAGCTACTTAATACATCTGGTCAAATCACATTAATATCAATCTTCTAAGAACACCTGATGCCACTCTGAGACTAGGTTTGGTATAATTATTACACTTTCAATATGCCTTTGATGAATTTGTTGGTGGACAATAGTTTCCTAAGGTAATTATCAAACTATTTGCTTTGAACTAAGTTGAATTTGAGCTCCACTAAAATAAGAAGGCCTACTCACCAATCCCTACCCGGCAACTTCAGTTTGCTGACCCTGCCACCATACTAGTGATTGATAAACTAACTAATGAATGAAATATTCATTTTCAGACAATAAAACCATGTTTAAGGAAAATGACACAGACTGTTAACAAGTTTAGTCAGTTACTAAATATAGACTTCCATTCTGGAATATAATAAGTTATAACAGCTCTAGTCATTCATTTACTTTCATTTCCTTTTACATCATATAATATAATGACATATACCCTGCAGTCACTTTCTACCTACCAAGTACTTTACTAAACAGTTATATTTGTCACTGACTAGATCGTTGTCAAGAGTTACACCCACCAACACAGGCACATGAGGAGGCAAAAACTTCTAGTCGGTTGTTTTCCACCATGTCAATAATCACATGCCAAGCATGCAATTGAAAGGAAATTGAATCTGATTGGATGATGACGCTCTGTCTTCAAGACAATAAAACAATATTATAAATCCTGTCAGCAACATGATAATCTTAGCGTGGAAACATGGGCACATGGGAGATTTTACTCAAGATTCTAGTCTGCAACAAAAATCTCCCACCAAGACCGTTCCTGTGCCTGCACCTTAAGCTGCTCTCTTCGAACTTGGAAACCAACCAAATACTAGACTGAGGTAGTTTAATTTAAGGAGACAATAGATATGGATTGGCACATTCATTGCGGCATCAATCCAGGCAGTCATATTTCACTGTAATGCTGGGAGCAGACGTGTATTTTATCGCCCAATCACAATGATTAAACCCCATAACAACGGGGCATGAGCGGGAACACATTCGAATTTTGTGAATGATTTTAAAATATATAATAATAATAATAAAATATGCTTGTCTGCCCTAGTGTAATCATGATAAAATCCCTGTTTGTAGTCTAGTCTACTCTAGATTTCATATCAATAATTGGGGTCTGGCTGCCATCCGTGTAATGATCTGAAGTAAATCTTGTTACCTGAAATCAGTCACTTATTGAACTAATTGCAATCAAATGAAGCAAAACCCAATATAGTAATTTGTATGTAGCAAGGAATGGGCAAGCTTTTTTAATGTCAAAAACCTTGTTTTTAATGACTTTATCTAAACTTTTTACAGAACAGCCCAATTTTCAACTAATAGTAGGTCTATGCAAAAAAAGAACCTTAATTATTTATTAATCAGCAAATAAGATCGAGTATTCATTTGAAGCATACAGTTGTCAACCCACCATCTCCTTAGAGAGTCCAAATAAATGTTGGTAGGCCTAGTTGGTATAACTAATAATACTAATAATATCCATTAGTAGTTGGTAATGGTAGGTCTATCCACTCAGTATGCCTTTCTGGCTTTCCTTTCAGAAAATCTACATAGCTAATAATGTTTCTTTGGTATTCAGGCTTGTCAACTTAACATCCCTTTCAGAAAGTCTTCAGATAGCTAATACTAATGTTTATAATATTTTGGTCTTTTTACATTGTCAACTCAGCATTCCTTTCTAAGAGTCTAAATAGATAATAACGCCTAGATTTGATGTAGTCCTACTGTGTACCGGTACTGTAAATTATGTATGTATAACGTGATGAAAGTAAGTGAGAACAGTATTGGCTTTAATGAATGTCTGTCGCTGTGCTGTTAGTCATAAAAGACAGTTGTTTTAATATCATTTTTTACATTCAAACAAACCCAGTCTAACTGTTAACAAACCAACACACAAACATTCAACTACAATAAGTCGGCTGCCAAGAAAAATATCTCAAAATTCACTTACATAACAAAAATATTCTTCGTTTGGCCCAGTCGATACTATACTTCCGGTATATTACACCGAGGCTACATAAACATAAAAGTTATTTATAGTAGTATATTGATCCCAGGGGATTCCCAGCCCGATTATTTATAGTAACATATCGATCTCAGGGGATTTCCAGCAAGTCATCAGGGGATTCCCCATGTACATTCTATAGGAGATGCACAGTCAGTGTCTTTATATTATGGTAGGATTCCCATGCAACTTTATTAATAGGAACAACTGGTTCAACAAGTTTTAATTCTACAAATTGAAAAGGATTGGATTTTTTAAATCCTTTTTCTCTGCTCTTGAGTTTGTTTTTGAACGGGAATTTTTGTTCTGACATCAACTATTGCTGTATGCACAACCCAGGTTTCTAGTCCCTGTCAATTGCTTTTTTCATACCAGCTCATTTACTGTAGTCAAAATCGAGCTGCAAACCACATGCATATAGAAAAAATAGATAATTGAGGTATGTTTATTTATGGTAAAAGATTGATCCACAAGGTTAAGCTCCTCTCCAAATGAAAGCTCAAGTCCACCCAGACACATTATTGTTCCTCATGAATTTCATAGCAGCGTCAGATTTTGAACCCCTATCCCACTGCCAGCACATTCCAGAATGTGCTGTTTACCAACTCTCAAACCCACAGGATTTTAAGGAAAAGAAGGAGATCAGTAAATATAGTAATTTATTCAACAGAATCCATTCCACTTTTATACTAAATAATAATATTTTATGTTACATGAAAGGTTTAAGCTAGATCAACAGAAAAAAATTAATAAAAAATTGAAAGAATGCAAACTTCAGAACCAAACTTTAATGTAAATGAAAAGCTGTAAGCTTGTTGTGAAAGAAGAAGAAAAACATAATATTATTGAAGTACAAATCTGACAAATTTTAAACAAAGTTACTGCTCATATCCTATGTTTTTCTATTTTCATGCTACGAAAAAATAAATAATATCATAATAAGAATAGCACTAAAGATATAAAAAAAAGACTCAATATTTATAACTATTTTACTTCTAAATCCATTTCCTTTATTCAACAATAGATATAGATCCCAATTACCACAGAATTGAGCCAAATATTTGATATCAAAATAACAGACAAATCATGGTAAATCATGTCATATTCTTAAAAGAACGTAAACGTTGTCAATATTTGACAAAAATACACTGAACAGAAAAAGAATCTTTTTCATGTCAAGTATTTCGAAAGATCATAAATAGGCATGTGCAGTCTCCGAAACAATGTACAGACTACTGTCAATATTTAACAGACATATACCCATCACAAAAAAAAGCTTTTTCATGTCAAGCATTTCGAAAGATCATAAATAGGCATGTGCACTCTCCGAAACATAGTACAGACTATTTTCAATATCTGACAGACATAAACCCATCAGAAGCTATTTCATGGCATGCATTTTGAAAGATCATTTATAGGCTTGTGGACTCTCTAAGACACAAACCCATCTCAGACACATTCGTAAGTCAAGCCCTGTTTTCATTAAAGGCTTGTTAGCTTGATCTGTAAACAGGCTACTTTAATCTCATGATAAATCTCTCTACCTCTCTAAATAAGTGTGTCAACTCCTTGAAACAGGTATTGTCAAATTTGACAGATATAATCCCAACCAATACAAAATCATAAATGACTTCACGAGAGGGTTTTAAGCTAGAACTGTGAACAGTTTTATTTTGTTCTGAGGAAAAATAAGTCTATACATGTAAGGCAATGAAAAAGGATGATAAGAAATTGCACCATAACAAGCCAAGGGAGATAATTTATCGTAAAGCTAGATTAGAGTCGTCTTCTCTTTCCACAGCATGTTGTTTTAACTCTGTTAAGGTATGAACAAACTTGGACCATTCTTGAGGTTTTGGATTTGCCAAATGCTATAAAGAGATAGATAGATATATTAGTAAAGAGCCTGAATTTTTGGCTATATCAGCCCATGTCCATACTGAAGTAGCTCTAGTGTTTACATTATGACAGCCAGTAGCAGGTTGAAATGCGTCTGCTTGGCCATTAGATGCTGTGGGTTCAAATCGTCCTCAAAGTAGAAAACAATGCTGATGCCATGGCTAGTGCTTCCTAGAGTTGGTCTTGTGTTGGCTTTTAATTAATCAAAATTAATTAATTCAACCCCTAATTACTATAAATATATACCAACCTCTCCCACATCATAAGTATGTATTTTTCCCATATCATCTCCCACACTGATCATGTGACCACTTTGATGCCAGCGACAGGTATTCAATGCCACATTACCATCAATAACAGTTGAAGCTGTGGGAACCTATAATATCAACCAAATAGATATTAACAGTAATTTCCAGCTGAATACATGCCCTATACATATGTAACAGTGCATGATGTGTTATCAAGGCAGTTTTGAATGAGGCTGTAAGCTGCTGATTTGTATGTATTAGTATGTATTGTCATTAATACAGTTATAGGTTGTTGATTTGCTTGTATTAGCCAACACATCTGATCTATTAATGTCACATTTTCTAAGTCACATTAGTGAACTCTGCTTTAACCCTGTGCCAGTGCCTTGTTACCCTTTATCCACCCTAACTGGTAACTTCGAACAACCTCTACATCCCATTTCCCCTAAAGTTTAAAAACTACCAAGTTCAAAAGTTTATTTGGTAAAGTTATAAACCTGAAAAGTCTAAAATCATGTAGAAAAATGTCAGTTTTTACCTCTGTTTCATTATTAAGGTGCCAGAGATCCAGTCGGCCATTACCATCCACACTAGCGAATAATGCAGGGTGAATAGGAGACCATTCTACACCATATACATAATCACTGTTATCTTCAAATGAATGGATAAACTTCTGGTCCTAGAATAACAAAATCAGATCCATTTAAATTTTGACAATCAAAACTTTTTTTTTCAGAAAGTTTCTCAACAAAGCCCACTTAATCTTTTTAAGAGTAACAACTGTCACATAGCATGGTGAGCTGATCGCCAATTTTAACTTCCCTTTTAGATGGCACATTTGTTTGATAATTGTGTTGCCTACTTATACTTTGGGTTTGTAAACTCAACCTTCAGGAGTATTAAGTAACTCTCCTTTCAATTCTAAATTGAAGATAACATACCTTGATGCTCCATAGTTTGATCGTCCAATCAAACGAGGAAGTTAAGAAATATGGAGAGAAGTCAATCTGACCCTGGACAGAATTACAATCCACAGCTGTGATTGGTCCTTGATGGCCGTCAAATGAATCATTAATACCAGCTTTACTGTAACAAAAAAAACATGTGGTATTTTTAATATTAAACTTGATATTTTTAATATAAATTTTAAATGTGTAGACAGTATATGATGTCCACGACTTTTACCACAACTGGTGCCTTCAAGGATTAGCCCAGCGTCGTTTTCCATCTCTCTCCACTTAAGCAAAAGTAGAAGGGTTTGTAAGTATGTGTTTTCTTTCTGGGATATATGGCAAAGACAAGACACATTTTTGGTACACGATGTGAAGTGTAGGTTAAGTGAGAGAAATTGGAATCAGTTGAAATTAAGAAATGGAATGATTGAGACATCCTGTCAGAATCTTGTGTATCAGGCTCATGATTTGGCTCTATATGCTAGACATGGCCTACGGGGAAGCTCTAATGACTGACATGACTGACCACATCATTGTGTACTAATAGGTGTAAAGCAACTAACCTGCCGTGTCGACATGCAGTATAAACTGTACAGTCTTCAGCTCCTACTACAAAATTATTCACATCTCCAGACAGAAAACAGAAACTTGTCACTGCTACAGCTTTACTCTGTTTATGTTGTAGTTCCATGCTGTCCTACAATTTTGAGAAATATGCAAAAATTAAGGAACAAATTCTTTCAAATATTTATTTTAACCACAACTTTCCAAATCAAATGAACAAAAATAATCACAGTGGTAATTGTACATTGAAGATACATCATAACATACCATGATTTATTTTATTTAGTTTCAACTCTTGGAAAAGATTTGATAAATAGTTCTGGCTTTGCTCACTACCATTCCCATGATTAATATAATGATTTACCTGTGGTTGAGATAACATATCTAAACTCCATGAACACATTTTACCATCTGTAGATACACTGATTAGATTGTGAGCATTCTGAGTCCCCACTACATTAACACAATATACAGGATGCTGGAACAAAATACATTACTATTAGCTACCATAACTTAACATCCTCTAGGTTGGCTTATTTATATATTGTTAGGAGCTTCACATCCTTTATCAATATTACATTTGGCTTACTGCTACCTTTACTATTTTACACCCTATAGATTGGGTATTATCTTTGCAAATACCCTTTACATCTGATAAATAAATATTCAAAAACATCACTATTATCTACTGTTATCCCTTCAAAATGAGCATTATGACATTCTTTGATACAATTTTATTCTTAACAAATTCCTCCATTCTCTCCAAAATTAAAGAAGCAATCTTAATTCTGATGAAATAGACTGGCTGTAGATGAATTTATCAACATTAAGATACACTCACTGTATGGGCAGCAGCTGAAAGTGGTGTTCTCTGTATAGGTGTTCTTTTATTAACACGGTTATCCCACAACACAATCTGTCCAGAATAGGTTCCACCTACAACTAGGTTAGGATGAAACTTGGCAAAACATGTCGACATCAATGCAGACTACAAAATAAAAATAAAATGCAGACTGAAATAAAATAATTTATATAAAAGTTTGTAAAGATTATGAAAATAAAATTACTTTTGTGTACTTATTGTATGCTGCTTTGAGATCAGGTGATCAGGAAGAGTGAGGAAGGCAGCCTGATTACAGACACCAGCCACAGTACTCTTTACAACAGAGCTCAACTTTAATAAAGTTTTGGGGTTTTCTTAACTTTTTACAGGCCAATTCAGACAATTTTCCTGTTCCTGAAAGAACTCTGAAGTCAAACATAAAGCTAACTCAAAAATGCATGCATGAAAAGTTTTATCATGGAAAATCATGGTCTCCAAAAGAAATGTCAATGAACATTGGTGATAACAATACATATCACAATTTAGATGCCTCAAAATGAACTGGCTAAGAGAAGAAGACAATCTGTTTACCTGACAATGGAAGATATATTCAGGGGTTGTCTTTTTAAATTTGGTGTTCCAGATCAAAGCAATACCATCAGGATCATGAGGAGAATCTTCATTTACATTATATGATGCTACAATTAATTCTGGATGCTACAATATATTAAAATTCAATCATTAGACTCAGAAATATATGAAAATAGTTAGCTACATGGGACAATATAGGAATGGTGTATGGACAGTAGCTCTGTACATTAGAATATTAAAATAATATGACATTATTTCTTTGGCTACAAAATGGCTACTATTTCAATCTTTCTGAGAAGTTATTATCATCTTTGATCTTATTTATCAGATCATTATCTACCTATTTCAACACAGTTTGTGAGTTACTTAAAAACACAGGTTATCCTTGTAAGAGAAATTCTTATGCACAATTCAAGTTTTATTATGAACAATGAAACAACTTAATGTTCTTACCTGTATGGACCAATCTAAACTGGTGACAGTACGATGTCTAGACCAACGGTCATCGTAAAATGTACGATTTAACTTCAATCTTTCCCCAGCTAATACATCACTACAAATAAAAAATTGAAAAATTAAAAATCAACAATTTCAAAAATAGTGAGATAATCCAACAAAGAGCAATATCAGGCTCTGGTAAGGATGATCAATGGTTTACGTTCTATTTTAAGATGCTTCAGAAAAGAATTGTCAGAAAAGAATTGTCAGAAAATTCTTGTCAACTTACTCATCTTTGTTTTCTCCGTCTCCTCCAGAATAATCCACCAAAATATCATAATTCTCAGCTAGAGCTCTTTCCACAATACGAGTTGTTTTTGTGAAAAATACATTAAATTCTGGATCATTTATTATCAGCTGTTTTTCTTCTTCTGATAACTCTCGAACTGGAAAAAATATTAAAACATTATTCATTATTATTTGTTTAATCAGTTGAAAGGGCTGAAATTTAGCAACCCATATGACTTTTTGCAAGAGAGTGGCATCAATTTACTCATAAATTATTTCCAACTGTCAAAGAATCTTTCACAAGCAGAGTCTACAGTAAACAGGGCTTCCTATAATCATAGATAGAAAACAAAGAAACTTACCAACTTCTTCTTTCTTTTCTTCTTCGGCTGTTTTTGGTTCGACCATTTTAACTTGTGGCATACCAGCGGATGGAGAATCAACACCAACATCCATAGAATCTGTATCACCCTCATCATCTGAACGACGGGGATCGTCATAAACAAGAACTGTATGTTAATAATTACTACAGGCTGTCCCATAACAATTTCATAGGGTACACTGGGGAAGATTGGGAGAGACTTTCTTTATAGGGGAGACACGGGGAGGTTGTCATTTCAGAGGAGTAAGTGTAAGATAAAACAACAACCAGAAGAGTGGGACTATCATCATCAAAAACTATGTATCAATAATTTACTCCATGCTTCAAGGGGAGAGTAAGGAGAGATTAGGAGTAGGGCCATCATTAACACGAACTTATTGTTACAATCACCAACATTGTTCAATTACCTTTTTATACTAGAATGTAAAGGAAAGTTTGTTATTGTCCATTAGGGGAGAGAGGGGAGAGGTTGTCATCAACAAGAACTGTAACTCAATAATTAACACAGGCTTCAAAAGGCTGTAAAACAGGAGAATTGGGAGAGGTTGTCCTGTAGGGGAGAGTGGGGAAATGTTGCCCTTCTCACACAAAATATACATGTCAGAGGAAGAAGTCTTAACTCAATTTTTGGGAAAACCTGAAAAAAATCTTTTTTACATGAGACTAAATATTATATTATAATAGCAAATATAAAATCTTATATCTAAAAATTAAATATCTTTAAATTCTAAATATGATAAGCCATAGCTGAATTGCAATAAAGCTTTTCCATGCATATTTAGTTGCTTAATTTTTCGCTCAAAAAGAAATCTCTTCATTCTATATTCTAAACATGAAATTAATGATGAAGGTCAAGCATGCAGAGTTCACAACATACACAGCTGATACAATCGAGCAAAGATATTAGAGCACATCCCAATCTGATTAAAACATAAACACGAGCAATCCACTTTAGTTTTAGGTAGTTTAAGTAGTAATGAACATGATATAAGACTGACTAACACAGCTCAGTCACTATTTATTCCACCCAAAAACAAAATAGACTACTCATGTTTATGTTTGATTCAAACCCAGATGTACAAAAAACATCATTATGCAACCATACAAATCACTTCTTTCTGGAATATCAAGTTTTAGACACAGGATCAAGTTTTTTAGGATGTATTTAATGTTACAGAAATAATACACATTGCAAAACAAATTTAACGTTTTTGAAAGGGGAGATAATCTTATTAGGGGGTACCAGAGTCCTGTGTCTAAAACCTTTTTCTTAGGGAACTCACAACATACATGCAAAGTGTGTCCTGGTACAATGGCTTAAAGTGAAATATCTAAACATGCTTATTCAATCAAGAACCAACATTTTAACACAATTCAATGCAAGTTTGAGCTCTGTGGTAGATCACAATGAAGTGATTCCAACTGTGACACCTTAATAATTTTGGCTATGTGCATTTTCCCAATGCACGCTGAATTGACATGACAGACTCTTTTTTTGAGTCTGAATCAAAAAACCATTAAGAGAGCAATACATTTCCAAAAAATTTGTAAGTAAGACAAAAAACAACAATTTTGTTGTAACAGTGCAATATTTTACATGTATTTGTTAAAATATTGGTTCCATGAAGCTAACTAATACAAATAGCTGTACAATATGTAATAAACAATATATTGAGAATTATTACTAATAAATTCCTAGGTTTTTATTCTGAGGCAGCGCATTATTGATTTGGAATTTAATTGATTTTCAGATTTTTCAAGAATTTTTGCGAAAATTGAAACAATTTATCAAAGCAATCAAAGAAAAAATAAATGAATAAATAAATAAATAAAATCAAAATAGCATAAGAATCAAATCCCAAAACCCATAAAATAAAGCCAACGCAAAATAAAGATACCAAAATATATAAAAAAAAAATCAAAACCCACAAAAAATAAACCAATAAAATCACAAGTTTATGCGAAAATCAAAAAAAATCACCACCAATAGGAAAATTAGAATGTTGATCTGATGTAATTTGAATTGAATTTTAGTTGTTCAGATTTACTGGTTCTCTAGTTAGTTATATCCACATGACAACACTCTGCTAATTGGCTTGCAATTAAATTTGTTCTTCTCCAAAAAAAAAATAAAAATTGCATGAGCACTGTCAATTACAAATGAAATGAAATTAAGATAACACATCCTACTTTTCTTAAATATTTCCCTACTGTTATGAGCTCTGTAACAAGCTTACCAGTATCACAGAAAGAGGAAACCAGATATACAACATACAAAAGAACGCAGAAATTGCATGTTGGATTGCAATAAAATCTAGACTGCATCTGTATCTGTCAGTTTATGGATTCATGTCCAGGGCTTGGACAAAGTTTGCATGCAGTGCCAGGCCTGTTTCAGTGTCAAACTGTCAAAGGATTCTTGATGATCACAGAGAGGGATGGTTTTTTTTTTGGAAAGATGATGTTGTGACAGGACTGCCAAGATATGGAAATTTTCGACTTTACAAAGGCTGGGAAACCTCTTCTAAATCTCTTTCAAATTATAATGTAATTTGACATTTGGAAACACTTTATTTTATTGAATTGATGTCATTTTCTAATTTATTTTCACACAAGATAAACATTTTGTCCTAAAAGTCGTTTAATACAAAGTGTCTGCACCCTCACTGATTTTGCTGGGCTTGGGGACTGTGATTACAATTTCCATAGATACAACTTAATTTTCTCTACTTGACCAACACTAAATGAGACTGTAAGAATATCAGTAGTTTAAACATCTTTCATCTACTTAGTTACAATCATAAATCATGGGTGAACACTGTAGTACACATCCAAGCTGCATTAGACACAATTATTCATTCAATGTAGATATAGCTTTACAGCAGAGAGTTATCAAATACTTATAGACTTAAAAGTGCCCTTTGTATGGGAACATACTATTTCTTTTGGTCAAATTCAAAAGATGCTTACTGAGACTAGAAACGTATGATATCTTTTCAGTTTTAGTTTAGACCATTCTTATAGACCATAGTTATTTAATCAGTATATATACAAGTATATGACTTACATACGTTAATTATGCAAACACACATTGACACCTGCTTGCTGTGTGACAGTATGTGGTCAAGAAAAAAAATAAAAATCTGGATAGTATTTGACATGGAGACAAGCTAAGAGTTTTGACTATAGTGGCTTTAACTAACTAGAGATACCTTATAATAATAATAATCATAATAATAATTAAAACAATAATAATAGTAATAATAATGATGTATAAATGCACCTTCCTTTAAGAAATTAGAGAGCACTGTAACTATGACAACTAGTACCAACAGAATTCAAACTAAAAACAGACTACTTCAAGCTCAAATCAAAATACATCCACATGCAAAATAAAATCTTATTGTTAAGGGAGTAGGGGTATTTCTGGACACTAAATATTTCTGTTTTTACTTTTAGTTCTTGAAATTCAAAAAAATTACATGTACTAATTCAACATTTCTTTTAAAGTTATCGCTCTATTTCATTTTAAATGTTGATTTGTTCATTTAAATAAAAGTTTGTTAAAAAAAAGAAATTCATATATAATGGACCTTCCTCATTAGATTTCATAAGCTTTATTCGAGTAAGATATGAAAAGCTGTCTAAATTAATTGTTAACATGCAAACTTCAGTATTTATCTGGAATACAGGGTAATTTTGTACTTATACCTATCACCCTGGATTAACTCACACATTCAAATTTTTTTCTCACTAACCAGTATTGCATCTGTATTTTGATGACATGCATTAGATCAATATGGATTAATATTATTAGAAACATTAGTAGATTGTGGTTAATACTCATTACTGTTGAATTTTCATTGCAGAATTTTATAAAAGTTATGCAATTTCAAAAGAATTTTGTTTTTTCAATTTATGTATGTTATAGATTATATGGCAGTACCTTAAAAATCTCAATATCACAATCCCTGTTTTAATCAAAAATTTTAATCAAATATATATTCTAATTGTATGACATGAAAATTCAACATTTTAGCTAAAAGCATGAAAAAAAATTCACAAGACATGGTTAAATACGTAAAAATAAAGCCTACTCTAGTAAAAGACAATACAAAAAATTATAACCAATCAAAAGAGAGCACAGAAATTACTGCAGTATTTTAATACCTTCGTCATCGTCATCAAAAAACTCATCGTCCCACTCAAGATGAGGCTGAGTAAACTTGGGTGATCCGAAACGCGGGGAGCCTTGATGGGATGAACCTGATAAAAACCATAGCGAAGTTAAAATTAAGGTTGGGATTCCTGAACAACAAGATCATCACTAATCTATCTCTATTGTGTTATATTCAAGTTTATCAAGTCATGTGCACGCTCGTGTCAACTTGACAAACCAAAATACCAATAAATATGAAATGTGGATTTTCTAAAAGGGATCTCTAAGTCGATGAAATTAATGAAACAATTCAGAATAAATTTTCAAAATCTATTCATCTTTCGATTGGATAAAAAAATAATCACATAACTTTTGATTTCAACATCATCTAAAAGCACCTTGATCAGGTGATACAAATTTGTATTTTGTAAAAGCCCTTCTGATTGGATAATGAGATCATGACATGAAAAGAGACAAAAGAACGTACCAAAGCGAGAACTTTCTGATTCAGAACGATCATCTACAAAATTTGAAAACAAAATGTGGATTTTTGGATTTAGTGTTTAGAATTGTTAGTGAAGGCCTTAATATGATTAGAAATTTCAGCCAAAATAAATATGATATTAGATGAGGTTATAATGTGATAGATGATTTTTTGGATGAACTGGTTGATTGAATGAAATTCAAAAATCTTCAAAAATAAATCAGAAACTTTTGACTGAAACAAAGTTCAAATGGATGATAATTGTGATGATGATGATGAATTCAAATCAACTTATTTTTGAGAAGTAAAATGCTACTACACATATTTCAGTATTATATGACTTTCGTTAACTCAGCAAATTTCAGTAACTGCAGATATTTTCAGACAACAATTAATTTTCCTCTAGATATTAAGTTAGTTTTTCTGTATGAGGAAGGTGCATTTACATTAAGGTATCATATTCCGTAAATCTCTTCTATAAAAACCAAAAATAAAAAAAAAGAAACCAAAAATAAAACCCTGCCTCCGTAAGCAACAACAATATCTAAAGGGAAATAACCCTAAATAAAAGGGAGATAACCCTATCTTTTAAGGGAGGCAACTTACCGTAATAATCCCAAGGGCCTCGAGCTTTGGGGGAGGAAAATAAAAAAGTTAGTAAAAAAATAGCAGCAGACAAAAATAACAATCCAAATAAGGCCAACAAAAATAGAGCACAAACCAACCGAGCTATGGTATAAATATTCGTAAAATATGGTACTTCATGCTTGGGGTTGTCAAATCACCGTCATCGAAGATAAACACAAATAACTACTTTCATTTTTCAAGCTCATGGTTGAACATAGATATTTAATATGCTCATCCATCATCCATGTACGATTCAAAATTAACACACTTTAAGCCCGCTGTTTTTTGTGGAATTGAATTTAATGTAAGATGATATCAAATCCATAAACCATGCAGACTGATCTTGTAAATGTTTATCTTTGATAATGCCCAAAAAATCAAAAGGTGTAGCTTTTATTGTGGTAAAACAAAATCATTTTAAAAAAGATCAAAACCCTGATACCAAAAAATTGCATTTTTCTTAATGAAGATGACATGTTCTAAAATATTTTTTTATTTTGGAATAATCTCATCATAATTTTGGTGCCAATAGATAAGATATTTCTTGTCCAGTCAAGATGTTCAATTTTCCACTTCATTGACAATCCTGCACCTTTCACTGTACAGGATTTTATCAGAAATGCCTGAACTATAAGCCAGTTCAGAGTTATATGTGCACATGTACAGCAGGCTACTCTTCTTCTTCGGTCTCGATTTAATATGGCAGTCTATGGCCAGCGATGAAAAAATTAATAAATATAAAGGGTTAACTACATAGACAGTTATCCATTTAGCATTTAGAACATTATCGAAAGCAAGTTTTCTCAGTTCATAGCATATATCACTATTGTATATGTAGCAAACCCTTAGTATAAGATCCTTCCCATAGACTGGCATGTTAGGTCTATGTTGTTTATCCCGAGGCGGAAGTAGGGAATAAGCGTGTTATACATGACCCCTGGTTTATTCAAAGGGCATGTTGTTTGACAACCCTGCATGCTGTAAATAAATGACATTAAACCATGCCATTAAAATATCTATTTCAACTTATTACATTTACATGCTGTTATTATCTTACAACACTTGTAACAATGTTAAATTATATGGTATTTCAGTTTGCAAATTTTTTTGAACTATACATTTCTAATAACTTTTGGAAATTAAATTTTTTCATTTTCTCAATTTTTAAATGTGTGATATTGGATGAAAATGGATTTTCAATTTTAGCAAAAAGCAGAAATCGATTTTTCAATTACAGTATTAAAATTTCAGGCATAGCATATGATACTTTCTATCAATATAAGATAGAACAATGTTGCAAGCATGGAATAGTTCTGAACAAATGAAAATCTTAAATGAGTTTAATGCTTCCAAAACATCAGCAGCATGAGGTGAGCTCTAGTCTAATAGTTTAATATCTTTTTACAAGTTTTGTGCTGAAGTTTGTTGACCTTATTTCATAATTTACAATCAAACATTTCATTACTCTGATTTTAAATATTTCTTTGAATTTCTTTTTCATAAAACATATATATAGTAATCATATCATAAAAACAAATTATGCCACTTTAAATATATAAATCAGTAAAAAAAGTTAGTTTGGTACCCAATAACATTTTAAAAAATTTGATATTAACAGGGGCTAAAATAAGGATTGGGTGAGTTAAATCCAATATCAATTGTACACCAGATATAACTTTAGCCTGGGATGAATATTTATGCAAATCCAGGTACAATTAATTGATTTTGAGTTTTCCCAGGGTCCTCTTAATTTGAGTTTTGCCAGATGTGCACAATTATTGTGTGAGACTATGAATAGAGTCTGATAAGGCAGTCAAGACACAGGGATGGGAATGGGATTATCAATAACCCTAATATATCTACAGGTATTATATCATGTTTCAATATCTTCATTCAGCATACAGAGAATGTTCAATACAGGTATGGTCATGCAAGTGAATACAGAATATTGATGGTGTTTGTGTTGATGCGATAGAAAAGTTTGTCAAAACCTAAAATGATAGAGGTTTTTGAAGAAGTAAGTCATAAGGTTTTCTATCCTTTGTATATGTTTTAGGACAACTTGTAGCTATAAAACATGCTTCAACTATACAACATGCAGGAAAGAATTTTCAAAATGTTTAGTACCGGTACTTGAACTTTTTCAAATGTAAGTCAAGAGTCAATTGCAAGGCATAGTCTACTACTAACTGAAATTTTTTTGTCAATTCAACTGGGATTTAAATCAATGTAAAAGTTGTATTGTGATAAAAACCTAGTAGCAAGAAAAGAAGTAAAATTGCAGAGTAAAGAACAGAGGTGCAAAAAGATTTTTAGTCTAATTAAGGTACAGATACAGTCAAAGTCAAGTCCTTTTTCACAAACTACCAGTTCTTTTTAAGTTAATTCTAGTATCATAAAGGCAACAAGTCCATAATTAAGTCCATTAATGTATTTCGGTTATTGTCAGGTACATGCAATACAAAACTTAGTCTAGCATAGAATATGAAATGAATGTTTCAGGCTGGTACAGGCAATAGAGACAACAAACAAGACAAGAACAATAGTTAACTTACTGGAAGCACGTCTTTTAGTCCCTGTATTTTATCACACAATATTAGTACGAAATAAAGAGAATAAGGGATGGGGTTGTTTAAAGAGTTAAGGGGTTATCACTGAGTCAGTTCCCTTGTAATCCCTTGTAAGTAACACCTTAGAAATTTAATTAATATGACTAACAAAACATATGAAATGGTAAAATGTTAGGATAGTAAAAAGAAATTTTCTAGCTTTTGTATGTGTATCAGGGACACATTCTATTTGTATCATTTTAATTCCTTGTCTATGGTTGCTTTAACTGCAAAACAGAAATGAAGTCACTATTCTAGCAAATAATGTTGAAGCCAATTGAAAAATTATGTCATGATCTTTCCAGAATCTGTTTCTCTCTGTTTCTTTCAAGAACCAAATATGTTGTTTGGGAAATAAGAATGAAGCAAATTGAAGCTATAAGTGTTCCAGATACACATACAATGATCAGAAAATCACCTTAAAATACTGGGGTATTCTAATGCAGTAAAACATGGACTTCTACTTGCCAGACTTATCAACAGAGTGCACACACTCCTGTTGGAATAGTCTAAAGATTACTGACACCAGACTATCACACCCAACATTCTTACTTTCTAGTCACAATTAAAATTCTAAACATTTGGTTGTCATATCATTAGTATAATAGTAAAAAAAATTCAACACATATTCATAGATTATTTAAACATCTACCGTATATACCCAAAAGTTTTAATTTGATCACAATATAATAAGTCCCAAAATATATCTGAGTTAATCTTTAAAGTCTTTATGGTAATTTTACCTTTTGATTCACCTTCATCATTGAACAAATCTACATAATCAGTAAATTAATATTTCTAGTCAGTAAATTAAACATCTTTTTAAAAATCATTTTAACTAAATCTTAGACTGAGTGAAACAAGAAATTAGAGAAAGAGGTTCAACTTAAAGACAATCTTAACTTTCAAATAAATGAAATTAAAGCACATCAGTTCTGACAAGAATATGTACTCCTTTTCAGTTTTTTGGTTTTTTTTTAGAGAATAAAAATTTTAATAAAGCAAATTATTTTATGTCCAAGGCCTATTTTGAAAGAGAAGGTCACCTCTGGTCAAAGTCATTTTTACAGAGAAAAATCGCTAAAGATTTAACCCATTGAGGAGTTTTGTTGATTTTCCAAATCGATAAAATGAAAGTAAAATTTAATAAAATGAAAGTAAATTAATACTGACCATCCTTATCAATGGGTTCTGCATTTATTGTTTGAGTCTCTTTACTGTATGAAACTTGTTCTCGGGGAGCTATACTTGTTTCATTTACTTTACATAAACTCAGCTTCACCTTCGCTCTGGAGCTGAAATCAAATGATTAATTATATTACGTATGTGGAATGGTATTCAGGGCAAACAAACTGAGCCATAGAGAGAAGTGGCATTAAGTGTTCATGAAAGCTGCCTTGCTTCACTCAGAGTTGGAAGTCCAAAAATACAAAAAAAAATTATACAGTCTACCAGAATTTCAAAGATCCAATGCGAGAAATGTAAAAAATGTAGGGGTTTTGTACTGGTTCAAAAACTCCAATTCCTCAAACTTAGCAACCTTACAAGAAAATGATTTAAGAAAAATTTACCTTGTAGAAACAGTATGCACAACTTGCTCCCCACCTGTTGGTGTTTTACTCACAGTTGTTTGAACTGAAGATGGTTCTGAAATTTTTAATTCATCATATTTTACTAAATATAGTCAATACATCTATTAATTTAAAGTTGTGCAGAAATTTTCTGCTAAGAAAAAAAAAAGATTTTTCTTGAACCTCTTTTAGTTATAAAATGAAATATATGACAATACATACAGGCTCACCATTTAAATCTATGCAAGTCAGATTATTAATCTTGAGGTAAATAGGTAAGTGTTATAATTCAATCCAGACCACAAATATATTTGTGTCATGTGACTGTGGCATCAAAAATGGGCTTGGCCGAGAAATCCTTTTACAAGCTAAACATAACAGACATTTACCTGGAATTCCCAAATCACGAAGCAAATCATCTGTTTCAGCACGTAGATCTTTCTGTACTTTAGGTTTTCCTTCTTCGCCCTGCAAATATGAACAGGACTTTTCAATAATAAAATAAACCATTTTATCTTTTTTCATGTGTTAGAATAAGATTCATTGCAACAAGGTGGTTTAGGTTGCAAGTTTAATGGTTTTAGACATTGATTCTACCATCAACCGATGAAGAATGGATAACAATGAGTTTGAACGTAGAGTGTCAAGGTAGATTTGTAGAGTAGATCTAGAAGAAATTGCTTTAGCTGCATGGTATTGATAAGCAATAATAAAAATCAATAGGCTAATTTATGCAACACAGCAAATAGAAAATATGCTGCCATTTACCTCAGTAGCCCCGGTTTTCTGTCGAACTTTCTCCTGTCTTTCTCGTCTCATTTGCTCCAGACGAGCTTTCTTTCGCTCTAGTTCGGCTTTTCGGTCAGCCATTTTTGCTTTATTTCTGCAAAACACAGCTAAATCTATTTGCAATTTACTCTCAGAATTTGTGATTCATTCTTCCGGAAGCTGTCAGTTTTCTGCGGGATGTAAATGACGTCATTTGAGACTGAGTTCGCTTTCTTCTGTTTGTATTTCACTTGCTACGAGTAAGTTGTAAAACTCGAACTGACACTAAATGATGTGCAATTTTCTGTGGTTAAACCTCATTAAACAAAATAAAACTGGGTTTATAATACCCTTTTTTCTTATCCCTTTTTTAGATTTAAAAAAAAATTGTAGGAATTCATGCTTTGGTTTATTACTACAAATGAAAATAATTAATGTTTGTCATCATCAAGAAAATATTTCTCGATGACCCAGACTTTTTACTGTTTGATTTTTAAGACTGGATAACCAAAATCATAACATTGGTTATAAAAGCTAATACATGTAAGTAACAGTATAGGTTTCTCTTGCTTGATTCAATAACTCATCGTTTGACTGTTGCCTTCTGGATTGACCCTGTAACTAATTGGTTGCCTTCTGGATTGACCCAGTAACTAATTGGTTGCACTCTATATTGGCTCAGTAACCGATTGGCCATTGGGTGTATTCTAGATTGACTCAGTAACCAATTAGTTGTACTCTAGATTGACTCAGTAACCGATTGGTTGTACTGTAGATTGACTCAGTAACCAATTGGTTGTACTGCAGTAGTCCTAGATTGACTCAGTAACCAATTGGTTGTACTCTAGATTGACTCAGTAACCAATTGGTTGTACTCTAGATTGACTCAATAACCAATTGATTGTTCTTTAGATTGACCCAATAACTAATTATCTCTGGATTGATCCAGAAATCCTTTACATTGTCCATTCTCTGTGTTTACCCAATAATTCCCTGTCTGGAATGACCCAGTAACTCATGGGTCACCTTGGCATTGACCAAGTTACCAGTGACTCATTGATCTTCCTCTGGATTGAAATACATTGGTCAACATCTTGCTTTACTCTGTAACCTATTAGCCCTCTGGATTGATCCAGAAACTCATATATTGATATTGGCTTATTTGTAGAAAAGAGAACCAATGCTGAATATTGACAGATGTCGGGTGTAACACAAGTGTTAAAGGTTCGAGCCCTGTATAAGGCCATTCTTAAGATACATCGGGGTCTACCACTAGAAATGAAGGCTCTAGGTGATCAATATGTTAAAGAAGAATTCAGACAACATCAAAATGCCTCAAGTGCTGAAGCAGACATTTTTATGCAGGAATGGACTGTAAGCATTTTCTACCTTTCAATGGTTAAAATAACTAATTGTATTTTATATACAGCAACACTTGTCACCAAATTTTGTCATGAAGCATTTGTCTTATAGGCCAGTCTTTTTTGTTTATACTTTATTGAATGGTTTTTAATTTATTATAGCCCTATTGTTTTATCCTATTGTAATAAACTTAACAAATTTTGTGAACTCTTCATATCATTGTTTTTTTATTTCAGAAATATTACATGACCTTGGCTAAACAGATTGGAAGGAGAAGGGCAAATGTGACAGTTGGACAGAACTTATCATCCGAGTTATTAAATTGCTTTAATGAAGAACAAATTGGACAATTAAATGAATTATTACAAGAAACACAAAAACCACGGGCAGATCCTTTCAGTGTTGATGATAAATCATGAGAATCTTTAGATATTTAAAAAATCAGATTTGGAGGCAATCAGATGTGATAACAGTTAGTTTTGAAACAACCTCATTAAGAAAGAAATTATGCCAACTAAACAGTGAATATGTGGAATCTACAAAAGGGTTGGAGGGCTGACAAACCCAATTACACAGTGACATCAGGTTTATGGAGAGTCAAGGATTTGAAAGTAGTGACATTTTAAAGATTTTTGAAAGTTTCAGACTTAGAATCAGTCAGAATTTTGGAAATGTCCGACTTGGCAAAAAGTCAAATTAGTAATGAGGGGTGCAGCATGACCATTTTGACTGGGTGTAAGAAGTTTTTCAGAGAAAAAAAGACTAACTAGCACTAAGTTATATGTAGGCCACATACGTACATACTAAATCCATTGTACACCCACTTCATTTCAAACAAATTTAAAAGATATAATTTATATATGCTTTTGCCTCAAAATATGTGTCAGACAGAATACACTAAATCATTTCTAGTTTCAATTTTCTTGGTAGAGAACCCTCTCAGCCGCTCCATTGTATGCTTGTTTCTATGGTGTTTCCACAACCACGAGTGACAGTTGTCGCGCCGCAGTCAGTATGCTCCCAACTTGTAACCCCAGTCTCGAATAACTGGTGCCGCCATATTGATCTGATAGCTTTTTGAGGGTTGTCGAAATCCATGGTTTTGGTTAGATACCATTAGGGTTTAGGTGGCAATTAAAAAAACTATTATTCTGAACTCTGACCTCAGTGTTAAGAGTGAAGAAGTTCCTAAAAACTTCTAAGTAAAGCACTGGCCAAGGTCACAAATAAAGAGATAAATGTTCAATACAAGATAAGGTGAAGTTAGCATAGTTAGTATTAAGTTAAAAAATAAACAACCACGAGTAATCTACAATAAACAAAAGTCTATAATATGAAAGTTTTCTTGTAACCAGTTCTGAAAGAAGAGAGTATGAATAGGTTCTGAAAAGATAAACATCTATAGTGTTAATCATTCTGACTTCGGGGTTAATCAATTAGTCTGTTTTAGATTAAGAACTACAACAAGAAGTTAATGGTGTCTAAGCGGGTGTAATTCCCGTCTTCAGTGATTTTAAACTTTTCCCGTCTGGAATCTGTAATGCCAGCAGTCTATCCTAATCTGGTTACAGAAAACCGCCAGCAGTCTATCTCCCAATCTGGTTACAGAAAACCGCGAACAGTCTATCTCCAAATCTAGTTACAGATAACCGGCAAGTATCTCTCAATCTGGTTACAGAAAACCGCCAGCAGTCTTATCTCCTTATCTGGTTACAGAAAACCGCCAACAGTCTTATCTGCCAATCTGGTTACAGAAAACTGCCAACAGTCTATCTCCCAATCTGTTTATAGAAAACTGCCAGCAGTCTATCCCCCAATCTGGTAACAGGAAACTGTCACACGTCTACCCCCCATCTGGTTACAGAAAACTGCTAGCAGATCATACCCCATATGGTAACAGAACAACTTCAAATAAAGCGAGATGGCCACGGTAGTTCGTATTTCTATCCCCCTAAATCTCTAAAAACTAAAAATCAACCCTCAATTTGCCTAATAACAGTTATTGTTAAAGCTAACAATGTTCTTAATAAAACCCACTTGAACACAGTGAATGGTTTGAATACTCGATATCGTCAACCTTTTCAATTACTGATCAAACCCATTCAATAACCATAACCCCTTCTCTTTACTTACTCTCCTTTTTTCACATTTTAATATACAGTTCCTTTTCAACAACAAATAAATTACCAATACGATCTCTTCATTATTGAACTTTATTAACTTTGGCGACACTATAAGCTTTGTTTGAATCCTCGGACGGTAGACTTTTGGACTAAAACATTCTTTGCTTTCCAATATTCTTCGGTTCATGTTCTTCATATGTGGCGAACGAAGACTTTTATTTGGATTTGATCAAATGCGTTTACATGGTTTAGTTTTGTGGATGTTTTAAAGCTATAGCATATAGTACTGTTTGGAAATGTGGTATGTTGACTATAAACGACCATTTAGTACCGTTAAGCCATTCTGTTAATTTTGAAACTAAAATAACACAGAAGAAAATGAACAGTTCCGTTACAGAGGATGCCTTAATCAGCCTAATAAGCCGGGATCCATCCAATCGATCCGAAATGGATATTGATTCCGTCGCTTACTGGTTACGAAGGCGTAGTCATCTGCTGTACAAGTTATCAAAGGGTAAGTAAGTACCGTATATTTCCATGTATAGTATCCTTAAAAGGGTCCGACAAACTGGGGGTCACAAAAAAAATTCGAATTTTTAGTAGTAGTAGTATGTGCAAATCTCCAGTTTCTGATGCCCGATTCTTTTCAGCATTAATTACAAACAACGTGCGGACGGATTTGATGACAGTTTCTTTATCAAAATTTCAGAGGTTCTCTATGACATTATTAAAAACTGTGGATACAAAAAGGTTTCTAAGGATGAAATTATCATTCGACAAGGAGAAGTTGGAGAAAGGTTTGTAAAAATCTGTAAAAATTTCTAGACATAATTGTACAAACATTTTACAATTTCAAAAGAAGGTCGTAAATCCATTTTTATGAATTGTATTAAAATAGTGTCTCATATATGATTTAAAACACAACATCAATTACAAATGTAAAAACAGTTGCTAATGTATTATAAATGCATTCATAAATGTGCACTTACATTCGGTAATACTTGGGAGTTTCTGTTAAAGCTGAATCTGTTGCGTAGAGCTAGCAGAGCTTTCACGGTACCGGTATATAGATCTTTTGGTGCAATTACAGAAGTATATTGTTTTGCAGCTTCTACATTCTAATAAATGGGAAAGCGTCAGTGTATACAGATGCCTATGAAGATATATCTATTGAGCGACAGCTGCTTTATATTAATGGTGCCTCGATGACACCAAGAGGACAAATGGTATCCTCTAAAGTTTCTGGAACAGGACATGAAAACTTTGAGACAGTAGACAGAACACAATTTGGAAAATATATGACATCGTTTGGTAACGGATGTATAATCTTTGTTGTTTTATTTTAAGTTCTAAAGGCAGTTTAGTGAATACTGCCATAACTATAATCTGGCCAACGTCAAAGGCCTGCTTGTGTCATCATGCAACGCAGACCATGCTTACTCTTTTCGAAACACTTGGTGGTACTTCTCTTTGGTGGTGTTCACTACCATTCAACTATTTCCCGATTTTACATTCTCTGTACGAAATTGTCTTGCTTGAACGGATTTTATCACTCGGTTTTACGCAGAATAAACTACTTCTTGTACTCAAAATATTTCCAATTTTAGAAAATGGTAGTAGTTTTGGTGAGATAGCTCTCATGAGTAAACGGAATGTTAGAAATGCCACTATTGTTGCAGATAATGTTTGTCATTTATTAGTGATATCAAGTGATTTATTCAGCCGATCATTAAAGGTAAACACATTATTAGAGAGCTGGGAAAAAGGCACACAAACAGAAAAATGAAGTACAATAGACATGCATCAAATAAACAAATAATACATAGCGGTCTGAAAAACCCCATTTGTCTTCTGTTGTTTTCAAGATGCCATTAAAGTCATCTGAACCTACACTCTTTGTGTTACCGATTTGATGGAAACAGTTCATTGAATTTGTGAATATTGTGCAGAGGCAAAGAAAATGCATAACTGTACAGAACGAAAGATTTATTCATTTTCCAACATTCAATTGCTTTTCTTAGTGCCAACAAGAGACAGAATTTAGAGAAAGATACAACTTCATTAAGGAGCATCCTTGGTTCAGCAAATGGAATTCACGCTTCAAACGATTACTTGAAATGTGTCTTCAGAAAGTTAGCTTCGGGTTTGGACAGCCAATAGTGTGTCAAGGTCGGCCAGTGGAAGGAATTCATTTCATATTAGGGTAAGGCGTTTTTTCCAGATCATTTTGAATGTAAAGTTGTCAAAAATACATTTTTGAGATACCATCGTAAGCAATCTCCCAAGCTTTTCAGCCGAACCTTTGGGCTCCCTGGAAATGACAACGGGATACCTTATCGGACAACAAGAGACCCTTAAGCTTCTGTTGATGATATTTCAATGTAAGTTGCTATTGAAACAACATTGGATAAGACAATTTCGTCTATTATTCATGGTATTTCGTTAAAGTAAGTGAGTAAGTGATCCCGACCATTCAGATTTATTCATTGCTCCATCAGTATATTTAAGGCTCAGCACCATGAATCTAAAGGACAGATTTAGTAGATTCTGTTACCAAATGCTCATCGCCAGGAATGTGGTATTGAATTATTAAACTCGATACATGTCATTATTTTTTCAGAGGTCAAGCAATTGTTACTGTAGAACCTCAACGTCACCATCTTCAATATCCTAAGCTGATGAATGATGTTAAGCGGTAAGAAATGCTATGGCTTTATTGTCCATTAGACAGCTTTCCAAAATCAACCAAAGAATTGCATGCCGCTACATCTGCTTCTCTCCGAAGCCTGGATGTATTCCCAGCCTTATAATTCAGTCAGACTTGGTACTTTTTGGAATTAATATGGGAAGCATTGTAGACTGCTATTCCGATGGAAATGTTGCTTTTACATAGTGTGCATGATATATCTCAACTTCTAAATCTTGATAACAGGCAACGTAATATCCATTCAGCATTTTAATTTCACTTTTCTTATATATAGAGGTCGCCAACACCGATTTGAGTGGAAAAATGGTGTTATTGAGAAAACAATAAAAGGAAATACTGATGTTTGTGTATTAGGTCCTGGACAAATCATAGGTAAGAAGATAATATCACCATCTTTCAAATCACTCTCATTAATTATTTCAGACCATGTCATGTCTTCTAATTCAGAATGACATGAAATTGGTGGTTCTGATCGCACGTTTTGTAGAACCTCATGTTACCAAATATGGTCTAAAGCACTAATTATGTTAAAGAAAGTTAATTTGTAATACATTGATCCAATGAATAAATTAAAATAGTAATTGACTACACTATTGAAGCCAATGAATTGCACATTGAGTTAAAGGGATTGTAAGTAGGTTTTCTGAATTTTTACAACCCCTTTAAATGTTGACATGGTATAATTCCAGGAGATGTGGAACTGATTTGTGAACTTCCAACAAACATTGCCTCAGTATCAGCCTCATCGAAAACAGAAACATTTTTTCTGAGTTATAAGAACTGCGACAGAATATTTGTTGGAAAAGTTGGTTTCACAGAAACTTTCAGCTCGAAGTGAAGCACATGGTGACACCATTCCATTATTCAAAATACTTTGTGAGAAATTAAAACGCAGACCTGTCAATAAAGTTTATAATGAAAAGAATTTGTTGAGAGAAGCAGGTGCTCGTTTTGATCAAAGTCAAATCAAAGAAAAAGACCAGAAACGTTTAGTTACACTTTTCTTGAACAATCAGTCGGCATTATCCTCCCCATACACAGTAGACTCGATTTTTTATAGGTACAGGTCGTTCGTGAAGAATAAGCAGATAATGCGCAACACGAATCGGACGTTAAAGAGGTTTGATGACATATTGTGTCCCAAAGGTCGTCTTCCGAGAAGCGTGTCTCAAATAAAGAACAATGTATTTGCACAACAGAAGCTCCTCGGTCGACCAGTTACTGCATCAGGTACAGATATGGACCCGGAAATGAATAGATCTGTAATTTCGAGGTCAAGGACGTTATTAAGGTCGAAGAGTGATTTAGGAGGAGTACCAGAATCTTCACATTGTTCATCGGCTGGAATAACCCAAACGGGGCAATCGATGTTTAATCCGTTGTCGCATCGAACTTTTGACAAGATTCAAAATATATCCACAAAACTCAGTTACCTACAAGAATCAAAATTAGAGATGAGAGCAAAAGAAACGAGAGCTTTACTGGCAAAAGAGAATTTTGTGAGGAGACTGAAGCAAATTCAAGACTCTGGTGAAGACACTGAAGATGTAAGAGCTTTTATTATATAACCATTGCTTTTAACGTAAAATTTTGAATTCAGACCATTCCCACAATGTGAAATTCTCAAGTTGAACGCGACTGATCTTCATTAGCCCAATCAGGTGCAGAAAACTGAGATGTAAAACTCCATCACATTTAATTTAGTTTTTTTTTAAAGAAAATATGGCGGATAACGTTACATATATCGAATTGCATTTTAACTCTTCACCACGATCGGATAAATGTAAATTGGACTCTTGTTATGTTCACATGTACGGCTTAAATCCAACGAGCAGCTCTCGGTCCTCATGATTTATTGGGCTACTTTAAGCAAAAATAGTACATCATGGGATAACAATCGTCAAATCAATATTAAGGTGAAGCCCATTCCTTTGTGGCGAAGCTTCAGCCAGATGGAATATCGAATCAGTTATTTGTAAAAGTTACGTCACTTCGAATAGAAGGTTAACCGGAAGTGATCATGGTTTTCATTCATAAATTTCCAGCGCGAGTCTCTGCTCGTGAGATTTTTGTTAGACTTTGATCTATATGATGAATTGGTATTCTATTGTCTGATGTATCTATGTTTCAAGTTGGTCGACGTTTGTGAATTTGGTAGCGTCCCGGTCGCTTGGGACGAAGAAGTCACTGACAGTCAATTATGCAGCCTCGAAAGAAAACTGAAAGAGTTTTGTAGTGTTATATCGAAGGATGATCACAAACCAAATTCAATACAAATACAGAATTTTAAACGATTTAATATACAGGTAAGATGTTGAAACGTTTAGTTCATTCATTTATCAACACTTTCAAAACAATTATCTGATATTTCTACAATGGTTTAATTCAAATGTGGAGTTGAAGCTATCAACAAGCAGATATTCAAAATCAAGAAATATATAGCGAGAACCGTCTGAAATAGCAAGAAACTTGACAAACAGAATAAATAAACGTTCGTGTTAGGCTGCCAATATATTTAGGGTTATTTTTATTATTCAAAGGAATGTATAATTGGTTACGCCTAACAAATGGTGGTCGTGAGTCTAATCTTGGTCATAGTGTGAAAGAGGAGAAGGATCTAAGTGAATCTGAGTTGTACAAATGGTTGCTGCTTTCTTTTTTCTTTCTTTAGATCACACCAACTACATGTGTATCCATTTTTTCTATTTTTAGAATTCTTCGGATATTCCTCAACCTGGTGGAACTGTCCTAGTGGAATGCAGACCGTGTCTACAGACATTGGATAATGTTCAACTAACCAATCATTCTCATACTCATCATTATATCCTCAATAAATAGAAAATGTTAACCAAAGGGACATTTATTAAATCCGATTAAAATTATATTACAATTATTTTGTTCCTTTACTGTGATATTTAAATAAGACTGTGTGTACTCTATGGTAGATTTTGATGGCAACTTCGACTTATTTCTTCAATGCCTGATTACAAGATTAAACATCAGATCAATGGGCTTTATTTTTAAATTTTGAATTATGTAGGTTGGCTGATTCTTTATTTAGGCTAGGCATGCCCTTGTCCTAATCTGCAACACGGCATTATATCGTGTCTCTAACGAAGAATCGATTTCCTCTATAATTTACATAATAATTTCACTGATGACCGATAAGAGACCTATATTTTTAGCGGATCTTGTTCACCTGAAGGTTCTTATCTGTGGTTTTATCAGGGATCGACCGGGTGTACAGGTTCGTTATTTTTTTATTCTCGGTTCTGTTCTTATTCAAAAATTGTTATTGAATAAATCACAAACGGAATAATATCTCCAATGTTTCTGAATATATTTGTTAAGAATATGATACATACAAAATCATTTCTAAATGGTCTGACATTTTAAAATCGCTCACTGGTGCAAGATTATAAAACGTATGTGATGGTACTGTCCTATGGTGTGTTTTCAATTGACTCTTGTGTAGTGGCTCAACTATCATAGGGGTCGTTTGAAAAAAGTCCACTTAAGGGGGACCCACCCCCAGAAAATATCCAGAAGAGCATCTCTCTCAAAAAAAAGGCCGTGGAGAGGCCACAATCCACTCCAGCTCACGGGCCCCTACTCATCTAGTTAAGCCATTGGATGGATATATGTATATAGTTATTGATCAGTTAACAGAAGTAACTTATCAGCACATGTTTTTTTATCTTGTATTTAGGAAAAATGGGAAAACTATCAATTGCTCATCTCATACTGTTCGTGACGGCCGTTGCTACTGGTAGTCCGAAAAAATATGTAGACAAGGTCTTACTAGTCTCAATGGATGGATTTCGTTGGGATTACCTTGACAAGATGAATACGCCACATTTTGATTATTTGGCCGATCATGGCGTGAAAGTGAAATACGTTAACAACACCTTCATAACAGAAACGTTCCCTTGCCATTACTCCATAGCAACAGGTGATATATTTATGTTTGGAATTCAGATTTCCATGGCAAAATCACAGTGACCTTGACTCTTACCTGCTTACCAAGGCCAATAAACGATAAACAAGGCTCCGCGTGATTAAAAATCTATCGACAGTAAATAATCCAAGCATATGCTAATACTACTTCTCTGGCATGGTATTGGTTTTCTTGGAAGGGAGGGTTTGATTCTCCTTGATTCAGGTTTAGGATGGGGCAAATACTTCAATTAGAAGACTCCATTCATATTGCTTGAACTATTGAAAACCTTAACTGCGACGTGGGGGTTTCTGCTGTTAGATGTTTCTGCTCTGTTTCTGCTCTGCTCTGTTTCTGATTGTTTTAAATCTTTCTTTACTTTGACTTCGTGCCCCAAAGCATTATGATAATCCACTGGATTTATATTTACTTTAGGTCTGTATGAGGAAAACCATGGTATCGTTGCCAATGAAATGTATGATCCGGTCTTTGATGCAAACTTCACTATGGCGAACCATGAACCTAGATGGTGGGAAGGTGGAGAACCAATCTGGATAACTGCAACTAAACAATCTGTTAAATCTGCAACCTATTTCTGGCCCGGTAGCGAAGTTGCTATACATGGTGTCCGACCTGCCATCTGGAAACTATACAACCAATCTGTACTTTTTGAAAAAAGAATTGAAACGGTAAGATAAATGAACATACCATAAGAGACGAATTTAATTAACAAGACGAAGACGATGGGCAGGGCAAAGAAGCAAAGCGTAACCCAGCAACAGAGAATGTAGTAACAATATAGCAAAGCATACTAAAAATGGTTGATGCACTGCTTATAGTGGCGCAGGGTTGTGATGGCATAGTTGTAGTGGATAGCAGCTTGGCTTAAACTGACAGTGCGTTGCATAGTTGTAGTATGTAACAGCATGTTTTAATGGGACAGAGTGAAGCATAATTATGGTTGAGCTTGGTAAAGTAACATAGCATAGCAAATTAGACCATAGAACTATAATATTACAGTTCTATGATTAGACCAACTTTCGTCCCGTTTTTTGTTAGCTTTTATTTTTGAGATAGCCACTTCAGTTAGGGTCTAAAGACGGGCCTGTTAACCATTCGTCAAAATAAACTTTTGACCTAATCTGATGACATCTGCTTTAACCAATTAAATTCCAATCCCTCACAAACTGCCAGCGCTGGAGAGGGTAGAAATTTGAAGAGTTAAATCAGAGTTAGATCAAAAATCTATTTAGAAGGACTCTAAAAGGTCCGTCTTTAGACCTTAAATGAAGTGCTTATATTAAAAACAAAAGCTAATAAAAAACAAGACTTGTCTATTTCCCGATGCTTTCAGGTCATAGATTGGTTCTTAAATCAAGATGTGAAACTAGCAACCTTGTATTTCCATGAACCTGACCATACTGGACATGTATACGGTCCCTATTCAGATGAGATGAAAGCGCAAGTAAAATATATGGATAGCGTGTTAGGTTATATGATGGTGAAACTAAAAGCTGCTGGTCTGTTCGATTCAGTCAATCTTATCCTAACAAGTGATCATGGTATGACAACTGTTGACACCA
This sequence comes from Lottia gigantea, assembly GCF_000327385.1. Lineage (NCBI taxonomy): Eukaryota > Metazoa > Mollusca > Gastropoda > Lottiidae > Lottia > Lottia gigantea. Next base: position 1,661,380 of record NW_008708943.1, read on the forward strand.
CAAAAAGAGTGAGTATAATCTGAATTCTCTTGGTCCGACTAAAAACCATAAAGAGATAATAATACCGACTGCGGCCATACCTACTTGCGACCTCCCGACAAGAGTCTAGCTTCTGTCAAGATTATAGATATGGCCGCAACCAGATTATATATTGAAAATATCATGTGTCATACAATGGCATTATAGGGATTTACAATGAGTAAGGTGAAACGTATATCTTGGACAGAGAGGTGTACCGTGTCAAATCAAGTGTCCATTTGTATCACTAATTCATTGTTCACTTTTTGACAAAATTTACGGTTTAATTTCAAAAGATTCAAAATTTCATTGTAGTTGATAGACGTGCGAGACTGGGTCAACCAGACTTTGATTAAAATGATACCTAAAGAGGGTCCAGTCATTCACATCATTCCAGAAGACGGTGAAATAGATACGGTTTACCAGATTCTTGAACAACAAAAACAAGACATGCATATGACGGTATATAAAAAGGAAGACATCCCCGAGAAATTCCACTATAAGGACAACAGACGTATACCTCCTATAATCGCCATGGCAGATGAAGGCTGGTTACTGATGAAGGTAATATCATAAATGATTTTTCTGTAGTTGCACTTGGTGGTCATATTAAAGAGATTGTAAAGAGGTTTTCTAAACCTTGTATGTTTATTTTGGAAACTGATAGCATCGACTTGCGCCATTTCCAATCAGACGTCTGTAGCTCATGCATTTCCACTTAAACTGAGCGTTTAATGGAATTGGTCCTATATATTATGAGCAACCTGTGGGATCGAGATAAAACCAAACGCTTAATTTTTGTTTTTCGAACAAAACACTTTATGGATATAAGGACAAGAACCCTTCATGAGAATGTTCACTCAATATTTATTCATTGAATTACAGAGGTACTATTATAGGTTCCAAGATACAAAAATATACTCTTTTTTTCAGGATAAAAAAAAGTACTCTCACTACCATCCCCATGGTTCTCACGGTTACAGTAATGAATATATGTCCATGAAACCAATATTTTTGGCTCATGGGCCCAATTTCAAGGAGAATCACCGACTGACTTCCATTGAGAGCGTAGATATATATCCATTGATCTGTGAATTATTGGGAATAAACCCAGCACCCAATAACGGTAGTCTTAGTAATACTATGTCCATGTTAAAATCCGATGCTAACATCATTGGTTAATAAATTATATGAAACGTTGATGGTCTTGTTCATGGTTCGCATTACTTCCCTTTAACTATGCCCAGAATGCGTTGAAACTCCTCTAATGTTGGTCACTAGTTACAATATCATTTTCTTCTTCTATTCCTCTTGGACGCCATGATGTCCGCTTTGATGAGAAAACGTTGAGTGTGGATCGGGGTGCTTCTTCGACTTCATCCATGTATTCTTCTGTCAGTTCCTTTCTGAAGTGAGAAGCGGAGTGCTCATAGAGCTTTATCTGTGTCATGTACTGTGATTATTCTGTGACGATCAACGGGGCTAGGTGTAGATTCTCAACGATCGTCATATCTACAGAAGATTAGGTACTCCTTCGATGTGGTTTTCAGATAAAAGAAAGTGCTCTTTATATCATGTTCAGTCGAACTTTTATCAACTAGCATCTCGTAAATGCGCACCAATCACACACTTTTAAAAGTTGGTATGCATTAACCTACACAATAATGAATAGGAAGAAATGACAAAATTGAAAAACTGGATTGGTTAAAACAAATAGAATTGGGGAAAATGGGATAGAAAGTCGTCATGACGAGTAGATCAGCCACGAAACGCTGATCTGCATTTTTATCCGATTGCTTTGATTTTTTGATAAAAAAAATAACGGTGCACAGCTTTAAAATTATAGTACAATACAGACTTGTATTTTAACAAATAAAATTATGCCGGCGACAGACAAATAAAAATTCAACTTCCTACATAAAATTATACTAAATTGATAAATATGCATTGCCTCGGGTGAGAATAGAGTGCTCTTTAATTGATAGTTATGCACAAACTATAAATAACTTTAAACGCGGCTGGTTTATATACCTTGTTGAAAAATCCATTAATTTTATTGCAGTAGTTTGGTGACAAAAATTCAATAATAAGAACTTTTTACATTTAAAGGGACAAGTTTGTCATTCGTTTTTCCAGACTTATCCGCATTTTGGAACTAAATAACGACATATAGAAAATTGAAATCCCCAGTTTGGGATATCTTTGAAGGGATTGGGCGAATTTCGTAGATTTTTAGTACTTCTGATGACTATTTACATACATTCAAGACCCAAATCAAATCCCGATGTTGGCTAGCCCCTTTAGGTAAATAGGACCTCGAGAATATACACATTGCTGTTCACCAGTTGGTCACTTTTAAAGACTCTCATGAAATTCAATATAAGCCTCCAATGTGCTTGGCATAACGTTGATGTTGCCATTATAAATATGGTGGATGTCATTTGGTGCTAAAGTTATGGCCATATCTTTAAAATAATAATCCATTCAGTCATTGACCTAAAATGTACGGAGTTTTATAGCCTTTTATTGAAAAATTATTCATAGATTTTAACACTAGTCAATATAGCGGAATTAAATTAACATAACAAAAATTCGTTTCCTGATTACTTTGATTTTCCAAATTTTTGAAAATTTACATAAATATCGTATCTTTTACTTCATAGTGTGATCTAAATATTTCAAAATTTCACTTTTTTATCAATTGATTCTAAGTAACTGATACATAAAGACAGTTCTTATTGAACTCATTGACCTGGAGCGAGTACCCTGCCTCAAGGTCGTGATGTATGGCAATAGGCCATGATGATTAAAATTCAAGTATTTCAAACATAACAAAGGAAACACTTGAGGATAATTGATTATATTTCCTGAGTTTATTTCCTTGACTTTTATCTTTCTTATATAACCTTGACTCTATACTCTGTACTTAGCTGACTGGACATTCCTCATCTATACTGCTTGGATTCTTTCAGTAACCTACCAATAGCGCAAATCTACATAGTACACAAAATGGGATTTGAATGCAATTATTGGATGCTAATGACACGGTAGCTTGCACGATACCTCACTGAACTCCCAAGGTCTTATATTTGGATTCAATAAGGGTTCTTAAAAAGGCAACATTACCATCATAGCGTATATAAGCAATTATAGATCAGACTGACTTGCATTGTGAACACTGCTGGTAGTACGGATTGCACAGGATTCTTGCTGCTAAACTGAACATTCAAATCTTACTGTATTTAGATACAACCTATTTCTGTCGACAGGAATCGACCAAAATTGTGCCCAATGCGTTCATTTGTCCTATTTAATGAGAACATACATTGTCCATGCCCATAGCCAGACTTGGTGTATGGTGTTTAGTTGCAGTATTGGAATTATTATTATATTGCTCCCCGTAGCTACGGGCCTTTGGCAAAAGAAGCTTGTTAAAATTACTTTTAAGCAATTTGGTCCGCATCTTTGGCAGCAGTTTCCGTACATCTGAATTTATCACGGTGGATCGTTTGTTTTTCTCCGTCACAAGTAAAACCTAAAGGTTTGTACCAATTCACCAATAATGTGACACCGTTAAACGAAAAAGAAAAAATCGCATGTCACGTCAGTCATTTTGTCAATCTAAATATACAAACTAATCATTATCATACAAGTAAAAAAAGTCACATATATTTTTTTAACCTGAGTAAAATCGAGATGGGAGTTTACGCTTGTCCCTTTTATAGATGGAAGTCTGTATTTGCATAAAGAAATTTACTTAACATAAAATATTTAATATACTGTGAAAACATCGAGTAATGATACAAAGGGTTTAATCTAATTCTGTTTATTATGCATACCCATCAAGCGTAGCATACCTGTCACCCCCGTTTATTTTTAATGGATTGATCGAAATGTATGAATGAACGATGAATGTTTGGGTGACTGAATGCAGACGGTTGGTGACATCAGACAACAGTTTTTCGTTACAAATTGCTGATTGGATAATTCACTGTGCTATATTAGCCACTATCTCTACAGGGCATTATCACCGATATTACCCGCTTATCTTAAAGGATTATCTCGTAATATTTTTTTTAAAATCATATCCTCATTAGTTTTAACTTCTGTGACATTGAAATTCATAAAATAAAAATCCGAGTAATTTTAAACAGATTAAAAGTGTGGTAGAGTGCAAAAGTGTTGTAGTATAAAATTTAAAGGGATTAGCAGTTAAGGATTAAACTATTAGAGATAAGGTAAGAGTTTTTGAACTTGTCGTTGAAGCTGGTCGTTGAAGTTGACATGGGACAATAAACCGAACCATCAGGAAACCTAAGATAAAATCACGAACTGGAAAGGTCTTTAAGGAGAAGGGAGGTAATGCAATCTACCAAGGATCCTGAAAAGAGTTATTAAACTGAAAAAGTTTGAAAACCCCTGTGTTAGAAACTTTAGAGACAGTATTTTTAATATTCCTTCATAATACAATACTTTTCATTATTAAACCTAAATAAGCAAAGAACCCAATTCAAGGGATTTAGCCGTTGAAATATTTGCTATCCAAGCTGATTTATCTCGATTTCAGTCATCCGAACCACTTTTCAACATAACATGTCTACATCCAATTCGTCTACAATTCATTAACATATTAACAGTGGTAAAGACACTGTTTTTGGAGATGTGCATGAAGAATGTTACTTTAATTGATTTTGTGAACGCCGAGAGTCATACGAACCTATAAAATTTGAAAGTTTAAAACAGCCTTACTTATAGGTAATATTATCCTTACATAGGATATGAACACTTACACTCTCGTGTGAATTAAAAACACTTCAAACCCTTATTTAAATAACATTGATCTGAGAATATATATTATTGAAATGTTTTCGTCTTTTTGTTGATGTGAAATTAAAATATTTTGAAAAGCAACTAATTCAGAATGATTTCATGTTGGAGTATGAAGTTGAGATCAATACTCAGACTTCGTATACCTTTTGATGTGTGTAACATCTTTTTTCATTCACTCTTCGCTAACGTCTGTGAACCTGGATGTTTTTGAGACCTGGGTGGCCATACCACTGTACATCCTTCAGACCCCCCCCCCCCTCTCAACTCACAATGTTGCAACCATCGCTTGCATTTACACCTGACAGTCTTTGTGTACTGCTAAATCCTGAAGCTGTAACCACGTTCTGTGGCAGCACCCTGTCACACATGAATCTGTTTTTTGATTGTGTGTGCTGTAAGATGTGAAACTTTATGATGATTCGAGACATTTCAATGTAAATATCTCTCCAAACCTATTGCAGCACCCCAAATCTAAAAGTTTTTATTAATAAAGTAGGCCCATGTTGATAATGGAGAAACCTTCAAAATGGATGAATTGATTATTGGCTGGAACTTATAAGGATAAAGATGCAAGTTTGGTGTTACAATTTGCCGGATTTCGGTACTTTAGGGTGGTTGTCTGAAGGGCATTGGAGGTTAACGCATGAAATTAATATAACTTTGAAGTAGAATGACTGTTTAAGTCAGATCGAGCCCCGAATTCAATGAGCCCACACCTGTCTCGTCAAGGTTGGTTGTAAAACATAATATATATTGTAACAATGTGCTTTATCTATCAAACCCCAGACATAAGTTACTATATATTGGTATGATTTGTTTAAACTTCCTGACGTTCTTGGTTTATGAAAATTGAAAACATCAAAGGTCTGATAAGTAAGGGAGAGTTTTGGTCTTCGATAAAACCTCATGATTTTGTTATCCATTTTGAGGAATTAAGAGTTTCAACCCGAACTTTCCACAGATCCAAGCAATGAACCGATGGAGATTGCTATTTTGGGGAAATTCAATGCAAAAACAGCATCCTGAGTTTATCCAAATGGCTTCGAAAAAAGCGGTTAATTTAGCCCAATAAAAAGTTGCCCTACTCATATATGATTCAATCATTTTGTGTATGTGTTCATATTTACAAAACAAAACGTTAAAATGGCTACCTACAAGCGTGATGATTGGCTGGTTTCAAAATCACGTGACATTATTAATATTACTTTTATCAGTCTCTAATAAGAGATTTGCCTGCTAAAGGGAAACACGGTAAAAATGCGTAATAGAGACGATGGCATCCATTATGGTACGGAATGTTGACTCGTCCGCAACTCTCTATATCATAATGTGTTTGTGATTGGTAGCTTCTCAAATGGGCTCCACTTAAACATGCCCAAATTTATCCTGGAATGTGGAACATTCTTTTGGATTCTGCTAGTCACGTCGACTTTTCCATGCACAAAAGTAAGATACTTCAAACCTCTCAGGGTCTCACGTATTGTAAGAGTATAAGATATAAATTATCGATGAGTCGGTGAGATCAAAGATTATTAGGTCATATATAATGATATATAGGGTCAGGCAATATCAATAGATACTATAAAATTTCATTTATCAACAGCTGAGTATTTTTAAATTTTATTGCACTAGTTTGTATCAACCAACAAGTTTATTTCCGATAGCAATATCGTAAAGGGTGGTCTAAATATTGCTTTACTTAAGTTTTATTTCAACAGTCCATACTCTTTTCAAAATGAGAATCCTGCGTACGGTTTTTCTCCTATTGTAAAAACGTTTTTTACACCTGATGTTGTTTAGGTCATTCTCGACAGTTTGTCATGCAAATAATGCAGTAATAATTCGGTGGGGGATTCAAATATGTCAGTGAACATTATTCAATTGTAGATTACAAGTACATTGATATTTTCTTTCTGAAAAGGAATACGGAGTGTTGATAAATATAACACTAGCTCTTTAATTTTTCTTTCACATTTGCTAATTCGACACTGTATGTCAAAATGTTCATGAAATGTTTATAATAAAATCTTGTTCCTTAAGCAAAGATACGATTATTCACATGATCATTATCATGTAACATTGCTTAAGGAACATGTAATAAAAATGCAGTAAATCTATTCAAAGACTATTGACGGTTGATTTTATTTAATTCATATATCAATTTAATCAAATTAATTTAAGCCAGGAAATTAGATTGCATTTTTAAATTGAAATATCTTGAACTGAAATGAACTTGATTGATCTTTTCAGAGTCTTATTAAATCAATTATAAATGGGGTGTTATTAATACATATACTTGTAATAAACCGCATTGAGAAGCAAAAAATGATATAAGCATATGATTCTGTTTAGAGGGCCAGCTACATATAATTTATTACAAACATAACCATCACCATGTATGGTGCTTACGATTCGAAACGATTGCACTTTCACTTTGCTCATGGCGAGTGCAGATGTACCAGTAGTGTCTAAATGTGGTACATAGGTACAAAAGTCGTATTTTTCTTAATATATATATATTTTTTTAAGTATAATATATAAGTATAATATTTATGTACATACTACATGGTCAATCAATATTATTAAAACGCTACATTATTTATCTATAGTATTTTTCAATAAAAATATGTATGATCATATATAGTATAAAAGAAACTGGTTAAGTATATTGGTTATATTATATGCTATGAACGGCGATATATATGCATGATTGTATTTCTGACAATACATAGACAGTTTTAGATCAATATACTTTAAAGGGATAGATGCGCCATTGGGGGTGGGAGATGATTTCAGTCTTGAATACATAAATAGTCTTAAGAAGTACTAGAAATGTTCGAAAATCGCATATTGTATTCAAAAATACCCCAAACAAGGAATTTATTTATTTATTATCATATGGTAGTTTCTCTAGAAAAGACGAATCGTCTTTTTAACTTTTTAATTCTAGACATGGATTTGAAGGCTCAAATTTCAACGACGAGAGGTGATCACAATTACTGATTGGCTTGGCCAAAAAAAAATCCGTTTCTGTGACTAAGGTAGCATGGTAAAAAAATGGCGTATCTGTCCCTTTAATGTATATATATATGCATTCAATAAACATACATATTCATAGAGACATTATCTGTTCAATATAGATATTTATAGTGTTATTATCATTAATAGTAACAATTTTATGGACAATGTTTTCCACACAATTTAACACGATGGTTTGTGGTTCGAATATTGTCGAGCATGTATGACCCTCATAAAATAAGTACCTTTTTCCAAACTTTTAAATTTGCTACAAACTCAGACCTTCCCTATTTGTATGTATACATATTTAAAAAAATGATTTATTTAAATACACTATTAACAATATTAAATTTTTATACTCCAGTTATTTGAGACCGATCGTTATTTAGATAAGGTAATTAAAGGGAAAGTAAAGAGGTTATCGAAAAAAATTATGTGTATCGGGAACACTGATTGTATCGATATGCACCATTCAAAGATTTATAAACACGTCTGACTGAAAAATGGAAAGGTGAATATTGATGCTATCAGTGTCTACGGTACACAAGAAAAATTAAGAAAATCTCTTTACAATCCCTTTAAGTGTAAAATTTATGACTAATTAAAAAGTCATTATTGGTATGAATTACTCTAACACTCTAGGCATCCCTGTGGGTATCGGCATCCCCTGCCGTGCCCCGTCTCCCATGGTGGTAAGATGAAAGAGCTACCTGTAATTTGTAGGTCAAGATGACCGTGTGACTACCTGGTTGTTTAGATTCAATATTTGACTGTAAAGAACTATTTGGGTTATTCGATGTTGATTGTTGATGAACTGCAGGGCGTTTGTTAAATTCCATTAGCGACCTATGTTGGAAGCCTGAAGCCTGAGTCTGTCAAGAACTGGGCATGCATTACGAACATCTCAAAGCTTTCTGACCAATACAGAGAGTTGTTATATACTCATCGGGATGAGGTTAGTTTATATTGAACCTCGTTGATAGTCCATAAAGCAGTATTGTTAACTTCAATTAGTGACCTATGTTGGATACCATTATTTTGATATGTTTTCAGAATATAGCTATAGATACCGTGAACAACTCTCCTATAAGAAACTAATTTGGTGCACAATAATTTTTCTTTTTTTAATTTTTTCTGTGATAACTATACAGAGGGTATTTGGAGTATTCATTGGTTACATTGTATACAATCTGTGGCTTGATATTTGTTAGCAGATATTTGTCAACCTTCAAAATATACTGGCCTTCTTGTTCTACGCCTACGATATTTGGTGAAATGATATCTAACCTTCATCGAAAAACATTTAGGCGGTATAAAAATTGTTAAAATATGCTATGGGCATAGTATATTGTGTTTGTTAAGCAGATTTTCAAAGTGGCCGTCTAGTTCTACGCCTACGATTTTTGGTAGAATGATATCTGACCCTTATAGCAAGGAATTTTGGCGATATATAAATGTTAAGGTATTATAATATGGGATAACAGATAGTCTCGCTCTGAATACCAGTAATATAGAGGCCATGTTTTACATCATTGAGGCTTTAATCAAGATCTTATCAAATTTTTTTAATGTTTATCAGGTCATGAGGTGAAAAAAATTTGTAATTAAAAAATATTATAGTGGTAACTAACTATACAAGATATATTTTAGTACTTATCTAATATCAGATATTCTGGTTGAGTAAGCATTCCCAACCTTGGTGTATAGCGATAGCTATTTGTCACGCCAGGAATTCAGATATTTCTCTCTCTGATTGATGAGGAGCATTTTTTAAGCTCAAACTTGAGAACATTGGCCCCTTCTATTTACAGACATACTGAACAATCGAAAGGGCGGGTTATTTTTGTTTTCACTAATAGTCATTATTGACATATGTCCATAAAACTACAGTAGCCCCTTTTATTGATCAATATGGAGTCAACAAGGGGTCAAGTTTAGGGGTTTATAGTCTTAAATTGTTTCTTGTTGTTTCTTTAAACCTGCTTATGATTGTGGTTACTAAATGAAAGCCCTTCTAACACGACAGGTTGTGATTTATGGCTTAGTAAGGAGCTATGATGCGTATGACGAACATTTAAAGGCCAATACCCAAAATGGCTATGATTGACAACTGCATGTATATTGAAATCAGGAATATGATTATTGTTACATTGATTAACATTATAGGGAATGTAAAAAGCTGGAGGAAAATCACACATATAGTTTAGGCCACTCAAAACCATTAAACAACTGGACATGGAGTCATTAAATATATATACCATTTGACGTAGCAACATTTTCTTTGAAGACCTCGGACACTTAGATAGTTAAAGTAGAGCTACCATTTTCCCAAAATACAATGTCAAAATTCTGAATGCTCTAAAACCTATTGCAATTTGAAGCTTTTTGTTTATAGACCCACTCTCCTTATTAGTTAACTGCAAAACCATTAGCTACAAAACATTTTAACTGTATATATGGTAAACTACAAAACGTATCACTTTACGTCTAAGAAACCCTTAACGTGGATCATTCATTTCGTTTTTTTTTTTTAATTTTTAATGTGATATATTTTTCACATGACTAAGAAGTACGTATTTAAGGTTGATATTTTGACGGTGATAATTGAAATTGTACGGCTGAATATCTCTATATACTACCCTTTTAGTCGTAAACATTGTTTAATTGTGCAAGTCCTCTGTATATAAAGAACGATTTTTTAATAGGACTTATGCAGTATTTACCCATTTTAAACTTTGATCTCGGGTAAATACAGAACGTGTTGTTAAGTTTAGAGATAGTTGACAAGCAAGATTAAAGATGAATTCTTGTTCGCCCGAAACAATGAAGTTTTATGTCTTACCAAAGAGCTATTGTTCTTCACAATGTCAAGCTATTAACCTCGTACTTATATACTTGTATCATGGAATGAAGCTATTTGATTGGATTGTACGCCAGCGAATACAGCCAATCAGAGCCCTCGACAGGATGGCTTTAAACATTATGGCTTTGTGTTCACAGACTTGCTCCCGAGGCCAATCATATCGCTTCATTAACAAACTTCCGGGATACAATTAAGGTGATTTTTTCAGTCAAGGTATAAGACGAAGTTAAAAGCTTGACACGTGCAGATGATAAAGCACCAACATGCTTTTTTTCCTTACAGCTGGATTGACCAATATTGAAAGGAAAGCACAATATACACCGTCTGCTCTTTATTCTACACAGAAAAAAACGGAAAACGGCGAATTTGATACATAAAAGTTGCAATGATTTCTCTATTTTGTTACTTAATGTATTCCTAACATAGTTTTCAAACAAATTATGAAATACAGCCTCCGCTGTGAATTTGAATAGAGACAGACAAGGTATTCAGGGAGTGCAGCTGTTAATCTATTGCTCGTGAGCAGTAGTGTAGTAATCTCATTTACATATTGTAATATTAGGCCTACCCCATATGCATATACTTAAATGGCGACAATGCACACAATTCCAACGTAAAAATAATATCCTTTCGAAAATCACACTGACACACTAGATCCCATGTTCCCAATCTGGGATACTGGTATCACCAAGAGGTACTTACGACCCAGATGTACAAGAGTAGATTATGGATACAATTGTTTTTTTAAAAAGTTTTCATCGAGCTCATTGGCTTTGCTGGTGGTCGAAGGGTACCAGGAATTGCGCATAAGGTTAAAGGTACAAAAAGGTGGTTACCAGGTCACTAGACAATGAAATTTTCAGTCAAATACCAGCTGGTACAAAGGATCATCAAATCTCAGAATTCTAATACTCGTGATATATGGTGGTTTCTTTCTTTGATTCTTTTTGTCAAGGTCGTAATATTGAATGACTGAAGGTCAAATGAACAGAAGGCTGCAAATAAAAAGAATTCTGACGAACGATATTAACGTTTTACAAATAAAAAAAAACTTCGACCCTGTGACCTTGTACACAACGAGGCATTCGATTGTTTGATTGTTTCAGTCAAGGAGTGTATTCGATTATCTGTCAGTGAAAGAACAAGGGTTATCTCATTAATTGAATTAATAATCAATTGTATGAAACAAGTGGACATGTTATTGACAGGTCCGGAGATAAGGCTTTATTTTCTGTCATTGTGGATTATAATTTGAATATTTCTGTCTAATATGATGTGTATGAAGAGTTCATTCAGCAGACTGAAGACAAACTGGTCATGATTGTATTTGCATATCCTTTGTTCTAAGGCCATCGTCTTTTATTTTTTAAATATCTTGACAGCAGATTTCATGATTGATAAAATGTAAAAAGAATAGTTTCGTTTCGTTTGATTTTATTTGTGACAAGTGAAGTCAGCAATACAAATAACACGAAAACGAAAACGAAACATCTACATCTGCAATTTGATCATATCTCTCTTACCGCAGACAACACTTAATTCAGTGCAGTTCAAAACCTTTAAATAACACCAAGAAAAAGACAAGATGCACAGAAATGCGGGATTCAGATTTTCACCACTGTCATTGGAAAAGCTCTACCTGTAGCGAGATGGATTGTCGTCTGCATGTGTCGCGGATTGATTCCTACTGAACTTCTGATATATCCAGTGCTTGTGAGAGACGGCTTGATGTCGACTGACAAGCAGCCACTATCACCACTATTTTAAGATTGGTAAGATTGGAAAGCTAATTCCCTGATATCAATATTGTTTAACAACGTACATTGTTGCTTGTTCAAATGATAGGTAAATCTTGGTCATTGTGATCTTGGTAACGTCGTAGATCTTTCAAGGTACCAAACCTACTCCCGATGGTTGTCCTGATATGACCAATAGAAAACATCAAGCAATCATTTCCGTTAATATCATGAAATATCACACTCTCCAAATTTAAAAACACCGTGTAATGTATGTTGCGGGCGCTAAAAAAATGCTGTCATCTCATCAAAAAGCTGTTAATAAAATAAGAAAAGTGTGGTAGTGTTTTTTATTAAAAGAGTCGGCGGAAATTTAATTTCTCTGGTTTCTATGTCGTAACATTTAAAACACAATATTTATTTTCCTCCTCGACTTTGACCCGATCTTTTGTTTATTTGTTGTTTTGTCTGATGTTGGGTCAACAGAATGTTTATTTTATTCAAGTTTACACACTGCAATACAGACGGTAGTTTTTAAAGTTAAATAGGTCACAACTCAGCTTTAATTTTTCTTTATAAACGTAATGCGTGGGTGGCAGGTTTTATTTTTTAAAAAACTTTTGACTACTGAAATTAGAAATAAAAAGGATTGGGGGCGGAAACCAAAAGTAAATTAGATACAAAATGAAATACCAAAATAACATAATAATTACCTTATGAAAGTCGAATAGAACTGAGGGGAGGGTAGGGCTGGTGGCTGTAGAGGGTCATAGAATGGTGAAGGGGGGCTCACGGGCACTTTCCCAATGTAATATGATAAAAAAAAGTGTTTTTAGGGCAAAGTAAGGTCCGGTCAGCCTCAATTCTAGGGGAGCCATGATCCCCAAGCAACCCCCTTCAAAACCCCCTAAATTGTTTATGTGTATTGGAGACACTGATTGAAAATTGAAATGGTGTTAATTGATGCTATCAGTCTTCCTGATACACATTTTTGAAAATTGAAAAACCTCTTTACAATCCCTTTAAATTTTGGTTGTATATACAGTTAATATGAGTGGAGACAGTAGACGTCCTATATTTTATATTTTAGTCTATTTAGTTAATCTTATCTATTCTGTATTATTATATCAGTTTATTTAAGCTTCTTTTATAATACTTGACTTAATTTATAATCCACTTAACAGCAGATTGTCTATACGCATATTACCTACTGTCTACTGAACTACATGCCTGCATAAATCAAAATAAATATTACCACATTGCCACAACTTTCAATAACAGCATATAATGGTGAACCCTATGTATGAGCTTAATGCCTCGGAACGGCATCAGGTGTGTGGGAAAGCCAGATATAATGGTCATCTACTGGTCAAAAGGAGGTTGTGGAAAGATATCATACCAATAAAACCATGAGCGAAAATTTGTTGACTTTCAGATATGGTTCAGGTTCAGCATCTTATGCGTTCCATTGTTGTCAGATGTTGAGATTCTGTTCCACAGACAGATCTTTTCGTCAATTCTCTGAAATGTTCGTCCCATGTGAGGGACTGGGTCTGTTTTAACATTATCACACTTGACCTTTAAGATTTACTAAAGGTCATCATGAAGGCCAATGAGTCGAAAAATTCTTTTCTCGTCTGTTAAAAAAACAAATTGTTTCTCTTAGAAAACTAGTGATAATTTGTTTTGGAATTATGGAAAATAGCCTCTAGATTCTGTGGTCAACATTATTTCGATGGTTTTACAGCACCATTGAACAATGGATTTTATTAGTATTTAGAACCCTGAACCCTGGGGCATTTACGTAACTGAGCCAAACCTAAACCGAATGGGAATGAGACGAATTAAAGGTAAAGCCAGAGCATAATGCTGAAACAAAGTCTTTAGTTCTTGCCGATTCAGGGGGAATTGAATACCGGTAACTGATTCAGTTTGACCTCCACAACTAATTCTTCTTACAAGAGTGGATTACAATAATATAAGATCTAATAAAACCATCAGATCAGATCAGATTGAGTATGAAAAAGATAAGATCATGATATGTATATCTCTCCGAGCAAGGGTTAGTCGGGGCATTTTCAGGTTGGAGAAGTGCATGTTTGATTATCTGAATTTTATTGTAACCTATCGAGCAGTTTTCTAGCTATGAAATAGGACTGGTTTACCATTGAATCTATTTAAACAGAACAGCCCCTTTCTGTCTTTTCTCCGTATCCATTAAAGAAACATGCTGTTCTGAGAAATAAAACCACCATCTACATATCCGAATTGTAATCGAACAAATCTATGAGGCAAACGTGAATGAATTCAGATGTCTCTCCTGGATCATGAAAGAAAATTAAATGAAATGAATGGAGTTTTACATCCTTTTTTTGCAGCATGTTGGCTAATGGAGACGGGCAATGCCACGCAGAGTGCAATGAGTGGAATTTTGCCAGCATTAACCTGCTCTTTTTATATTTCCAACTGTCGAGAGATCTTTAACGTGCACAGCCTGTAGCACACGGACCCTCGGTTTATTGTCCCATACGAACGACTAAACGCTTTTTCCATGCCAGCCCCTCTTACCTGGATCACTGACATGGGGAAACTGGATCATGGAAGAGAATGACAGATTAGCATCCACTTAATCACAATGACATCTCAGTTTCACCAGGTATACCGCTGTGGAAATGTAATTCATCTTTCATGAAAGCCACTCCAGTAACAAGGCCAAGATAGACCTCTTATAAATATACATAAATCTCTCACCAACAGATTACCTCGGATTACCCTCGGATTTAAAAGGTGATACAAATCAACAATATAATCCGAAATAATCTGAATAATCTGTGATGAAATCAACCCAAATCTGAAAGATATTATTTCAAGATTATTTTGTAACCTAATCGTAACTATTGTTGACCTGTTGGTAGTCTAAACTGGGGACAACTTTGCCCGTTTGGTGACCATTTCATTGAAATTGAAGCCAAACGGTTTAAGATAATATGTTACTTAAAGAAACAATTTCTTGACGACCTCTTCCAATTTCTCAATAGTATTTGTTCTATCTTATGTCAAAATCTACTGATGGTCAAAATGAGTGTCGCTTGCACTGGAAGAATGTATGAGAATACGCTTAAACCCTCGAATTTTTTGGCGCATATATAATATATTTGAAAAATGGGTCAGATAGAATAAAGACAAGAATTTAATGTGAGATCATATTTGGTGTTTTTGGTCATAGAAATGTAAGCTGAGTTTCAATGGTCAATGTGACTTCAAAAGTCGAACAGGTCTCAGCTTTAGTTACATCAACTATTTCATCAATGTCCACCGACATTATGTTGACCACATTGTCATTTTCTGGTATAATTTATGTCAACTCTGTCCGCTCGTATTAATCCATCTGATAATTTAGAATTTCCCATTATTGGGCAATTACCAGCACGAATTTTCGTCTGCCGCCGGCAGTTACCCAATTAGGGTTCAGGGCAGTTGATTTTGTATTGAGTTACTAAATTACAAATACAGCTCAAGAACTAAAAAAAAAACGCAAGTGGGGCACATTATTATTCTTAGGTCCTAGTCACATAAAAGATAAAGTGAAGATTTCCTCCTTCATCCTCAAAATTTTAGGTTATTAGATCTATGTCTATCGTCAATATTTCATGGTGCTGGTATCCATGTTTAAAGTTGCGTTCTGGAAGTTACCATCTAAGGTGTATATAAGACTATAAATACAATAATTATATATAATAATATCTTTATCTTGTTCCATTGTAGTCAATCACTGTCCAGAACATTATAATCTTATACAGTTTTTATTTTCAAATGACCACAAACAGTCCCGTTGCTGAAAACCTTTTTTTACGTCCCGAGTAAAGTCCTTGTAGGGAGTAACAGACCTTGAATCAATTTTTTGGACACTGTTCTGAAACAATACAATGTGCTTAAAGAATTAGTATGCTATTCTTGGTTAGAAAAAATATTAAATTTGATTGAAAGACAGAGCTGTTTTGTGGTGTTCTTCTGCTGTGACTCCTCAACCGCGATCTGAAAAATTTTGTCATGAACACAATTTTTATCGCGGAAATATTCAAATAATCAAATACTTTGGCATTGTTGACATATTATAATGACGCAAACAAATCAAAATTAGACAGCATTTCAGAAATGAAATGACATGAATGGAGTTTTACGTCCTACGTTTTTGCATCATGCGTGCTAATTAAGACTGGCAACGCCATGCAGGGTACAAATTTTGCCAGGACAGCAATATTAGCCTGCTCTTTTTCGATTTCTAACTGTCGAGGAATCTGTAACATGCACAGCCTGTAGCACACGGTGCCTCGGTTTATTGTCTCATCCAAACGACTAGACACTTTATCCATGTCAGCTCATCTTACTTGCATCACTGACATGGGGAAACTGAGTTGAAAAGTCCGGAAGTATCATCTCGACCTATGCCGGAATAGAGCAATCAAACTCACTGAACCACAGCGGCTACTGACACATTCAGAGCAGGAATGTCGAATGTATCATTTCAGAGCAAGAATGTTGAAGGTAGTAACCCTTACAATAAACACATAAGAAAACTTCTCGATCTCCCCATCTCGATATTTGCTTGAAGCCTATACGTGGTCCACAATGTCTGTTTTATACATTACAACAATCTGATCAACTACTCCATGTACCACTCAATTTAGTGTTTCGAGAATGGAAAAGACGATCGTCAGCAAAATGGCAACTTACCTTTAACATCTACAAGGGCACTCCGCCCCTATATATGTTTTGTTATGTTTTCATTCACTTAAAAATAATCTGATTATCCAAGTGGAAAATTGAAAGAAAGAGAAAACGGGAAAATAGTTAGGATGTCCAGTAGAGAGGCAAATTTGGTTTTGCGGGTTTTTAACCTAAAAGGGATATACTTGATTTTAGATAATAGGGGTTTCATGGTAGAAAGAAAATTATTATAGTTTGGTCGATAAAGGGCAGTCCGAGATTTAAAATTTTGAATTAGAGCGTAAATCTATGGTCATGGTATTGATGTAACTTTGTGTGAGCGTCAAAAGACATACTGGTAAACAAAATTTAAGATGTCGAAGGTCGAAGTAAGGGTTGAAACAGTAACTTAGGCTTTAAAGATTTCCCCTCACTGCTGTAGCTTTACCGTGGATCATTGAAGCAAACTTGATCGAACACGAGTAGATTAACAGTTTACCAGTGGGAGATATGGATTAAAGCGGATTAGATCGTATTAGGTGTATTGAAATACATTTTTTTATGATTTCGCTGTCATCAGTGGTTGCCATTTTATTGCTTTGGATATTGTTATATACATGTTTATTTGTCTTCTAATTGATACTATATATGGCTTTCTTATTGTGAGTGAATACTTGGATTAGACTCTTTTTTGAGTATTTCGGAAGCTGTTACTTATACAACTAGCCATTAAGAAACATCGATATCCAGTACGTCTGAAGGTAAGCGTACTCTCATTGGAACCCCGGGTGTCAGCCGACACGTTCCTATTTGAAACTGCAATTCTGGATTGTTGCTATGATATACTATGAACTTTTAACATTTTATCATTTTATAATTGAATGCAATTTATTATTGGATAAGAACTGAAATATATCAGTTCTTTTTAAACTTTTTTTCATATTCGAGGTAATCATTTAAAGAGATACGATCCACCCACAAATTTACCATTTAACATTTAAAACTGCATGAAGCAATCTGATTTGAAATGTTATATTTATTTAACTATCAAATATTCCGATTTTTTTCATATACAACGGTTTGATGAATATGCCCATCAACCAATGAAAGCATCCTATCATCGTTGATACTATATTTCGTTTAGTATAATTTGTATACAAAGCTACTACTAGTGTGTAATCTTGATGTTGGAGGGGTTTCAAACTTTTTTTTCTATTAACCATTCAGAATTCTTGACCGATTGTATTACCCCTTCCCCCTATAAAACCTTGCCATATCGCAATTTTTTCTTTTGTCTGTAATCTTGTTCATGTGAGAATATATCCTGAATATGTGCCTGATTGAATATGTGACTAAAGCGCTGAGCCTAAATGACATTGTGCCGAATATTACTGTGCCTAAAGAGTGTGTGCCTAAGTGAATATATGTGCTTAATTATTGCCTAAATAACGCTGTGCCTAAAAGAAGTTTGACTTCAGTACCGTGTCTAACTGTCTTGTGCTTAAAAGATATGTGCCCAAATGACTGCTTACACAAATTTTACCAGGAAAATGGCATGAACATTTTATCTCAGTTTCCAACAGTGGAGATCGTAGGCATATTTCACTATTTAAAATATGCAATGTTGATTTTGACAGATTAATTGACTAGCCTGACCTTTCCCAGCCCATGACAACCTTTCAAAATTAACGTGTAATTGATCATTTAAACTCTGTTATTATTATGTCACACTCAATAGTCTCCTTTCAATTGGAATTTTTATCTATTTCAAATACTAGTATAAGGCATTTGAAGGGGTCAATCGTCAAACTATTTACTTAAAGATTTGCATTTAATAGTTTTCTGACTATTTTCTTCTAAGAGGGGTACAGTAAAGTAATTAAACTATTCATAGAAAGGGTCTTGTTGTCGAACTATTCGCTGAAAGCGGTAAAGTTATCGAACTATTCGCTTGAATAGTAAAGGTATCGAACTATTCGTTTAAAGGGGTACAGCTATCTAAATATTCGTTTAAAAGGTTACAATTATCAACTATTTGCTCAAAGGGTTACAGTAGTTATCGAACTATTCGTTAAAGCTGTAATCTAACTATTCGCCTCAGGGGATACAGTTTGCTCTATGGGTTACAGTTAGCGAACTACACGTATTCGTTTAATGGGATTCAGCTATCGAACTATCGTTTAAAAGGGTACATTCATCGAATTATTCGTCTAAAGCGGCAATATGGTACTATTCGTTTAAGGGGTACAGTTATAGAACCATTTGTTTAAAGCGGCAGTCTTCTCGAACTACGTATTTGTGTATATTCATCTTTAGTGTGAGCGTTATGAACTCTGCAATTATGGCCTAAGAAATAAAAAGTATAAAAAGATCTTGATAATGTGGTCTATATAATTTATTCTATTGCTTCGTATTGTTCTGTATAATTTCTTTATATGTATAAGATTATCAAGAAATGAACAAACTAATCTTTTCAGTTTGAAGGGTCCCTTTAAGGGCCCCATTATGTCGATATGAACGTTCTAGTCCCTGTTTAAGAAGGTGTATAAAAAGATATAGAGTAGACCGTTTAAAGATTTTCCGTGTTAAGTTGTCATGTTAAATGTTCGCCTCATTTAACAAGCTCAATATTATATGTATACAGTTGCTCGCTCACATGTTTTGTGAGGTGATTATACTTATAATTGTAAGGACTGTTATATCTAGTGTAATATCTTGTCAAATATAATGTATAGTCACTGCATTGGCAAACAAACAAATTTTGATAAAAAATTTTGCTTGAGGGAACAGGAATCCGCAAAAAGTTGCTTCAGAAAGTTTAGTGTCTCCACAAAGAGTTTGCTATTTCTGAATATTCCGATAATCACATCAAAATCACACCATTCCTTTTCTGAGCCAGGGACGCTATTTGATCTAGGATTTGTCATCAGCCTCTTCAGAGAGCCTCTGCTGGTTCATAATATCACGGAGCGTTTCAAGTGGCGTGAGGTTCCGTGCAAAATTTTCCAAGGGCACACCCAAGAAACGCCAATGCTACATCTTCGACTATAAAGAGACACACAGACCGACTTCAGATCATCCAGTGTTGATGATGTTAACTAACAAACTGTACATTTTGTCTGATATTATGACAGTGCCAGTTTCATAGTGAATAGTTCCAGCCAAGAGACACACCAGACGCAATTTTATTAAATACGATAGATGGTTGCATTTCACAACTACACATTATTTTTACATTTAAATATTTAATGTGGTTTTAATTCCAGGTCAGTGTTGAAGAATCTTACAAGAGATGATTTTATGACAGAAAATTGAGGATTAACATCTTTATTAGTGCCACATTCCAAGAAAACCGAGTGTGGTCGGACGAAATGGAATACTCATGGATAATTCAAACTTTTATACTGATTACTATAGTAACTTATGTACAGGTATGTTCTTATTTCGTACTTTGGGTTGAGTTCTGTATGGACAATTTATATAATTCAATGACTCATCCATCAGTAAATTTACCTTCTTGCTATTTGTGCTCTTGGTCCTTTTCAGCTCTATATATTTTTTCTCCTTATCCATATTCTAGTTCCCCTTAGTCTAGCCTTGTTATTTCTCTACCTCTTATCATCGGACCAAACCGATATCTTGTCAAATCAACCTTCAACTTCTTCTTCACCTCCTTCTTCATCTGTCTTCTTCGTCCTCTTTTCGTTTCTTTGTTCTTCTTCCTATCTCCCCTTCTTCTTCCCCTTCTACCTTTCTTCTCAGCATTGGTCTAAACCAAGATCTTGCCAATTCGAATTGTCCTCCTGGTTTTTCTTCTTAATGTTCTTCCTCTTCTTCGTTTTCGCTTAATCTTCTTCTTATGCTAATACAGGAGTCAGAATGCCCATTCAGCTTCTTAGTAATTCGCCTAAAATATACTTTCTGTTACTTGCTTTTAGCATCTTCAGCAACCCATAAGGCAAGGGTAGCAACTAAACTAACCCTTGACGAAATATCCCGAATATGGAATTCATCTCGTATCTCACTTCTTTTTCATGGTGTATCGAATATGAGTAGTAGCATGGTGAGATATATTTCTAATAGTACAAATAGAATGTGGGAATGTCCTCAGTTCAGTTACAAAGAGAACATATCTTAGTAATAAATTCATTTGTTAGAGGGCAATATCTGATAATAATACCTATATAACATAATAAACAGCTTTATTTGTTAAAGACATTCCATACCGCAATAATATACTAATGTGCCTTCGAGATACTGGGACAGTCTGATTTAATATTATACAAAAGAAAAGGTAAAGTCTAGGTTTAAAATAGAATTATCGAGTCTTTAATGTTGGTATTTATATAGACATTTTAAGACGGACTGTTAAAAAGGACAACTATCTTGTAGCTTAAAGGGACAATACCAATCTTTTACCGTGGAAATGAAATGGCAGGACAGCGGCATTAGTCTGCTGTTTTTCGATTTCCAACTGTTGAGGGATCTATAACGTACACAGCCTGTAGCACACAGGGCCTCGGTTTATTGTCCCATCCGAACGACAAAACGCTTTTTCCATGTCAACCCCTCTTTCCTGCATCACTGACAGCGTATGTCGGGATTGAATCCTAGGTCGGTGCGCAAGTGTCTAACTCACTTAGCCACTACGGCTTTCGACAATACACTGGAGACTGGCTCAAAAACTTCTCATTCGATATTTGAAATAAACGCAAAGTATAATGCAAGAGGACATAACTCTATGCATAAGTATGATTTGAAATGGTTTCCTCATAACAATTAACCAGACGTGCGTTCTACAGTCTTGGAACAATTTTATTTGGAAAAGTAGCTTTCTGACAAACTTTCCCTAATACAACACTGCATGGCCTATTTTACATTGATAGGCTACTATTACCAATCATTACCCAAAACATTACCTTTAATCTGAAGATGTCGAGAATCTTTGTGAATACAATGAAATGTCTTCAGTACTTGTCTTGACCTCGTCTGACCCTACAACATTTTAAAACATCGCCATACCGTCCTATGGTTTGTTGTCCTTGACAATCATGTTGGAACGTCAACTATTTTGTTACTGTAAAATTTTACTGGACATGACGAAGAAAACTGGGTTTGTTTGTTGGAAGGTGTCTAGTTCAGCAACTCTTTTCTATCAAAAACAATATATAAAGTCGTTCGAATTTTCTAAAGTCGTTCGGGGTTGTATGGGGCTAATAATAACAAAGGTCCGGTACTCATGACAGATCTTTAGACAATTAACAAGGAGGAGATTAATGTCTTCATCATGGGAATCTTCGTCTATTACATACTGCACAATTAGCATAATCAGCAAAAAATAGCATGTAAAAATCATGTTCAATTTATTTGTTAAGTCACATTTTATAGAAAGTCGTTATCTGTGAGCATGTCATGACATTCCATCTACAATAATAATCACGAGAATTAAAAACTTGGGATCATTTCTTGTGGTCTTGCATTAGATATTAATGAAATGGAATTGAATCAGATTCGGGCATATCTCCTTTCCCCTAATATAAAGACTGATGACAGATGTGTACGTTTTTCCCGAACTTTTACTTAAAGGAACAACTGGCAAGTAAAGTTTGCTACTAGAATCATACTAAAATATTTTGTCTTACATGCCATGCAGTGGCATAATGACAGAGTATGCAAAGCACCGATATTGTTGAAACGAGAAATTGTGTCCTCAGACGACCTATCTACCGAGATGGCGTCTACTTAATAGGAGCTAAATAGTATATTGCGAAATGTCGTGATATACTATTAGTGGTATTGTAGATAGGTATATATAAAAGGTATAAGAGTAAAGTAGTAGATAAGTTAATATTACGTGATTGATATAAAGATATTATGGTTATTTTGGGACTTGAAATAATAGTAGGTGGTAGTAGCTAATGGACAATAATGGACAGTTAAATGGAAAAACCAATAGATATACAAGAACTGTTTTTCCTGAATTTGAATTTTAAAAATTTGCATGCGGAAAGCAATGTAAGAACTGCTTATTCACTTCAAAGTATTTGTTTACAGTCAGTTCTTTTGTCATGGCTTAGTCTTTTACAAGTGTAGCTCAGAATTGATTTTTCATCCGCACATTTTAAAAAGTAAAATGTAATTATTATTTAAAGGCCATGAAACTAATTGTGCGTACTCAGCAATTATTCAATCTCAATAACCCACGTAGGAATGTGAAACATAAATTCATATTTTTATTTCCCCATCGGTTGTTTATATTTTCAATTAAAATGAAACTAAATATATCGCACTAAACCTGGGGTTAAATAGCGGTGACATCAAAGTGTAGTTGAAGTACAGAATTATTTAATTTACATAGTATAAAGTGCAACCACTTTCACTTTCGTTGTATCAATATTTGAATTTTATATTAACCAATGCAAAAGATCTTTATGAAAAGACTACTGTTATTGTCGTTATAAAAAGACCTTACTTGTGCTTTTTGTGTGGTTCACTGAGACGCATTTAAAGGGAGAGATTCGTCATTTTCGAGCCATGAATATTTATTAATAGTCTTCAGAACTACTATAAGAGAAATGTACGAAACCCGCACAATTCCTGCAAAAAAACCTCAAACTGGGAATTTCTGTTTCAATATGTCTCTTCTATATGGCAATGAATCTAAAGATGCTCTACGGTTTCATGCCTTGCCCTTTTAGTCTTGCAATGTTCGTTTACGAATGCGATTTAAAATTGAGGGAACATCAACATCTGCAATATTGTAGTTATATGTGTATTTATATTATTTCAGTGCCGTGAGAAGGGAAGATGGGAAGATTGGGGGCAGTATTCATCCTGTTCCAGAACGTGTGGAGGTGGAGTTCAACATAGAAATAGACGATGTATTCGAGGAAGGTAAGTAGGCTATAAATTTCAAATTTTCAAACTTCTAAGACGGTTTACCAAAATATCTCAAACCTAACTTTGTAACAAGACCATTAATTGATGTGCAGCATTACCTGTACGGTGTTTTTACATGACTTGGTATAGATTGCTGGTTCAGATCCAGACCGTGGTCTCAAATTCTCAATCGTTCCCCCACCATTTCTATTGGTAACACATCGCACATCATGTCTGCCACTTTAATAAGTAAATCTGTTAGGGACTGAGGTAATAGGTATTCATGATGTTAAAAGATTTTTTAGATCGACCAATCAAAACGCCTTTACATACAGTTTGTTTTGTAAATATGAACACACAGTACAGGCAACCGTCTTTATTGTTTTTTTTTTCACTGCTTCGTATGTACTATGTAGAAAAAGTGAATAGCGGTCCTATGTATTTATTGATAAGTGGGCAATCCCCGCAAAAAGGAGCAAAAAACTTTGGTATTTTTATTAGTGGGGTCTTTACCACTTAAAAAATTACAAATATCCCTGGTGAGATTGACTAGAAGCTCGGTCAGAAAAATCTCTGAAAACTCACTCAACTAAGACAGGTGCTCTGACGAACTAACATATTGTGATATTTGAGTTATAAAAATAATGACCATAACTTTTTTACAACCCTGAGAAAACATATTAAACAATAATAAAAATAAGGTTTTAAGAAACAATGAGTTTACTTATTTCATTGATGTTATTTTTGATAATAAAAATGGTGTCGTGTTGGACAAGAAAGGGTTAAATTAAAACATAGATACGCTACATTACTTTTTATGTAATATAAACATACATTTTGACCTGTTTCGCTATAAACATCAATTTTATGGTGTTAAGATTTTTACTATTTTAAAGTATTTTTGGTTATAAAATGTAAGGTGTTATCGAAAGTGCTTCGGCTTAATCAATTTGGTTTCTAAAGTGTCCCATTATGGTTTCATAAGTTACTGTTGAAATACACATCACTATAGGTGTATATTTTCTGAAATTAATGCCATTTTTACTACTTTTAGGCTTGGTCTCTGATATGTGGCCCTGATATTCCTTACGTTTGTTTCTGTTGTCAGCATTTCATATGGTTACACAAGTTATCACCACAAATTGGATTGGGTTTTAGAAAAACTACTTTTCAAAACCCATCATCTCGTTCGACTTAGACATAGAAATAATGGAAATAAAAGAAAGCTTTACGTCGTAATGTCTCATTCCATCTTCGGGGACTACACCTTACTACAAATTTAAATATTTTACATTCTCGAAATGAATTTTTTATTAGATATGTCGGTTCGTTCAGTCTATGTTATAAATTTTAAATGAGATTTTTGACAGTCGACTAATGATGTTTTATTAAATTCCTTGAATGAAAAATTGCTAGAGAATTTTCACTTTATAAATTACAAGTCTGAATTGTATGACCTTGAATAATTAGCAAGGTCACACTCGTTAAAATCCTATTATTTTCATGACATCTTGTAGGCTGATTTAAGAAAGTTGACATAAGATGAATAGAATTTGTTTATATTAATTTTTTAAGCTATTCATCTTAAAGATGGATTCCGGCGAATATTTTCGGTGAGAACAAGCAATAATAACTGCATTGTTCCTATGAATGATTGGGATGTTCTGGTGTTTTAAGAATTTTAATAGAATGCATTAATTAGATTGTCCACCAGCGAATACAGCCATTCAGAGCCTTTGATTGAAAGACTAATCATTATGGCTTACTGTTTACAGACTTCCTGTCGAGGCCTGTGATTGGCATCACTGCATTTACAAACATTTGTGTCGAGGTATAAGACGAAGTTCTTAATTTCTTGACATTTTGAAGATGGAGCTAAGTACACAAACTGGGTTTAGCTGTTCTGGAAACACTATGGATATGTCATTTTACTGCTATCACCATATAAACTGTATGATTTAAATTTAATTGTTCTTTGTTTTTTACCGATCCACAATTTACATCCCTACAACCAGTGCTGCACTTGTAAAGTGTCATAAAGTACACGATATATTTTATGTACTTTTCTCAGTAATCATGTACAATTTATCTACTCGGGTGATACTCCTTTTAATCATAATATACATCTTTTCAAATATCACACAGGAAAATATGCTTAATATATTTAAGTCATCAATGAATGCATTGAAGGTGCATTAATAGACGTTTTTATCGCGTCCATCAAGTGAACTCTATGGAAGGGCAAAACATGCAGTCTAAGTCAATTGTGCATTGAATCTAATTATGACCGTTTTGCCCTTCCATAGAACTCGAATAATGGTGCACTTACATTAAAGATGATTTTGTATTAATGTGCATCCCAGGTTCCCATAAGGATCTTTTTGGTATTTAAGGTAGCATACCCCTTCACAGCTCTTGAAACCAAAAACAGTCATTTTATCCAAGTTTATCTTATTTTTTTCACTCTCTGACACAAACCAAAGTCGAATGAGTGGATAAACATAAAAAATTGAGGCGCTACTTAGTGATAATGTACATCAATTCTTGGCACTGCAGGCCTACACGAAAAAGTGACGAAATATCTTGATTAACCCCAGGGTTATTATTCACTGATGCCCCCATGCTTCACATAAGCATTCTACTGCAGACCTACCCTTGTGCTTATATGATAAACATATCACAAAAAGACACATTGGTTACATTGACAGGCCCTGCTTCACCCAAATTCCCTTGTGAATGCTTATTGAAGCTTGTAATTAGCCAACAGGAGGTCTCCACTACGTCTATTCCACTATCTAAACGCCTTCAATTGGGTAATTTTAACTCGCATTTTTCATTCACATTATAACCCTGTTTGTAATTTGAGTTGATTTCATTTATAAAATGTTTTTATTCAATTTTCGTGTTCATGTGTAAAATAGGATTTTTATATCTGCTAATTTACTAAATATTTAGTTCCCTTTCGCCACTTTTTGAGAAAATCTGAGCATTAATCTGTTTCTTATGTCGATTTTATTAACACCTTTTCAAGTGTTTTTCTTACAAATTCTATCTGAAAATGAGGTGTTTTTCTTACAAAAGAAGCTTATTGGATTCGTTAACATGGACAAGCCCAAAAATTCCTCGGATAACATATTGATGTTTATGAAATATTATAATGATATGTTTCAGTAGCCAAAATTTCAGTGTGTATATATATAATTGAATACTGTACATATGATTGGATAATGTACATATTGTAATTTCATCTACTGTACATATTCCGCATAATATGCAATAGCAACGATGCTCAGTTATATTCGTTTATGGGGGTTTGATATCGAGATTGGTACAGATTTATGTAGATTGTGGACAAATTTTCATACGAATCAATATCATTCACAGTATCATTAGCTTTTTCTCGGGTTCAGTGCAAAATGAAATGAATAGAGTTTTACGTCCTACTTTTCTTCAGTGGGTTCAGTGCAGCCGACAGTATAGCAACACATGACATTTAAGCTTTTGTCACGGAAATATTGGGTAATATGACAATGATAAACGATAACTTTTAGGTTACATTGATTGTTACAATTGAATGTGTCACACAAACTGAAAAAAAAAAAAGTCTGAATTCCTTTAACTATTTGACATGATGTTACAAGAGAACATCTTATGTTAAAAAACAATGGTGATATTGTTTCTTTATAACACAAACTTCTTTTATTTATACACATGAACAGGATAGTCCGAGAAAAATCCCTTAATTGTCTGTGATACATTAGAATTGTTAGAGAGTTTCTTTGGAGTCTTAATAGGTAGTGGTCAATCTGCAACTATAAAGGCTATCTACAAATTCAATTTCGTCAGACTTCCCAAATTCAAAAGGGAGCTAGCTAATCTTCATTTTCCAAGTAATGATGACATCAATTCCGCTATGAATGACTTTTTTTGCATTGCTGGCAAAAGCGTAATCTCGAAGGGGACAGAAGTAAACGAAAACCATCGACTTGATAAGGGTCTTAGAGCATTTCAGACAACCCTCGTATTTTCTAAAATAAAAGACAGACGTCCAACAGTCGGGCAATAACTGACTATAATTTTACTATTGTTCTGGTTTTTGACCACCTGTCGAGGCCAACAAACATACACTGTTCTTTCACGTAACCCTCAAATCAGATATAAAATATATTATTGTAAAAATTTGAAAGTTGACACTAGAAGTTAAAAAGCTTGTTGAGAAAGATTCCGGTTTCAAATAACTTAATCATTGAAATATAATATTTAATGTAATCATAATCGTGTGGTTATGACAATCCTACCTAATGGAGAAAGTTGTCTAACAATTGATAACCATATGATAGAAATTCATTCCATATTATCTTAACTGGATGCCTTAACCGATCCCTTTTGTAGTAAAATTGAACAGTGACTATGTCCATTTGCCGAATCTGTGATATAATTGTAGACGAACCGAGCGTCTGATCGGTATTGCGAGAAACAATATGAGTTTCTATCAACGTGTAAAACAAATGAATATTGTCTTTAAAGATCTCTTTATTTCTGTTAAACCAAAGATGCCACTTCGCATGAAGACAATTGTATACAAGAATTTTATTTTGAGAAATGATACGAGTGACTGAAGTCATGCACAATCAACATGTAAACTGAATTAATAGGCGACTATTCCTCTTAAAATATGTAAGTCATTTTACACAAAACCGAAACCTATGATGCCACTTCAGTTGCAAAATCAAACGTGGACATTTTAAGCCTACAGATTTGATGATTTCTATGTAAATTGAAGTAAAAACACCAAGATTTTCAGAAATACGATGAAGGTTTCCAAATCAATCTGAAATTGACCATCGACAGAGAACATGAGATCCAGATTTCCCCCAAACTGCTTAAATACAACTCGAAAACACAATTTTAAAATAAATCCATCATCTCACTTTTATTTATTTTTCTAAAAGAACAACTAACAAGTTAACTGTTGTTTGTATCCATCATGTTTGACAAATTACACGGAAGGTGATTTGTCAACTATCAGCAAGATGACACCCAAGGCTATTAAACCTCTTAACAAAATGAGATCGAACTTAATAAAAAACGCGCCATCTGAGAAATCGAAACCAATGGGTTTTACACCTGATGATTGTGGACACACTCTTGTCAGCTATTCCAGGTGTCACAGATTTGACAAAGGCAGATTCAGACAGCGGATAGGAGACGGAGATGGTATATGCAGCTTTAAAATTAAATCATTTTTCTAATAAAGTTTCGGGGTTACCTGCCAAAGAAACACAAATTTTTATTAATTTTCAAAAAAAAAAAAAATATGTGGATCCCAGAATACGTCACATTCAACACTATTGATTGTGGTCATTGACGATATTCCTTTTCAAAAAATTCCATGATTTTTTGGATTTGACAATTGAGGGCTGAAAAGAGGGAATGTAAACACTGTGCTAAAATCAGAATCAAACCTCTTCATCTGAATCTTGTATCCATTCTAATGATAAATAGGATGATAATTATCGTATCTACTGCATGGTGAAGTAAACAGCAAGGGGTCTCCCATTTTAACAATGGCTTATCGGTTTAACAAATTGCCCGTCATTTTAGTAACATTATAGGGGTATTAATTTGATATTAATTACTAGGTATGTTGAAAAAATGCTGACTTCATAGTATCGCTAGCGTGAGCAAAGTTTGATCATATCTCGTTTGTCCTTATTTTAATGGAGTAATTGAGCGTTTAATTACCGAAGTATATTTCAGTATTAAAAGCCGGTGTGTACTGTGGGAAAGGCTGGTGGTCACGAGGAAATCGAACCCTTATCAGAATTTTCGTATTTTTCTACTCTTTTTTGATGCATTTAAAATATATTCCATCGTCATGATTCCGCAAATAATAGACACAACCCATCCTCTGCGAACAACGAAGCGACTGAAAGGCAATATTTGAAAATTGCTTTTATTTAAAATTGCTTGCTATATTTTCAGATCTCATATGAATGGAATGTGTGTTGGTCCAGGGGTTGAATATTCATCTTGTAACACCCAGGTATTAAATAGTATTAAATCTATTCATAATGCCCTATGAACTCTGAGTTTTTATGAAAATAAAAAAATATTCCTACATCATATATCTCATAGCTACGGACTACAATAGTTTAACTCGATAAAGAGTTCTGTCCCCTCAACCATATTGGACCTCCATAAACCATTGTGAGGATGTCTTTAATTTATATTTCTGAACCACGATTAATGTAGGGTTATGATATTATATTAATAAATATAGTTATGTTGGAAGGTAATGGTATATCTATTATTAAATATGAGTTAGATGTGCAACTGCAATGGCTAATTGTAGCATTCCTTCCTTCCTTCCTTTACCCTCAACTAATTTGTTGAAAACAATTGACCTTTAAGACAATTCAAGGTCATTACATTTAAAAGTTTGAAATCCTGCCTAATAGAATATGCTAGGACATTTGTGAAAACTCACCAACCCGGCATAACTGGTAGACCCATTCAATTCTGAAGCTCTCCCTTGTTAGAGAACTTTCTGATTTGTTCCATTTCTTATACATTTCAGAAGCATATAATATCAAATTATCTTTCAATAAATTTCAGCCATGTCCTGCTGATGCCAAAGATTTCCGTAGCGACCAATGTTCTAGATATAGTCAGGTCAAGGTCAATGGTCGAAAGTATTCATGGCTACCCCATACAGGTAGGAAAGACGAAAATAATCATTGGAAAGTTATCATGATTGGCATGGTGTGATTAAATATACTAACTAAAGAGCATGGGAGGGCAGAGTTGACAAACCCAGTTGCTAGGAAGGCAGAGTGGTATCAGGTGTTTTCAATAAAGTCTTTGGACTTGGATACAAGAGCTTAATAAATCCAGAAACCTTTATGATTTTTCAGCATCATCCACTGAATGTGTCTTAAAATGTCAAGCATCAGAAAACCCAGAACTGGTCAAAGAATTCTCTAGAAGAGTAATAGATGGTACTAACTGTGATGGGGTAGACAGTTTTGGCATCTGTGTGGCTGGAGTCTGTCAGGTTAGTTTACATGAGTGTCTAGGGAAACAGAAATCTGCGACTGTTGATTTTGGGCATCATTGACTGGCAATCTGACATGTCCTCGCGATTTTTTATTTTATATTAAGTTTCATACTCTTCTGTCTTTTTTACTTATCAAAAGATTCAACTAAACCTTAGGCAAGTTTCGCAAATTTTCATTGGGGATTTTGAATTTGATTCAGTCACAGAAATGTTTCTTGTACCTAGCTTTATTAAACTTAAATTGAAAATTTTAAAATGAGCCCCAGATTGTCAACAGCTATTTGAGACTTTGATGATTTAAAAATGTAATTTTATTTTTAGCAAGTAGGATGTGACAGAGTGATAGGATCATTCATGAAGGAAGATAAATGTCGTGTTTGTGGGGGTGATGGCTCAACTTGTAAAACCATGTCTGAAATCTTTGATCAGAAAAATCTCAAAGTAGGTTAGTGATATCCAAAACCCCTTTTTTCCATTCCATCATTTTGTGGCTCTGATCAGAACTTGTGAAACTAAAGATTTTAAAATTCTCTGGCATACCTTACATATTACAATGTCCAGATATGTTTTAGAATCTACTTTTCTGAAAAACGTCAACATGCAACTTATCTTAATAGACATAACTTATAAACACAATTGATTACCAGAACAAAAACTGTAGATATTGTTATTGCTTTGTCAACCAGTACACAAGGCTTATACACAAGCTCAATGCTTCTTTCTCTACATTTGGAGAGTTTATTGGTTTTTTTTAGGGCTACATAAAGTGGTTACCATTCCTATTGGATCAACCAATATAGTGGTACGAGAACTCAGAAATAGCCTCAGTTATTTAGGTAACTATATCACAAAATTTATAATGTTTCATTTGATTTTAATGTAGATGAAAATTGTTGCTGTGAAAGATTTGTGTCTGTATTCAGTATTTTATCTTGAATGTATACTGTATAATTGTGAATATAATGCACATTAAAATGTCACACTGTAATCACTTATTGTATCTTAGTTATATCTGTCACGCTCTTGGTATGAGTTCTTTAATAATCCTTTTCACCATTCATTTTGATCTGTTTGTTTTTTTTTCAGTTGTAAAGAATGGTGCTGGTAAATTTTATATAAATGGTTTAAGTAAATCAACCAATGATAATTCAGAAAATAATATTGCTGGGACAACGATAAGATATGTTAAAAAACCTGATCGCCGTGACGAACCAGAAACATTGTCAGCTCTAGGACCACTTAATGAAACACTTCAAGTAGATGTGAGTATAACATGGATATAACAGGTTATATAGAGGCGGTTGAATGCTGGCCCTAACAGCACTGGTTGTGGCATCAGAAATATTCTTATCTTGAGGGCTGTTTTAATCCACAGCACCTAATTGCCCAGCAAATGTCAATTCATATCACTGCAAACTAAGCTATTCCAATACATAGATTTAACAATTGTTCTTAGAAGTCATAGCATTTTTTTTATTCATTTTGGAATTTGGTTTGGATAAAAAACAATTTCAGCAGTCAGATACCACTATCTCTGACAGTGACAGTCTGATGTGAAATATTTCTGTTCTGTTCTTAACCATGACATAATCTGATTCTATTGCTAGTTGATGATCCAAGATGGCAATCCAGGCATCCAGTATGAATATTCTGTCCAGAGATCATTAGTCCATCACGCTGAGAATCCTAAACTTCGATACACATGGATCAATGGAATCTGGACAAGATGTTCAAAAACTTGTGGACAAGGTAAAATTTTACATTTCTTTCGCCCAATTTCATAATAAATGAATTGTTGATTTCATGTCTAAATCTGGAAGGAAGAACTATATAAGGATGATGATAAAACATAATGAAATGAATTTAGATTACTTAAGAATTATACAGCAAATGGAAGGAACAGGCTTTAATCATACTGAAAATTCAAATAGATCGTATCATGTAACTTCCCACAATTTGTTCAATGTATTTTATAAATTAATATTATTATTATAGGTCTACAGATTAGAGCAGTATCATGTATAGATCGTCAGTCTGGTGTATCTGTTAGCAACGACCTCTGTGACATCAGATTAAAACCAGATGGCCGTCAAGTCTGTAGACAACAAGATTGTCCGGAGGATAGAATTGGATATAGGTAAGACAATAGTATAAAAACAGTTACAGAGCTTCCTGTTTTCAGAAATCAAATCTCATATTGAACAAAATTATTTGGAATGATGATTATATCTGTCACAAATTATGGGATAGAATAGCTACTCAATAACATGTAATATGTCTCAATTATAATTTCAGTTGGGTGTTAGGCCATTGGGGAGAATGTTCATCAGATTGTGGTATAGGAGAGCAGACGCAATTAGCATATTGTCAAGAGAAGGGAACTATGGGTAAAGCAGTTTATACCGATGATGATCTGTGTTTACGATATGTTGGCCCTAAACCAGATTATAAACGTGCTTGTGAAGGAGATATTAGTTGTCCTCATTGGACTTCAGGACCTTGGTTAGAGGTAAGCCATTTTTCGATCATGCATTTATTAGGATAGATTAAGAGTAACTATGATCAACACCATAAGCCTCTTAGGAAGCAGGAGATGATTTTGTAGATTAGTTAATTCTGTTAATTTTTGTCCCATTTCTCAAAATTATGATAATAACTTAGTCAGGTTTACCTGTAACATTTTGACAATGGTAGACTAATCAACTACATTACATGTTTCAGTGTAGTGTCACATGTGGATTTGGTAGACAGACCCGTCAAGTCTTTTGTCAAGAAGATCCACCCAATTCCCAAGAAGAGCCAAAACAAAGACCTCATGAACTGTGTGCTCATGAGAGCAGACCTACACGACAGAGACTATGTACTAGGAGTCCTTGTAGTGACGGCAGCAATAGAAATTATCTGGAATTTGAGGTGAGGTTTAACTTCTTGCCAATCATATTTTAACACTTATATTTGAGCAAAGATATAGGAACACATCCAAGAAAGAATCAATATTTGAAAATTAGTAGTCCACTTTATTTTTAGGAAACAA
This sequence comes from Lottia gigantea, assembly GCF_000327385.1. Taxonomy (NCBI): domain Eukaryota; kingdom Metazoa; phylum Mollusca; class Gastropoda; family Lottiidae; genus Lottia; species Lottia gigantea. The sequence goes on from NW_008708943.1 coordinate 1,695,525, forward strand.
TATATATTTGGCATGTATTTTTTGCTTGAAATTTTCAATTATTCTTTTTCAACTAATAACCTAGGTTTTTGCTTTGAATTATCCTTATAAAATAGATCTTGAGATATCTTAGAAACTGAGTTTTGCTGTTGATTTGTCTATATATGCTAGTCACGTTTGAATATAGAACCACCTTGAACCATGAACCATGAAAATATTTTAGATTATCTTAAGAAAGTGTAGTTGTATTCCATCTAGTACACTAGCACCTGCCTTCATCTACTTAACCAGTACTCTCTCCTACATGTTGGTCCATGTTGTTTGTTTATTTAACTTTTTCATCCGGATTAACATAGGTTTATAAGTAAATTTCTGTGTAGCTAAGATGTAAAATGGAATGGTCCCAGGAGGTTTTCAGTATTGTTGCATTCAATCTATTGGTCTGCTTAAAAGAGGCAATGTCATGCAGTGGGCAATAGACCAAATTGAAGCTTTCGTCCATTTCCCACCTTTCACAAATCTCTTTTCATCTTGTACAAACTACTACATTCTAACTATTTCTCATACCTGCATCCATAGGAGGAAAATGTTAAAAGATTTCAAGACATCAACTAGAATGAGTTTTGTGACTCATCTTAACTACAGGTGTCCATAAGAAAGGGGTTATGTAGCAAAATCGGTCAGATTCTTTGGAGCTTGCTTAGTTACTTGAAAGCATGGTGGTCATGGGTTCTAATCTCTATTTGGTGACCTTGAATCAGCTTAGGAAAAGCTGGATCTGAAAGGATCCTTGTGTAAATGGGTTTGGATAATCCAGGAAAAATCAATTCCAAGAAGTTTGGCCAAGAACTGTTGGTAGAAAGGACTTTAAGGAATCTAAGATGGTCTCCTTCTGTTAAATTGTTTCTTTGTTTCTTTTCACTAAGGTATTCTGGCCAGTTTGCTATTGGTCCCACACACTGAAACCACTCTCACACCTAATAATTATATCAATTTAAACTAACACTGACTAATATCAATAAACATGATAGGAGAGGACTGGTTGTTTATTTTAACAAGACTATCTATAGCACTGATCGCCCAGTGACCTTCCATTCAATAGTTTATTTAACATTTCTAGTGTCAGGTGATCAGGTTAAGTTTGTATCCGAATCAGACAGGTGGCGTTGGTGTAATCCATACTGTAACTAACGGTGATGACCACCCAACCTTAAGGCCAGTCTGTGATATAAAACATAGCTTATACATAACTTCAGACATAGTTTCACATGGGAAACACACTGGACTGTTCACCATTTGTATTTTCTCTGCGGCAGGGTGAGAGCCAAGAAGATAAGCCAACCCATCAAAGCATAGTCATTGGCAATTAAAGCAACAAATCTGCAACTGCAAGTTGCAAGTTGCAAGTTCAAGTCAGTTTATGACCTCAAGGCAAAACATTTCTAAGGCTACTGTCAGTTTCATTCAGCCTCATTGCGCTCAACTCCTTTAACAAGTTTATGCATCACTGAGTGATGAGCTTACTTAGCAATTCCACTGTCAGTTTACAATATAGCAGTGTTTTGACTATGGAGATGCGTTGTGTCTAGTGTAATACCCAATACCTGTAATTTCTCAGTCAGAAGTGAATGTGCTAAGCAACAAGTTACCAAAGCCCTTATCAGGAGCTTGACCTTAGTGATTTGACTGTTTTAGCAGTGACCACCCAGCCTTCCAGCATTCGACAGTACAGAAATTTACTCATCTTTTAACACCTCATCTATAAACCATACTACAGTATAAAACAACACAGAGTTTTATTTGACCATCTGTTGTTTTATTCCAGCTTTCACTGGTTTGTGAAAAATTGGTTAATAATGATAATACTAACTAATAATATTGATGTTTTTTGCACTATGAATAGGTCAATACCAAGGATTGGTTTTGATGAGCAACTTTATTTTACATGTTTGTTTATTGAACCATGCTAGAGAGTTAAGTACTCACTAAAGAGGATCATGGTTCTGAACCTTTTCAATTCCTAGTACTCTTGACTAAATTAAAACACTTATAATACCCCCTCACCCACCAAGAGCAAAATGAAATCGGTGTACACTTCAGACAAAAACTGTAGATTGTCACTGAGTGAACAGGAATGTTTGCTTCTACTGCAATTGTCAAGTCATAGGACACTGTTAAAAACTCTCAGGTTCCCCTTTGGTGCTTAATGGTACTCCCTAAAAGTACTACTATCCCAGTGATTCCCAATTAGCCAATTAGGTAACATATGATTGATAATATCAACATTACATGTAATGCAACAAAAATCTTGCTCATTTAAAAACCATCAAGGGTGATAAATGGCTGTTTTCAAATGTTCTTCTATCTCATTTTAATGTTATTTATAGTTATTCATTCTTTTTGTGGAACTTGGTACATAAAATTACTGTCAGTCTGTACTTTCTTTAAGGTTAAGATAACTGATTCCGATTTCAACATGTCAAACATCTTCAGAAAGTTGTAAAAACAGACAGGAGTTAAATGTAACAGCCAATTGAAATAATATCAATAAATCAAGGTTGTAAAAATAAAAAGGAGTAAGATGTATCAGCCAAAATAAATAATATCATTATTATTAGCCTTGAAAAACAGATCTGGAAATTTGTAACGATTTTCAAACAGCTGAAATTTCTGTCACAACATGAGGTGTTCAATAGAAATAATATACTTGAAAAAAATCAGAAAAAAATATTCCCACAGATAGGATGGTGTTTCATAAAAGGATGCATACTGCAAAATTGACCGATGAGATTTCCTGAAGTAACAAAAGTCATTGAAATTATGCTAGGTTTTATATTAATAATAATTTTATAAAATTTGTGTCAAGCAGGTTATAGTCATCTAAAGTTTAGGTTTATCAGCTGAAAAAGCTCAAATTCATTTATCTGTAATAACTGCACACAATTATATAGATAACAATTACTTTAATAAATAACTTGCGACATTTCGACGATGATGCTTTCGTCATTGAAGTTATTTATTAAAGTAATTGTTATTCATATGATTGTGTCCAGTTATTCATACGCCAGTTACTAAATGCCACTCAAGGAAGATATCTGTAATACTTTTCAATTTTGCAAATAATGTAACAAGCATGGTCTGCATAAGTGACTATCAGGGTCCAGTTGTTCATCTAGTTGTTATTTTAACAATGGCATTATATTTAACCATTGGTTAACTAAATTAGACTGTTTTTCAATGAATTATCTCATTCTGTAAAGTGACTAATCATGATCTTTATATCCCAATCAAGTCCAAAGCAATAAGATAAGATTTTGTTAATAAAGCTTAACCAATTCCATCCTTCATTTCAGGAGAGTGGAGAAATCATAGCTCATTGTTCAGCAACATTGTATGGTTGCTGTAGTGATGGGAAAACAAGGGCAGAGAACTGGAAGAAAACTAATTGTGGTCAGAATAAAGGTAAGAAATCATTATTTTAGGGTGGAGGGCAGACGTGTTCAACCAGATCTTGGCAGGATTGAGATCATCCCGACCTTGTTGGCATTCTCCATTGATTTAAATTGAATGAGGTGAAGATATTATAATTGAGATAAATGGCCAACCAGAACTGTTCTTTTACAATTAATTTTGGGTGGGGTCAGAATGATTTAATATGATTAGCTCAGTGTATTTAAATGCCATCTATAAATTCATTTAATGTATTTTTTGAGTGGTAATTTATGTCCAATAACCAAATTTCAGAGTTTTGTTCATTTTGTGTTGTGTTTTTGTCATTTTTTATTTTTTATCTAGCTTAATTGAATGGATTTTTTCTCACCTGATGAATTTAAATTTGTGTTGGTGTTGGTGGTGTTAAATTATCAAAAGCTTAAAAAATTTCAGAAGTTTGTTCAGTATGTGTTGTTTTAGTCATGTTTGTTTATATGTTGTGTGCTTGTTGTTTGTAGTCCTTGTGTCGTCTCATTTTCTTAGGCTTGTTAAACACATCATTTACTTTTTGGTTCATCATTCGCTTTAAGCATGTGTTGGCTGTAGAGATACCCGTAAATAGGATTAACATGGTAGTGAAAAGTGTCCAAAAGTTGGAAATCAAAGCAATACTGTATTTCAGAGCATTGGACCACCCTATCTGTATAGCATGTAGTTATGTTTGTATTCTATAAGTTTCTAATTGTTTGTTTATTGCACTTTAATTATCTAATTGGTTCTTCCATGCCTTAAACAACTTCAGTTAACTGTTAAACCCTAATATCAAACATCAAAGCACCCCAAATTTCCACAATCTTGCCTTGAAAACGAGTTTTTTAATATGTCTATAGGTTTTGTTTATTGTGATGTTTATATGTTTATGTGTTATTTATTGTTTATTTGTGCATCTGCTTAAATCATCTATATCTTATGCTCTGTTAGTTTGATGTTATAGTTTATGTTCAGTTTGTCGTCAATATGTTGTGTTTTGTTTGTCTGTTTATTCTTTAATATTACTTACATTCTCCACAAATATCCTTGGGTCAACTGATGTGATTCAGCCTGTGATCCTACATAGGCAAAGCTATAATTATGTTCTATGTTATTATTTCTTCTGTTACATAATGACGTAGAAAAAGAATTTAACAGAATAATCAAATGCCATAATGCAACAGATAATTTTGGTGCATCCAGTTATTGACATTGAATTGATACAAAGACACTGTACATACATTACATGTATTATAATATATGTGGCAGCCCCAGTCTATATTTCAAATATTCATATTGAAAACAGTATTATCTAAAACTTCATCTCTAAAAACAGTAGTTTTGTCTTGTAACAAATCACCAAAAACAGATCAAAGCTAGTTTTATCATAGCTAGCTTCACCTATTTCTATTTTTTACAGAAACTTCCAACTTTAATTTACAATTCATCAACTTTTCACAATTGACCCAGATAATCTCTCTGTATCTGGTTACTGTTTCTAATGAAATAAGAAATGAATCTTTACTACACAAGATTATCATTATTCAGTAGAGATTTTAACTTTGTTTTTCTCATAAATACTGACCACAGCATCAAAGTTTTAAAGCATTTGAATCATGATATGTCTAGCAACATAGGCAGAGTTGGGGGGGGGGGGGGGGGGAGTTGGTCCGGAGGCACTGCTGCTTCTTTAATTCCATAATAAGTGTATTTGCAGACCAAACAAATTCACAGATTCTCAAGAGACAACTGCTCACTGAACAGGTGCTCACTGGACAGATTTCCAATTGACAATTACTCACCAAATTTTCAAATTTCTTATCATTTTACAAAGGGAAAGAAATGCCTGTATGCCCCATTTGACAATTCTTTGGCCCTTACATGGATCTCCCTCTTATTGATTCATAGAAATGCCACTGCAGTAGTGTATACACCTTCCATTGCAGAGCATGATTTTTTTAAGAATTGGCTTCTGTCTGACATCCCAAATTCTGTTTCGTTATCAACACGGCATTTCTTGTCTTAAAGCAGGAAAGTTTTTTGGGTATCTAGTTCAATTTTTCGTACTCAGACAACCAAGCGTGTAATATTATCTCATGTTTTGAATTATCTTACCGTCTGCTGACAACTTCAATCATCTAAAATTACCTCCTTGATAAAAGATCTTGGATATCAAGGGGGGATAATATTATGTTTCATTCATCTGTTTTTATACTTTCTCTATCTGTCTATCATACAAATCGTTAAAGGTTAAATTTCAAGGTCTGATGTTATCGAGTTCAAAGGAAAGATTTGGTTAAAAAAAATGATGTTTTTTAAATGATATAAAATGAATAAAGGAAACGCATATATTTTACAAGCATAAAACTTTAGTTTGAAATCTCTTTTGTAGATAGCTGGCCCATGATCAATTTTTTTGTGGCAATGCTCTTGCTGTTGAATCATTTGGATCAATTGAAGTGTTTCACTCAAGGTCATAAGACTTTCCCATGCTTGACAAGCAAAATTTCAAGAAAATATAACAAAAATATCATCAGAATTCAAGTGATTCAACAGCCACACCTTAAGATTTGATAATTGTTATGTTCATTTGATGTGACTACAAAATTCTGAGTGAAAATCTTGTGTTACAAAGGAATACTAATAAAATGTAAGTAGGTCCTTATGGTCCATTGCAAACATGATGTAAGACGTGGAACTCCTAGAGAGTTAACCATTTAAACAAGTGTAAAATTTGATGTAGTTAGTAATTGAGACACAAGGGTTAATGTTAAAACTATTATTATAGTATATTTGTAAGGTGGAAAACAAATTATTACTTCATTACTGTCAAAGTGTTAAAGTCATTAGTATATTAGGCCATGGTCACATTCTAAAAACTCAAAATGATGTCTTTCATGATGGAAATAACTTACAAATGTGTTACTGCAAGGTCACTATCAATGTACTGAAAAAGATCCAGAAGATCTATCAATTGATCAGATCTGATTAGATCTAGCCGTGGCCACATTCTAAAACCCAATTGATGGGAGACAAGATCATGATCACAATCAATATACCAAACGGTTAAGAAAATCCTTTAATTGGTAAGGTCATTGTTGCTCAAGGTTGTTCTGAAAACAATGTCCCTGTAGTTCATGAAATAAAAAAGGAAAGCAAAGTGAGCTTTCACAACTCAAAGTTTCAAAATCTGTACCAAGCCTTAGTCTGTTATAATATTTAGTGATGACAAATTCATTTTATTGAACTGTTTTCTATGACTCAGTCAATTGCTAAAACACAGAGGGTGCTAAAACATGGAGGGCAGAAGATAGAATTGTTTATCTAACTCTGTTTATAGGCCCACATTAATCTGAAAGAATATCCTTTAGAGTGATGAAAAGTAGTTCTTCTGACTTCGTTAATGGCAAAAACACTTCAGATTAGTGGGAAACTTGTCAAATGGAAACTTGTTTTTACATGTTTTTTCTTGATGTTCACTGAATAACAGACTCTTAAAAACAATGTTGTTTTTTCAGCAGACTGATTGTCGGTATTTCATCATCTGTTAAAACCACGCCTTTTTATCAGGAAGTAGATGAGACTATGGTTATCAAAATATGGTCATATGAGGCAATGAATACAATTTTTTCATACAAGAGATGTTGCTTGAACTCATAATATTGAGATGTATGTGTTAATATTTACAAAACAAACCGTATGTTAAGGTACATTGAGTGGTCAGATTGAAAATCATGCAACTTGAATATTTATTACCGGTTTACATACTAAAGTGAAACACTGTAAAAAATATGTAATACTTATATACATTAACAGAGACATTGTGAACCATTAAACAACCCCCTCCCACACCCCCTCTTTAACTATTTTTCAGCCTATGCACCAATGCTATAGGGTACACATGTCAAGAGATTTGTATCTGAAGGAAAAGAAACATTGAATATTCAACTGGTGTTTAGAGATAAGGCCTGACACATTTTATGAAATATGCAAACTGTTACCATATGTGTTATGATAAGATTTTTATTAAGATTTTGTTATTCTTTACTTGCGTGAATACTTTGATCATACTGAATATGGTAAGATAACTGTCATGTATACCATAAGTGCTCAAGAAAGAAAGATAGTGACATTTTTTACAAGAATAACAATTTAGATTCACAATGATCCTTTCTATCCATTGATCCTTGGTCAAACCTCATTGCATTGATCTTCCTGGATTATCCATACCCATTTACAGCTGGGTTTATTGAAAGAGGCATTGATCTTCCTGGATTATCCATACTCATTTACAGCTGGGTTTATAGAAAGAGGCATTGATCTTCCTGGATTATCCATACTCATTTACAGCTGGGTTTATAGAAAGAGGCATTGATCTTCCAAGGATTATCCATACCCATTTACAGCTGGGTTTATAGAAAGAGGCATTGATCTTCCTGGATTATCCATACCCATTTACAGCTGGGTTGATTGGAATAATGACTTTGTCAAGGTCACCAAAATTAAACACACAACCCAGATGGAGTAAGAAAATCTGGTGATAATGCTATTTTGCATCCTCTTTTAGTATCATTTAGCTCTTTTACTTCATGATCCCTAGTTTTTTTGCTCTTGATAAATTAAAATTCTTGGCATATTTGACGAATGCATCATTTAAAATTGTAATCAAATTGGCTCTTTTGAGGCAAACTACGGGTGATGCTCTGAAGTCTGTCTAGGTGGTTAAAAATGCATAAAGCCCACTTGTGTAAAAATATTAATGCATTACCCACCAATTATCATATCTTAATTTTCTGGTTCAGATAGCCACATCAGTGTTTAAAGGGTTAACAATATATTTACTGAGTTTTTGAAATGATTGGTCAGCATGTTCTGATCACTGTGACATAGTTAATGTGTTTACCATTCCTGGGAGGGGTGAGGTTCTACAAGATTTTATGGCTAGATAAGAGAGGAAGTTGTTTTTTTTTTTTGCCGTGCATGGCTGATAGCAAGACAGATTTCACACAACAGCTTTTAACATGTGTTTACAGATTGACTTTATATGTCAAATATATCCAGACTGGAGACAGTGATTCAGAATTCATATTTGTCTATCTTTATGAGGCAACAATGGCGACTCCAAATTTCTACAGCTGCCACTGTGAAACAACATCCAAAAAGCCATGTTGAAATTTATGCTGACACAAGACATTTAAGGACATTAAGCATAAAAAATGTGAATAAACCAAGCAAATATTCTTTGTTCCTCATATTGACAACACTATTATTTAATAGTGGTCTGTATCATCAAAAATATTTAAATTGCATAGTAGAAACGGCCATTTGAACTGTCTGCACTTAATTGCCTAAATCCTAGCCTCGAGATATTTCTATTAGAGAACCTGTCTCAAAATGTCTGTCATAAAGCTTTCAGTTGATACAAAAATGCACCTAAATCTGCCATTTGACAATTCCTGAAATTGTTCAGATTTTATGTGGAATTTTTCTATGAAATTCAAGACTGAAAATGGGTGTTAAGTTATTGAAAAGAATTTAGATCATCAAGATAGCTTTCATAAGACACTTTTAAATCTACATGATGTAATCAAAGATTGATAGCAGCTCTTGTTTTATTTCAATAACAGTAAATGTTAATGGCCACCTTCCTCCTCAATAAATTTTATGCTGTATGAATTTAGTCAGTCATGCTCTAAAGCACAGATATTTATTGCAATGTGATGTGTTTCAGGCATGATTCTAATTATACAAATGAATATGATTTTTATGAAATGAAATAATTAACGCAGCGTAAGTCTTAAACATTAAGTAAAATAAAAGTGAAGCCTTTCAACCCTAGTGACCAGTTTGCCGGCCAAACTATACGCAAATATACCCAGCTGGTAAAGAAGCCATTATCAAGTGACATTACTTAAAGTTAAAATCCTTGGAGTTCAGGGTATATCATGAGGTTTTATTTCATTTTCACCTAGAACTGTCAAAGATGAAGGGATTGGATGAGGTTCACATCAAGTATTTCAGTTTGAAATATTAGATGAAGATCTAGTGGTTACTCAATAACCAAAAACTCTGAAGTTTTCTTTGTTTATGAAAGATTTTTGTTTGTTTAACCCAATTGAGACAAAAATTTAATGCTGTCGAAAATTGAGGACATTTTTTTCAAATTTAAATGATCTAGCAAATGTGTATTGCATTTATGTATATTACATTATACACATTCAAAAAATAAAGTGTATGTTATTCTGCATTTAAGGCAATACACCATAATTATGCAGTTTGTTTTGATTTGGTTCAGGTCATCTGAACAGATGTGTTGGTTTCTGCTTGGTCTGCAATATGGTTGAAGTATTGCTGTTTCAAGTGTATATTCCAGATTTCTGTCTTACCATCTAATTCAGTAGGCAGATTTCTATTTTCAATAAAAGCTTTAACAAACCACATGATGACCTTTTAAAGGGGTATTATGATGTTTTCGTTGGTTGAAAAGAGTTTTTCTCAAATTATTAAAACAATACACAACAATTTAGACAATGTGTCCCTTAACTTATCTGAAATTTTAATAAAAAACAAATTTGTAAAAAATAACATCAAAACTATTAAAGAAGTTTATGTTAATTCTAAGTTCGTTATGCATTTCGGTAGGTGGTAAATGAACATCTTGCACACTGCCTCTTTAATGGATGATGAAATAGCATTGGATATGAAAGAAGATACGCTCATATAGAAGCACTGGCCTAGTTTTTAATTCACACATATTTGAAGGAAAATCAATTTACAGAAAAACTTTTTACACATACAGTATTATGTTAAGATTTAAAATTTCTCTCAATAATCACAGCTTGATGTTGAAATAAGATGCAGAAAATTAATTTTCACTAAAGTACACACAATATGTTAAGAGTTTGAACGTACTGAAAGAGGGAGTGATGTAGACTAAACATTTTAATGAAATGTGTAAAGAATTCAGTGTGAACATGAATTTTTCATAGCTATCATATAAGTTGATAAGAGAATTACTTCAAGATGAACCTAGGATAAAAAATAAATGTTTTTCTAATAATCTTGAATTCTTGCTGATAGACTTTCTGCTGATAATGTCATCAGTGATTGTGGGTATATCATGTTGTTATAACCAAACACCCTGATCAATAACTAGACAAAACCATGGTTCATAATATTCCACTGTTATTGTGCAAAATTTTGGAAACAGCCCCAAATTCTGTCTTTTTGATGTGTTTTGTTATTGAATGACATTTTGAAATGTTTTTCACTCTTAGACTTTAGAAGAGAACTTCCCTAGTTCAGAACCACAATGCACTCAGCCCCATTGTTAGGGTGGTGTTCACGGGGACTGGGCCCCAACAAGTGAGAATCTTACCCCAGCAAACCTTCAGTTCAGTCAATTTTGATTGATTTGCAATGTCTTCAGACAAAACCAAAAAGATGTTACAGTGTTTAGCATGTTAGAAATGACTTTTCTGGGCTTCTAATTTTAAATTTTCAAGGGGGAAGGCCTGCAGCTTATAAAGCCCCACCCACACCACCTTGGTAAAATATCGGACCCCAGCTACAATTCATTCCTAGAGACAGGGCTGAATGGAATACAAAAATATTTCAACAGAACTTCAGAATTAAGATGTACATTAGACCAGTTAAGATATCTGAGTGAGACTTCGATTTATTAGTTAATGATAAATCACTCTCAACATCACCAGTCATGTTAGACAAATTTCATACTCTTTAAAAACTTTGAGTGTGAAATCAGATTCCCAATTATCTCAATATTGCCGATTAGAATCTTCTCAAATTTGGCAGACATTTTATTGATTCGTAGCTCAAATCAGAATTTATCATTTTATAAAAATTTGTCAATATTACTTTTCAGGAAATTCAGATATCAGATAAATAAATAAAGACTAGATCTTGGCTCCGAAAATCTATCTTAGTCTGAATTAAACCACAATAAACTCTAGTGTTTATTTGTAAAGTGAGTTAAAGATGATGTAACAATTTTTCCCTTAGGGATTTCTGACTTTATACCAGTATAAGAAAGAGAATAAAGTATTGAGTATATCTTGTATAAGCAAATAAATTTATTACCTCCGTAGACACAAACACATTCACAGACCGATGACGTAACCAAACTTTGGAAAAGGATTGGAATTAGGGGCTAATTTGCTTAAAGATAAACACAAATAAGCAATTAAGTTTGTTTGGGATCTTGAGGCAACTGTCTGATGGTGTAAAATGCGACATTCATTATGTACTTTCATGAGGAAAGAAGGTTTTCAAAATCAAAATCAAAATTGTACACATCCAGGAATTATTTAAAATGACATAAAGCAGGTAATTTTATTTCTTAGGTAGAATGGTTCGAATGAACACATTATAGCCTTCATTTCCTACCTTTTGGACTTTTCATACCCTAATTCTACAGTAAGATTAATCACTTGTAGTTCACGGTAGACATAGAACTCAATCCATTACTGATATTTAAACAAAACACTATTATTTAGAATTCTCCAAGAGCCATCTTAGGTAACCCCTGTGGTGTTTGCTGGAACCCTAGAGGGTATTAGTACCCCGGGTTTGAGAACTCGGGTATTATATCATTCATTACTTCTAGTTACTGTTTCTTGCACCTCTAAAGTTGACTTCTCATAATAATGTTTTAAATTGTGTATTGACAAAACAAAGTTTAAATCAGAATATAATGTAGGCCTATTAAGAGGAATGTCTTCCTTTATTTCAAGTGATCTCCATATGAAAGTTGTCAGTCAGCAGAATAGAAGAGTCATATTTTCATTTTAAACATTCTCAATACCATGTAAAGGAAACCTCAGCTATAAAACTCACTCCTTTAATCTAAATCTTAACATTCCTGGCATTGATGTTATTGGTAGATCAGATTCTTGGTACGGCTGAGTATAAATTATTTAACAAACATTTCATTTATCTCAGAGGTTCCTGGAATTCTGAGACAAACCAGAAAATATTGGACATTCCTTGAAAATTTACTAAGCTTTTAAATTTGACTTTTGATGAACTCTTGTTGAAATTGACTCAGGTGTAAAATGGTTAAATATTTTGTCAATAAAAGTTGTTCAGTTGAAAGTGTATGTTTTATTTGATGGACACATTAAGCCCAAACTTCTGTTTTTAATTCTTAATTGTTTATTTGCATATTTTTAGGTCATTTTAGCCAGATCAATTTAATTTCTTGTCTTTCAAGACTAAATTTAGCCTTTTTTTTTTCCTTTCAATTCTGGTAATTGAGGTAAGAAGATCTGTGAAAACAAGAAAAGAGATTGGTCTGTCCTTAGCTTTTTTTGAAAATAAAAACCAACTAGTATGACTTTGATTTGCTTCCTAAAGATATGTGACATAACTGTTGCTCTTCCTTCTGTATTATTTCAAAAGATACGGACAAATTCGAGGATAATTCAGAACCATCAGAAATTTCAAGTTGGATTTCTACTCCAATCAACATTCAAATTATCATTTTGTATTAGATCTCAAGAATTTGTAATACGTGTGATGTTCAAAAAGTTAGAAATTTAAAAAGTGCAAAGGCTCCAAAATTCTGTAGAATTTTATCTTTGAATATAATTTGTATGTTTATTTTATTGAAAGTGATGTTTAAGAAAGTTACAGATAAATTATTTATATAAGATTTCAACACATGTATATAATACAGTTTATTTTCTTGTGAAATCTTAGATTTAGTTTATTAAAACTGTACATAGAATCATGTTGGCATGACCTGAAATGTCACCTACCACTGGCTTCATATATGGTGTATATTTAACATAGGAAATTATCAAATTTTTGTAATCATATTGTAAAATTTGTTAAAAGATGAATTACTGATGTTTGTGATATAAAACGTGTGAGAATTCCAAACATGAAATTATGGAATATGACTAATTCTGCTAGGACCTCATCAGTTTCCCTGCTCATGGACTCCAAGAAGCTTTTTTCCACCAGTTTTTCAAGAATAACTTAGTTTTGTAGTAGGAGTTACTCTTTTTTGACCCCCAAAAATAGAACACCTGTTACCCCACAGAAGCTTCAATTCCACTCTTCAGTTCCAAGTAGGCTACACTCTTACCCCTTAAAGCCTCCTCTAACCCTACTCCAGTCTCACAATCACCATGACTCCACCAAGAAACCCACATGCCACCAAGAAGTCCCCACTCTCACCCAGAAGTCCACATGCCCAAAGAAGTCCCCACTCTCACCCAGAAGCCCACATGCCCCAAGAAGTCCCCACTTCCCCTAGAAGTCCTCATGACCCGTACATGTCGCCATAAGCCCATTAAGCTTCCACTCCCCTGTTCCATACATCAAGACACTCTGACATTATCCTACCACACCTTAATCCCACTCCTCTCCACTAAATGACTTGATTACAGTGATTGTTAGTGGTATAGTGATCAGTTGTTTATAACAACTATTCAAACTATTATATACATTCACCCTATGTTTATTCTTCAAGTCTCCACTTATTTCTTTGTAATTCATACTCTCTATTTCAACATTTTCAAAATTTTATCACATTGCGTTAAAATTTAACAGAAAACACTTGTTTTATTTCAGAAAACATAATAAAAAAAAATTTAAAGTATCAATTTTAGGTTCAATTGGTGAAATGTTTTATCAGCATTTTAGAGTTTGTGTAGAACATTCTTGATTAATAGTTTTAAGAACATATAACATTGCAATATCTTATAGTGTTTTATGTTTTAAAATTAATCTCAAATTCAAATATTTCACAAAAAAAGAATATAGTGTTGTTAGAAATGCAGGCTGCTTTTTATAAATCATTCCGTTCTCGGCGAAGATAAGGCCGTTTAAGGAATTTGCCCATTTACATTACAGTAAACTCAAGAGATCTGAGAACGGAACGGTTCTTCAGTTGTAGTTTAAATGAAAAGCACTCTCGGCACGATTATCTGTGGAATTCTTCTTGATGGAGTTAAAATTAATCCTTGTAGTCACCCTGATGTAATCAAAGACATCTGAATGTAATCAACAATTGCACTTAATAATGACAAAAATCTGCAGGGAAAAGGTGAAGGTCGCTTGTAAGGCATGAGCAGTACAGCATACTGGGCACCGTTATCGATTACATTACACTAACTTTGAGTATAAACAACAACAAAATAGAAGCTATTTCAGGCATACACAAAACCAGAGAGGGTTCTAAAAAGTTGTTTGTCAGAGACAAATAGGTCAGTTATTGGCACTCTTCCATGAAATTCACTGCACAACTTTGTCAAGGATGTTTAGATCATCTACTGTAAGACATCTATTGAACATGAAATTTCTCATTATAAGACTAATGTGTGGATTTGTGGATTTAAAACACTTCCTGAACAGAAGTGAGCAATCAACCACAAGAATATCCATTAAAATAGATTAGTAAGTTGAGAGGGTAACCAATTACTGAGGTATTAGATATTTTTCTTTGATCTTTTAGAGAGTAGGTCAGTTAGATATGAAGAAATTGATAATACCTATTTGTCAAACTGTTATATACTCATTAAAGATGGATTCCCATGGTTGAAAAAAATATTACATTCTTGAAGTGAGAAAGATGGTGGCTATTTGGATTTGTTGCTAAGTTGGCATATAGATTGCTCAGTTAGCAGATAGATTGCTCAGTTGGAAGATAAATTGCTCAGTTGGAAGATAGATTGCTTGCTCAGTTCGCAGATATATTGCTCAGTTGGCCGATTGATTGCTCAGTTTCTCAGTTGGCAGATAGATTGCTCAATTGGCAGATAGATTGCTCAGTTGGAAGATAGATTGCTCAGTTGGAAGATAGATTGCTTGCTCAGTTAGCAGATATATTGCTCAGTTGGCCGATTGATTGCTCAGTTGGCAGATAGATTGCTCAGTTGGCAGATAGATTGCTCAGTTTGAAGATAGATTGCTCAGTTTGCAGATAGATTGCTCAGTTTGCAGATAGATTGGTCAGTTGGCAGATAGATTGGTCAGTTGCTCAGTTGGCAGATCGATTGCTCAGTTGGCAGATAGATTGCTCAGTTAGCAGATAGATTGGTCAGTTGCTCAGTTGGCAGATAGATTGCTCAGTTGGCAGATAGATTGCTCATTTGGCAGATCGATTGGTCAGTTGGCAGATAGATTTTGTTTGCAGATAGATTCCATATTTGGCAATAGATGGAATTTCTCCCTCAAGGCCAGGAAGCTCTTGAAAATCAGCCTGGTGCTGGCTTTCAACCTGTTAGAATAATTTTTCACTTTCATCTTCAAGTTTATTCTTCATTTGACTTGTAACTAGCTTCCTGTAGAACAACTGTTTAATTGTGAAATAAATTAAAATGGAGTATACCAATAAAAAGGAATGTCGCATATAGGTGGGCCCGAACCCCTAAAACCATGCCCCCTTCCCCTTAATGTATAGATGAATGGTGAATTACTATGTAAGTGACCAATAAAAGATTGTAGACTCAAGGTGTGTCCAGATTATAAATAATATAGTATATACACTGGTCATCTTATTGTCATACTGAACAGATTTATAGGACATATTTCTCTATGTTTATTGTTATATATCAACCATCAGTTTGATAATATACAGTTTTGACTAGTTTCCTTCATTTTGTTTTCATCACATATTAGTGGCAAATGTTTCAGCCAAGGCTTCTTGAATGAGAATGGGTTTCTACAGTTTGTTCTAAGACTTCAATCATTGCCAGAGATTTAGAAAAATAAGACACACGTAAAAATCCCACCATCTCCCCTAATTTTTTTTTAGTGGTGTAGACAATTGATATTTACCAATTCCATGAAAATAACAACCATTTATTACAAGGTTTACAACTTAGGTTCTTGAAGATACTATCTTCCAGCTGGTCCTTGGCCAAACATCTTGGCATTGATCTTTCCTAGATAGTCTGAATTCATTTTCCTTGGTTAATTAGAACAATGAGGAAAGATGACTTATTCAATACTCATTTACAGCTAGATTGACTGAAATAATCAGGCTAGATGACTTATTAAAGACCACTAATTTTTCATGTACAGACTGAGATTAGTATCATTTCTTGATGTAACCAACAACCAAAAAAATTCTCTAGCTGTGTGTGCAAAAAATTATGTAGTTTAATGGGTTAGGTCAACAGACATATATATATATTAAAAATTGTGTTGTTTTATCCACCCTGAAGACAACAAGCAGATGATTTATATTCTGACAGTCTGTCAGTTTTTACCTGTAATACATACTTATAATTGTCATAAGATTAAAGGTAGCGGTGGATGAAATATTTCATTAAACAATAAAAATATGAGCATACTGTACTGTGCATGTAAACTGTTTGCTGTCTAAAGATCTTCTATTCAAAGGGAAAAATACAGAGATGAATTCACCCTTAAATTCTTTACTCAAAACAATAAAGACAGCGTTTAATTCAGTGGATGAGTCTATTACATGAAATGGTCTTTGGTTCTGACCTATGAAAGTCTGGTAACCATAATCCTCTAGTAGACCCAGTAGAACCATCTGAAAATAGGTATGGATGATCTAGGATTGATCAATGCCAAGAGTCCTTTTTTTTTCTTTCTTTTGACAATCTTTTAAAAATTCAAAGAAAGGTTACATATTGTGTGATTTTATACGATAGAATATGTAAACTGAAATGTAAAAAGAAAATTTTCAGGACACACTATTCCTTTAACTAATTGCTATATTTGACAGGTACTACTAATAATATTGGTCTATATGCCAATTAGTAACATGTTTCAAGGTTCTGATATTTCTGACTTACAATCCCCTCATCCATCATATAATAATTGGGCAGTTTAACTTGTAAAATATCAAATTGTATGTCAAGTAATGGACATCACAGGGCTTACACCTTTCACAGTATTAAATATCATAAACTATGTAACTTATCCCTTTAATCATTTTAAACAGTCACAATTTTTCAAAAGCTGAAAGATTATTGTGTCACATATTTGCTTTATGATTGATAATTTTGGAAAACTAAACAGATATAAGGTTTGATTTGCCAGTATCAGGAATTTTATAATTTTTATGAAAACAAGGCAAATTGGAATTGTATATATTTCTTTTACAGCATTTTTGCTACACCAACTTAGTTGGGGTCTGTACAGAATTCTAAAGCATATTTGACCTGTATCATAGGTCCCTATAATAATTCATGTAGCTCTTAAACCACTTGAGTTTTAAACTGTTGAATATGATAAATAAATTGTTAGCTGTTCAGATAATTTCTAGAATAAATTTGACCAGGGTTAAATTTCTGTACTGATAGGGGATTTAGGTAGGGTCAGGGGGGCTATACATAAGGTCTAGAGAGGATAGATAGGCAGGTGATAGGGGATTAGGGAGGGTCATAGGTCAATAACAGAGGTTAAAGGTCAGATTAAAAGAACTCTGTATATTAGATGAATATCATAGAACTTTATAACCTTGATTTCTGCATTGTGTAAGTTTTGAAACTCTGCTTAATAGAAAAAGTCAAATCAAAACATACACCAAATGTCATTCCTTTTGAAGTTGCCGGCTTGAGACATACCATTGATGAAGTTGAAATCTCAAGAGCACCTAAGCTCTAAATTCTACCTTTTAAAACCAAACTTCCTGCTTTAATTTTTGTCAGTAACAAAAAAACAGCAACTTCATATTCATGTTTTGAATTGAAACAATAAACGTGGTTCATGTACTGAGCATGGGGATTAAAAACATATCCTGAGCAGACCTGTTATACCTCAATGATTTATAGAACAAGTAATTGATATATAAAGCGGTGTATATCACTATATACTTTGCCATTGATAAAAAAAATATGGGGCCCACATTAGTCATCTTGAACCAAAAACCAGTCTATCCTCAGATAACCCCAATTTGCAATTTATTTACACCATACATGATTTATGAGAGTGAATTTGTCAACATGAAATTTTTTAAGCCCTGTTTTCCAGCCAATTGACTCAAGATTAAAGGGAGTTTATAAGTAAATTTACAGTCAATTAAACTTAACATGCTCAAAAATGTCGCTTTAATTTTAGACTTTTGGTTAATTGAACAATATCAATAGCCTACATTCCCATAAAATATGAAGGTATTTTTATGAAGGTTCTTCTTTCCCATTTTTTTTACTATTACTGATAAAATAGGTGTAATTTAGATTGACTGTGAATTTACTCTCAAAATTCTGTAACATATTGTAATATAAGTCCAAGAAAGAATCATGCAAGCCGACAATGTCTGAATACCTTTTAAAGTGACACTAGAATTGATGGTTTCCAAGCCATGCTTAACCTTTGCTTTCTAGCTAGACCTGTTAGCTGCCCTGTTCAATCTCAAGATTGAGAGCTTAATTTTAGGAAAGATACAATACATATAGATACAGACATACAGCCCGTCGTGAGGGTGGGGTCCATGGGGGCTGGGCCCCAGCAAAATCTTCTTCAGTTCAACAGAGATTGACAGTGTCTTTGTATAAAATCAAAACGATATAGATTTAGATATGTCTTTGGCACCTTAAAATTGACAGAAATGAGTTCTCTGGGCCTTTAATTCTTCTAATTTTCTGAGTACAAAACCTGAGCCCCAGGACCAATTCATTCCCTGCAGACATATTATAAACATTATTCTTTAAAGTATAATGAGGTAATTTACAACAAAACATTTATATCTACAATCAGACATAGCCTGTTAAATCTATTAGAGATCAGAAATAGATATTTGGTAACAGGTTTTAATAGTAGTATTAATAGTTGTACTTGTTTTAAAGTGCAGGTAACATGCAAGGAAACTGTAGAATGTGAGTATGTTTAGATGTTGATAATTAAGATGGGTATCAATGATATGAGACATGATTCATCTACCAGACTTACACACTTCATATTATCTTTCTATATCTTCAATTAAGGATGTGCGGCTAAGATAACAGTACAAGGAGTTAAAGCCCTTTAAAGTGATGCTCTCAGTTGAATTTTTAAACCCAATTTCAAGAGACTCTCTTAGATGCCTTTTGATTATTTTAAAGCTCTGCTATTGCGAAATTTATTAAACTAACAAAGCAAGGAAATTTTGCTCTTACAGGGACCTTTGTTTTATTACAAATTTGTGGTCTATATGCCTTATGATTTTTTTAAAACCAGTTTATATTATTCTTCTATTGATTTGGCCTGTGTAAATTTTTAAAAATATATTACATATTGTAGGCCTATAAACTACAGATCCCTGAACAGTTGAATAAAGGGAAAAGGCTATTTGGAATTGTTTTGTTAGACATGGCATAAAAGGTTTTCTTAAAAAGGGAAGAACTTTCTTACTAGACCTGCTATGAATATTTTGTGGTAAAGCAGATTTTTGAGTTTTGAGAAAAAGGGCTGAAAATTGAATCCTCCTGTGAACAAACAATAATGATATAAACCATAAATGCCACATAAGGGAGACAGCCTCTTTAATCTCACCTGAAACCTGTACAAGATTGAATACAATAAAGTTATCTTAGAATCACTTGAATGTTTCTTTTGATGCTTAGTAAAATATATCAAAAATTACATACTTGAAGTTGATTATATGATAAGATTGAGTTTCCTACTCGGCCATATAAAGGTATCTGGAAAGGGCTGATTGAATGAACCATTTTGTCAAATTAACATTTTAAAAGATAATTGCCAAAAATGCAGAACAAACAAAAAATTTTTTCTATTGAATCTGTGTTAGTAGTTTTATATCATGAAAAATGCAGTTCAAGAACTTTGCAAGACCAAGAATTGGATTCTGGATTTGATTAAGTATAAATGTACATTGGCATGAATTTTCAACATTACATTCAAAACAGAAAGTCTGACTAAGTTTACCAATTGATCTTGACCTAATAATTTCTTTCACCAAGAACCTGTGTTAAAGGTATGCCACTACTGTACAGAATGTACTAGTTAAACCTTGTAGTGCTTTGAACTTAACCTCATGTTCTATCAATGTTTGTCTTAATTAAACAATTAACAATTTAATTAGTGGCTTTCTTTTCATCAAGATCATTAAGATACACAGATAGATCTTCTGAGAAAGTTCTAATCTGGTCAATTGGAGACATAGGAACTATTTGTTTGTATTGGGTTGATACTTTCCTCGGAAGTCTTTTTCAATCATGCAGAACTTTAGCTCAAATGGCACCCTTACAAGCACAAAGAACTTAGCTTGAAGTTATCTTGCCAAGTTATCATGTTATGCAAAACCACTCAAATGTTTGATAATTTGATATCCTTATTGCCAATATTTGTCTAGGTTTCTCAATCCGGCATTCCTTTCGGAGAGTCCACTGGGCTTTAGATAATTTAAGGTATAGCTAGAAGTTATTACTTTAATTTTTTAGACAAAATTTCTTAAATTAATATAATTGAGTCATGTCATATAAATGTTCAAATTTACAAACTATTAAGATCAGTAACAAATTCTGTTTTGTAAAATTTGGCTAAATAAAATCTTCGCTTTTTGGAAATTCGATCTCTTGTCTGACCAACTATTAGAGACTTTATCAAAGCAGATACAAAAGCGACTATGTTCATCAAGCCAACAATCATGGATGCTCAGTGAAAATACTGGCTTTGCAAAGCAATTAGGCTACCCTCTATTCCTAAGGGCAGTATAAGTACAATATTTAGTTATATGAATCTGACCAATTTATATAAATATTATGAGTATGGGTCAAGACTCTGATAAATATATACATAAAACTTTCCTGTAGTTTATAATCAAACTTTATTTCTTTTTACAACATCACCATCTGGTATCAGGCTGCAGCTACTTGTAGTTAGAATATGTGGAGAGTATTTTTTAAGAACTGGAAAAAACCCATAGTACTCAGATCTTCAAGAGAAGGATGTAGTGTTTTGATTTGATACTGTAATATGTAGGCTTTTGAAATAAAACTCATATTGATTTTAAATTTTGTTTGCTGATAGAAGTTGATTGGTCGATTACAAGTTAACGTCTGCTTTTAAGGCTCCATTTTAGCAAGTTGTAGCAAATGTCTCAAATTTTGAGATTAGATCTGAAACACATGTACTGCTCTCTCCATTTATTTAAAGGAAGCTTCAGAGGACTGAGAAACTTGCTAGCTGAGATCCAGTCCTCAATACCAGCATAGGTTGCAATATTTAACCCATTTTCTCCTTCAGTGAGAAGAGCTGAAAAATGAAATGAAATAACTGGAATTTTACATCCCACTATTCTGCACCAAAAAGAGCTGAAAAGAGCATCTAGTCCTTCGAATAGAACATAAATCGAGGCTCGTGTTTTAAAGCCAATTCATGTTAAAAATCCTTGACCGTTGGAAATCGAAAAAAAATAGGTTAATGTTGCTATCCTATTCTCCCTAATTGCACACTGCATAGTGTTGCCTGTCCTCCTTAGTCCAAATAGGTGCAGAAAAGTAAAATTAAATTTCCAACCATCTATTGCAGCAGAATTTATTTTCAAGAGGAAATTGTTTTCTATGGTCATAGGAAGTTTGAAGATTTATTGAGAATTTTATAAAAGATTTTACACTCTACATGTTGAGTTCTTGTCACTTGTATCTTATGAGTTATGTTGTAGTACTGACTGAAATTGTCTGAAGAATTTACCAGGAATGATAATATTACCATTCTATACAGGTGGAAGTTGTCTGAGATCTGGCATTTAAAGTGCTGATTCACAAAGATATCTGAAGACAGTTGATACTTGAAAATATATGAAAAACTTTTTTTGAACAGCTTGGTATTAAAAAGAGTAGTCTAACAAAGTATCCATCATTGCACACTGCACATTGCCTCTTTTCAAAAGCTTAATCTGAAGAGAAATGTTTAATTCCACTTTATTTCATTTCTTAAGAAATAGCCTCCATTTATGTTTAAACCATGTACCCTGATGAGGATTTTTAACCCAAAACTCACATGGAGAAGATATTGGTTTCTGTTCAAAAAAAAAATAAAAGTTTAGTGCTTGTTATAATTTTTGTGTTATTTCTCATTTCTATTATATTTCTGCAATTTGAAGAGGTTTTATACAGCAATATCTAAGTTTGAAATTGTATTTCAAATATCTTTAAGTACTTTCAAAGTTCTTGAAAAATGATTAAAATAACATATATGAGGAATTGATATGTTCCTGGAACCTATAGTTTATATAGCTTTATCTCTAGATAACATCTAACCTTGTACACTATGATTGCTTCTACAGATTTCATGATGTTTAAATTCTATTTTATTAGGCTTTAAACACTATTTAAAAAACTCATTTCATTATTTTGAATGTACTAAAAAAATAGTTCAACTTGTAAAGAAAATGTTATTAGTATTAAAGAAATTTGTTAACTCTTCATAAAAAGAAATGAGAAATTAAGTAGACTGAAAGGAAAACATATATTTTTGATGTTCAGCATTTTTGTTAAGATTTAAAACAAAACGTTTTGATTTTTAACGTTTTTAAATGTTTCTAATTATACTATTTTTCACACTGTTCTAACTTCAATCATTTTAAAGATATTATTAAAAGGATAAAAACTATGATATGTGGATATTAATATTAAATGAGATATTATAATTATAATTATGATTATTGCTAGTTAAAAAGTGTATGTCACTATAACCAGTTACTGTTGTTTTGAAATTTAAATCAGTTAGTAAACTAAATATAACAAATCCTTCCATCTGCATCAATTATTTACATAGCATCATTTACAGGATCTTTTTCTAATATCTGTTGATTTTCAATTTGTACTTACATAGATTTTATAAAATTTCAAATGAAATGAAATGAATAGAGGTTTACGTCCTACTTTCCTGCACCATATTGTAAAATTTCAAGGGACAGAATTTTTTTTGGTAAGCCTGAAACTACATAATTTAGAATTATTATGTACGTTTTTTAATCACGCCATTTAAAAACAAATTTAGGTTGATCAAGTGTAAACATAAAAGTAAATAGCATATTTTAGAAATCTTTTCATGTACAAGTTTCAATGTTTTTTATAATGAAAAATTGACATACTGCCCCTTTAAGTCTGTTTCATTCAATCAAAAGAATTATTAGAAGAACATTTCATAGAAGTCATCTGAAATTTCAGTCATCTTCAGAAGATATATTGATGTTCTCACCAGTCTCTGTTGGTGACAAAGAAGCTCTTGCTAAGAAAATGTGAGAAAGTATTAAGTGTTATATCAGTCAATTGGTCTTGGGTAGACTTTTAACGAAGTCAAAAAAGTTTTCAAGTGGTAAAATTATTTTAATGTTCCAGGCAAAAAATTTTATTGAAGATTTTTTGAAAATGTCAAGAGGACATGAGAGATGAAAGGAGAGAATCTGTCATTAATTGAATTATCATTTTTTTACATAAAATCTTTCTGGAAATTTCTATTCAAAATGAAAGTGTCTTGTCCTTCAGTAAATAAATCACTGCTGTGAATATGATAGATCCTTTCATATTAGAAATCAAAACAAGAGGAGATTAATACTGCTGTCTCAGCGGTGTCACTTGTAAGTTCATCATTTGCAGAAAAGTAGGACATAAAACTCAAATTTCATTTCAGACAAAAATGAAATGATTTTCGATAAATAAGAAAGTTTCATAATAGAGTAATTTATTTAGAGCGATAAGCAGATACATTTCACTCAAAAAATGTGAATGTTATTATGCTACTGAATGTTTGCAAACCCAGAGGACTTCAATATGTTAAAAGGAGGGAATATTAATATGCATTCTTGACATTTTGGTCTGTGGTTCAAACAGTGCTGAATTTATTGCACTGCAGTGGGAATTGTGGTTTTTACTTCTGTATTTATTAATATTGTCTGATTATGAGAACAGAAAAGTGCATGCAGCTCTCTTAGGAATGAGGTAAAAAAGTGCATTTTCGCGAAATTCAAGATCAAGTGAGTTTGACGTCTGCTTAATGATTCTGTGTATTGGTTAAATTGCCCTTAACAGAAAAAGGAAAAGTTGACAGGGTTGTTTTATGCAATTCAGAATATGTTTGGTGTCAACTTGGTGAAATTCTTTTGCTTTGTCTGGATTTGTCATCTTGGTATATTTCTTAGGTATTTTTTTTTTTTGGAGAAATATTAGATTTGAAACACAAGATGAGATTATAAACATCTGCATTCTGCTTTTTGGGTTTTACGTGAGCAAGTGAATACATTATCAGTATTCAAGTTTAAAAGTTGCATTTTACAAGATTAACATCTAGTCCTATTGTCTGGCTCAGGTTTAAATTTCAACTTTGTTTGATTTACTACGGATGTCCTTTGATTTAAGTTCAAATCCCTCTTTGTAACCCTTTATTCAATCTATTTAACCCTTTAAGTAAATGTTTAGAGTTACATTAAGTTGTGATATTGTAAAATATCTATGGTTATTTGCTTTGATAAGTGCAGGTATCTTTTCTCCAAATCGTGAATTTCTTATTTAATTTTTTTAAAAAGCAGGTGGCCTTTGTTCGATGAATTTTTAACATTCAACATGTGTAGCCTGTATTATGAATTAAATTATGTGAAATTTGATATTTTATAGTAATATTTTAATAGTATACTGACGTGCAGTATAAGTTATAATACAGATGATAACAGTAAAACTCTTGAGCTATTTCAAGGAAAATGCATAGAACTATTATGAAATATTCGCAAATTGATAAGTTTTGATTCAAGAATCAAATTAATATGTACATAATTAAGATATGTTATAATGTGTTAACAAAGGTTTGAATATGCAGGGTTATAAGTATGAAAGTTGGAAATGATCTCACAGAAAATGGATAGAGAATGCTTAAAATTATTTCTTAGGTAGAACTTGGTTTGTAAACACTATTAGAATATAATGTTGCAGGAACTTTCCAAGTTATTTATTGATATGTATTTTACAAATTAGACAAACCCTTGGTTTATATATCAGTCCCTATATTACTATCTATGGTAAAAGGATTGCCAAAAATTATTTCTTGGTTTGATCTTGATCTGTAAAATATTTTAGAATGTAATGTTAGCAGGAACTTCCAAGTAATTGATTTTTTCAGGTGTTTTAAGAAATAGACAAACCCTTGGTTTATATATCAGTCCCTATATTACTATCTATGGTAAAAGGATTTAATTAAGAGGTTGTAAAGTTGTAGAATAGATTAAAAGTAAGTGACCAGCCTGCCCAGCTACCATACTACTCTTCATTCATGTATTCTCTACTCTACTGATACCATAGGGTTTACTTTTACACTGGGCTAGAAGTTATACCTTAGATAATTCACACTGTAGAGTCCGTCAGTTTGTTAAGAGTTGGGATAGTTAGAACCTCAGTGGTTAGCAGTCAGTGAGAGACTGGAGTGTAAGACTAAGAAAGTTGTGGGAGTCGCGACTGATTGGTGTGTAATGTGGAAGAAGACTGGCTAGAACAGTGTGACTTGACGAAGTGTTTTACCCGTCACTAGCTAGTTTAGACAGCTGGCTAACTACACTGGACTCGACTTTATACTGATTGATTTACCTAGTCCAGTCCGTGTGTGGTCATTTTTACAAAAATATTGATTTTTCATTCACTCCTTGGATTAAAATGGATTAAAAGTAATTTTAGGATTAAGAATTCATAGTTTTTGGAATCGGATGGTCTAAGTTAAAGTTAACCATTAAAGAATTCTTTTTTTGGATTATGATGAATGAAAATTGTGGATTTTTTTTTAAATAGTTAAAAAGTTTGGATTATTTGATAATTGATCAAAATGGCAGCAGATTTAATGCCGGTGATGTTCACGCTGGCATCATGTCGGCTTCCCGCTGCAGTCGGTTCTTGTCATCTGGATTATAAGGTGAAATGGTTTTATGACGAAAACAGTGGAAATTGTCGTAGATTTTGGTATGGTGGTTGTGGCGGAAATGAAAATCGTTTTTCCACAAGAGTTGAATGTGTCAAGCATTGTCTTCGTAGAGATAGTAGAATAAAACTCAAACATGGCGGATCTAGTAAAGCAACCTTGGATGTTTCAGAGCGGTGTAAACTGGATCAAGATCGAGGAACATGTGGAAACTTTACCTTGAGATTCTACTTTGATTCCAGTTCCATAACGTGTGAAAAATTCTGGTACGGAGGCTGCAAAGGAAACGATAACAGATTTCTAACACAACAGGAATGTCTCGAAGCGTGCAAAGTCACGTCCTCTCACACAGCACCAGGTAGGGGCAGATAACTTTTGTAGCCTGCTGCTTGCTTTAGCAAAGGGAAATCATTCTTGTAGCTTGGCTGTTATATATCTGCTTTCACTACTTGACTCATTTCACTATTTTCTTTATCAATTTTATTTTGTTTGTTTAAGGCTTGTGGTATGTTTATGCCCCTAGTTTATTGAACCCTAAGGGTTGAGATGTCTGTCTTGCTAAACATATTAATTGCATATCTGATATATCTTGTTTTTATGAATGATTTATTTTTTTATTATCATCCAATTTACTTTAGTAGTCTCTTAGCTAGTTTTTTTACCTGTCCTTTTTAGTCCTGTTTTCATTGAAGGTCATTCTATAGATATTTCATTGAACTCTTTAATAGAACTTAAAATAGTATATTCTTCATTTATCTCTGAATATTATTTGAAATTAAACTTTGCTAAAAAAAAGTTTTCATCAAGGAAAACTTACCAATTAGAATAATTTCATCTGTAATTTTTTTTTTTATTATTATAAAATTTAGTTTTATGAATTTGATTCTATGAAACCAAGTGGGGGTAAAAATATGAAATCCTTTCTGAAATATAAAATATGAATGGCTTTATAAATATGAAAAGTATCTCTATTCATTTAGCTTGCATCAATAGTTAGATCAATAAATGTAAAGATACCATTTTATTCAGATAATTTTTATGAATGATTACTGATACATTGACAGACCACCCTTGTGAACTCTCTGTAGCTAATTGCTTGCTATATCAATACTTATATTTAAATGGCAATTGATAACTGCAAATTTGTCTGTAAAGACCTCAGCTTTTGATGTCCTGTGTGAAAAACTATTGATATCATCAAGGAAATAGAACAAAAGGTTTCAATTTTATCAGATCAGATCTTAACAAAGTTCTAGTTTCAATGCAAATTATTTTTTAAAAATAGGCTTTTCAAAATCTACCAAATTTTAGTATTTAAGACAAGGAAATCTGAATTTTAAAATGGACATCATATCTATGGAAATTTCTTAAAACTTCATTGCATTTAAAAATACTGCATGAAAGTTCCAGAATGTTATTCATGAATATTTGTACTTTATTAGCATGAGTCTATTACAATGTATATTTAACAAGAAACATGTTATATTAATTGTACATTGATAGACTTTCTTTTCTTTGATAATGACTTAAATTCTGACTTTTTATAAGAATGCATTATATGTCTCATTGCCTACGTTTATTTCAAGTATGCAAATTTCATTATCCCATTTGAATGATTTTAAATGCATTTATAATGAGTAAAAGGTGTTGAAGGTTGTGAACATGAATCTATCTTTTGAGTTGTATAAATGATTACTTTAACAGTATGCATGATAAATTATCATTTGTTTTGCACATGTGCTATTTTGCATGTATGCATTCCAGTTTTTGTCGAATTCAACATTTATGGTTGAATTGATTCAAATTTTGCTGCTATAGAAACTGTATTTAACATATTGAAGATTTTAGTAACTGAAGTTTATCAAAGATTAATGTAAAATGTCAGGGTGTTATTGAAGAAAATTTGACTTTCCCTTTGTTTTAACACATTCAATTGTTTTATTTTATTTCCCTATTGAACTTTTGAACAATGAAATCAAACATTTTAAAAAGTTGAATACATCATAGCTTAATTAATCTAGTGTATGTTATAGACTACCATCAGATATTATCTATCAAATGTTACTGATATGAAATAAGATTTCGTAGAATTTCATTTATGCCTAATAAATTTCAGAAAATCTTACAAATTTTTTGCCAAATGTTTCTTAAAATATTACAGTGAAGTTATTTTAAAACTTTGTCAAATTTAATTGCCTTATTTTCAATTCAGTTAAATTGGTTTGAGCAGCATTTAAGCAGTAGTTTCTGTTATCAATTTATAGCCTACCTAACTAACCATGTTATGAAATTTCATTTCCCAAAGTTTCATATCAGCTATAAAATTCTCTGAGTGCATATTTCATATCCACTTAGTAACAGATGCTGACTCAGTGTTTTCTTATCTCCCAAACTAAAGAGTTGATATTGTTGAAATGCATGTCAGCTGAAACGTCATGTTTTTTGAATAAATAAATGAATGGATAAATGAATTGTGGGTGGATAGATAAATGAATTGTTGATGAATGAATGAATGGGAAAATGAAAGAATGAATTAATGGATGAATCAGATGTCTGTGGTTCCTGCAATTCCACCAAAACTAAGTGTTTGATGACATCACTAATCTCTAAGGTGATGTATCAATGTCCCTGATACACATACAAAAATTATAAATCCTTTTTACAATCCCTTTCAGATGAAGGATAAATGAAAAAACAAAAATTTTCATTTAACAATGACTCATTTTTATACATGATCTTCATAAAACAGGCATATTGAAATAGCAGTGAAGAAAATGAGATGAACCAAAAACATCCTAACATGAATTCTAACCTATTTTCACTGACCAGAGTCCAGGGTGCATTTCTTTGATGTACCAGCCAGTGAATGCCTGTAGAGATATCTCTCACTGATTGTGTTAATCAAGATATGCTATTTATTATTATTATGGTAATACAGAAAGCATGTGTTGATTAAGAGATTAGACTCACTTCTAGATATTCTCAGGCTGATATGGGAAAACCAGGTTAATTACTTCAACCTCAAGGCTGCTGGAAGCTCTGGTTTGTTTTGTGAAGCCCAAGCTTACAAGGAAACTCTAGGTTGATAGGAGAAACTCTAGGTTGATAGGAGAAACTATAGGTTAATAGGAGAAACTCTAGGTTGATAGGAGAAACTCTAGGTTAATAGGAGAAACTCTAGGTTAATAGGAGGTTGATAGGAGAAACTCTAGGTTAATAGGAGAAACTCTAGGTTAATAGGAGAAACTCTAGGTTGAAAGGAGAAACTCTAGGTTGATAGGAGAAACTCTAGGTTGATAGGAGAAACTCTAGGTTAATAGGAGAAACTCTAGGTTAATAGGAGGTTGATAGGAGAAACTCTAGGTTAATAGGAGAAACTAGGTTGATAGGAGAAACTCTAGGTTGATAAGAGAAACTCTAGGTTAATAGGAGAAACTCTAGGTTAATAGGAGGTTGATAGGAGAAACTCTAGGTTAATAGGAGAAACTCTAGGTTAATAGGAGGTTGATAGGAGAAACTCTAGGTTGATAGGAGAAACTCTAGGTTGATAGGAGAAACTCTAGGTTGATAGGAGAAACTCTTGGTTGATAGGAGAAACTCTAGGTTGATAGATTATTTTGAAAATTTACAAGAAAACTTACTAAAGCTCAATGGTATATTTTATTCTCTATCCCTACCTTCTTGAATTTATCTGAAATGGTTGATTATAAGCATATTAGTGTTTATTTATTGAAGGATGTAAGTGAATGATAGAAACAATAGATAGGAGATAAAATACATTCACTACATGACAAGATGTAAACAAACTTCTTTGTATGACTGAGTCAGTGATGGTAACTGTTGAGGAAGGTTATAACTATCTATATTGCCAAATAGATGGGTAATAACTTTCTATATTGCTCAAAAAACATTTCCCAACATGTCCACCTCTAATTAGCTGAATGATTGTTTTAAGGTCTTCTGTGCAACCAACTCTGAGGTCAACAAATTTCGTGTCATACTGACAGTATAATATTTTTTCATGTCTCAAAGATGTGAATGAGAACTCCTATTACTGGGTGACCCATTTGCAACTGAACTTGTAACTAAAAATACTTGTTTCTCATAGATTTTGATCATCTCTAAATGACATGTCATGTTGCACAAATATGATTCATATCGTAGCTTTTGATGTCAATGGAAAAGTTGCCTGATTGAACAAGTTCATTGGCCATACTAGTGATTGAAATATTTCATATTAAGACAACACTTCAACAAAATAAGTCCAGCCATTGCTAATAAATAATTAATCTTAGAATTAGGGTTCAAGATTGATTTTTTTCTGGTTCAAAAGAACAGAAATCTAATTATGAATGATTATCAATTTAAATCTTAATTCAGTTTCTATTTGGTTTTCTACCTGGGTTTCTCCAACAGACGTGACTTCTTTAGTTGTAAATTGATTAATTAAGATGTGAATCTATCTGTCTATTTGAATGAGGAAATAAATGAGTTTTATAGAATGAACAAATGCTTGAATAATGGAAGAATGAATGAATTGTGAAAAAATGAATGAATGAATAATGGGAAGAATGAAAGAATAATGGGAAGAATCAATAAATAATGGGAAGAATCAATGAATAATGGGAAGAACCAATAAATAATGGGAAGAATCAATGATTAATGGGAAGAATGAATGAATAATGAGAATAATCAGTGAATAATGGGAAGAATCAATGAATAATGAGAAGAATCAATGAATAATGAGAAGAATCAATGAATAATGAGAAGAATCAATGAATAATGGGAAGAATCAATGATTAATGGGAAGAATCAATGAATAATGGGAAGAATGAATGATTAATGGGAAGAATCAATGAATAATGGGAAGTATCAATGAAAGGAATGAATGAATAGTGGAAAGAATGATTGAATAAATAGTGAAAGGAGTAGAAAAATGCCTGAATCTAATGTTAATAACAGCATGATGAATTGAATCATAATAAAACAAATGAATGAATGAATTTATTAATGTATGAAGAATGATTGATTGATATATTGGATGGTAAATACATCTGTCAATGGATGAATTTCTAAATGAATGAATTACTAATGAACAATTGAATGACTTGATGCTTTAGAAATATGAATTAACAATTTGTTAGAAAATCCCCTTATCCCCTAACAGATCGTAGTGAAGGTCTCGTGATGATAGCCTTCCTGAATACAAGCCTTACAGACCTTTGGTTTCTAGTGGCTTGTATTAAAATTTTTCCAGATGCATCTTGTATTCCTAAAGGTTTATGTTTACTAATTACCAACGGATTAACAGGGTCTTGAAAAGGGTAAGTTATTCAAAATCTCAGATTTTCTTAATAAAAAGATTTTTCATATCCTTATTATTAATTTGATGAAATGTGTTCAACAGAAGCATTACTATTTACACTGATCGTAATTTCATGCTCAAAGAAATCTAGATTATTGAATTGATATAATCTATCCTTTTTTATTTGGATGAATAAAAAGCCACAAAATTATATACGTATAATAAAATCAGTAGATGGAGGTAAAACCCCTTTTTCCCATGTGCATTTCTGATCAAACATGTCATGTCTAAATCTAACAATGCATGTGTTGTTATTAACTAAATTATCTTAGATATTGTCTTGAAGTAGTTGCTTATCCTAAGAGGTTTATTTCTGGATGAAGCTAGAAATACCAAGTGAACAATTATTAAGCAAAGATAAATTTTTAATTCTTGAACTTAGTTCTATGCCCTTAATTTTTTACTTTCAGCTCGCAGAAGGATACCACGAGAAGCACGACGAGATGGATCTGAGAAACAAACAAGTTGGACCAGCAGTTCAAGTTGGTCAAGCTCATCTGGAGGAAAAGATGATCAAGCAGGTAGCTCATGGAGTTCAGGTGGTCAAAATGTTAACCAAGATGGTTCAAAGTGGACTAGTAGCTCTGGTGGTACAGGTGGTCAAGCTAGAGGCACAGGTAGCCAAGCTGGAGAACAAGGTGATGTGAAGTGGACCAGTGGTAGCTCTGGAAGTACAAGTGGCAAGGCTGGAGGCACAGGCAGCTCTTGGAGTACAAGTGGTCATACTGGAGGAAAAAGTGGTGGCTCATGGACTACAGGCGGTCAGACTGGAGGACAAAGTGGTGGCTCTTGGAGTACAGGTGGTCAGAATGGAGGACAGGGTGGTGGCTCCTGGAGTACAGGTGGTCAGTCTGGTGGACAAGGTGGTCAGTCTGGAAGACAAGGTGGTGGCTCCTGGAGTACAGGTGGTCAGTCTGGAGGACAAGATGGTCAGTCCGGAAGACAAGGTGGAGGCTCCTGGAGTACAGGTGGTCAGTCTGGAGGACAAGATGGTCAGTCTGGAGGACATAGTGGTGGCTCTTGGAGTACAGACGGTCAGACTGGAGGACAAAGTGGTGGTTCATGGAGTACAGGTGGTCAGTCTGGAGGACAAGATGGTCAGCCTGGAGGACATAGTGGTAGCTCCTGGAGTACAGACGGTCAGACTGGAGGACAAAGTGGTGGTTCATGGAGTACAGGTGGTCAGACTGGAGGACAAGGTGGTCAGTCT
The DNA here is from genome assembly GCF_000327385.1 of Lottia gigantea. Taxonomy (NCBI): domain Eukaryota; kingdom Metazoa; phylum Mollusca; class Gastropoda; family Lottiidae; genus Lottia; species Lottia gigantea. The sequence goes on from NW_008708943.1 coordinate 1,728,386, forward strand.
GGAAGACAAGGTGGTCAGTCTGGAGGACAAGGTGGTGGCTCCTGGAGTACAGGTAGTCAGACTGGAGGACAAGATGGTCAGTCTGGAAGACAAGGTGGTGGATCCTGGAGTACAGGTGGTCAAACTGGAGGACAAGATGGTCAGTCTGGAGGACAAGATGGTCAGTCTGGAGGACACGGTGGTGGCTCATGGAGTACTGAGAGTCAGACTGGTGGTCAAAGTCATGGTTCATGGAATACAGGTGTTGAGACTGAAGGGCAAGATGGTCAGTCTGGAAGACAAGGTGGTCAGACTGGAGGACAAAGTAGTGGCTCCTGGAGTACCGGTGGTCAAACTGGAGGACAAGTTGGTCAGACTGGAGGACAAGATGGTGGCTCATGGAGTACTGGTGGTCAAACTGGAGGACAAGGTGGGGGCACTTGGAGTACAGGTGGTCAAACTGGAGGACAAAGTGGTGGCTCTTGGAGTACAAGCAGTCAGAATGCAGGACAAGATGGTCAAACCGGCAGACAAGGGCCTGGCTCCGGGAGTACAGGTGGTAAAATTGGAGGACAAGATGGTCAGTCTGGAGGACAAAGTGGTGGCTCTTGGAGTACAGGTGGTCAGACTGGAGGACAAGGTGGTGGCTCCTGGAGTACAGGTGGTCAGACTGGAGGACAAGATGGTCAGTCAGGAAGACAAGGTGGTGGCTCCTGGAGTACAGGTGGCCAGACTGGAGGACAAGATGGTCAGTCTGGAAGACAAGATGGTGGCTCCTGGAGTACAGATGGAAAAACTGGAGGACAAGATGGTCAGTCTGGAGGACAAAGTGGTGGCTCATGGAGTACTGAGAGTCAGACTGGTGGTCAAAGTGGTGGTTCATGGAGTACAGGTGCTGAGACTGGAGGACAAGATGGTCAGTCAGGAAGACAACGTGGTGGATCCTGGAGTACAGGTGGTCAGAACGGAGGACAAGATGGTCAAACTGGAGGACAAGGGGGTGGCTCCTGGAGTACAGGTGATCAATCTGGAGGACAAGGGGGTGCCTCACAGGGGAAAGGCAGTCAAACTGGAGGACAAGATGGTCAGACTGGAGGACAAGATGGTCAGTCTGGAGGACAAGGGGGTGCCTCATGGAGTACAGATGGTAAAACTGGAGAACAAGGTGGTCAGACTGGGGGACAATTTGATGGCTCCTGGAGTACAGGTGGTCAGACTGGAGGACAAGATGGTCAGTCTGGAGGACAAGGTGGTGGCTCCTGGAGTACAGGTGGTCAGACTGGAGGACAAGGTGGTGGCTCCTGGAGTACAGGTGGTCAGACTGGAGGGGAAGGTCGTGGTTCCTGGAGTACAGGTGGTCAGACTGGAGGACAAGATGGTCAGACTGGAGGACAGGATGGTCAGTCTGGAGGACAAGGTGGTGGCTCCTGGAGTACAGGTGTTCAGACTGGAGGACAAGGAGGTGGCTCCTGGAGTACAGGTGGTCAGAGTGGAGGACAAGGTAGTGGCTCCTGGAGTACAGGTGGTCAGACTGGAGGGGAAGATCGTGGTTCATGGAGTACAGGCGGTCAAGATGGTCAGTCTAGAGGAGAAGATGGTGGCTCCTGGAGTACAGGTGGTCAGGCTGGAGGACAAGATGGTGGCTTACAGAATACAGGCGGTCAGGCTGGAGGACAAGAGGGTGACTCTTTGAGTTCAGGTGGTCAGACTGGCGCTCAAGATGGTGGTTCATGGAGTACAGGTGGTCAGACTGGAGGACAAGGTAGCTCCTGGAGTACAGGTGGTCAAACTGAAGGACAAGATGGTCAATCTGGAGGACAAAGTGGTGGTTCATGGAGTACAGGTGGTCAAACTGGAGGACAAGAGGGAGGTAATTCCAGAGATGTTGGTACTCAGACTGGAAAACATGGTGGTGTAAGCTGGGAAAGTGAATCTGGAGCTACAGGTGGACAGGGATCAGCTGGAAGCATTGGAAGTTCTGGTGGTTTGATCAGTGGTAGCTCCGAAAGAAAAAGCAAAAGTGATATATCTGGCGCTGTAGGTGGACAAGGTGCAACAGGTAGTAGGTCTAAGAGTGTAGGTACTCAAACTGAGTTCAGAGCTACAAGTGGTAGCTCGGAAACGGATGATGGTCAACCTAAAGGGCAAGGTATTGTCTTTTGGACAAAGGGTGAGTTTGGATCACCAGGTGGACAAGGACAAGGATCAACAGGAAATGGAGGAATCTATGGAAGTTCTGGTAATGCAGAGGGTCAAATTGGAGCAGAAACAGGCCCTGGTGTCTCAGGCTCAAAATCTGAAGGACAAGAAGGACAAAAAGTTGACTCTGGTACGTCAGGTAGTGATGCATCTGAAATGACACCAGGTCATTCTAAAAAACAAACAGGAACTGGTGGAAAATCAGGACAGGATGGTAGCAACAGACAATCAACCTCAGATGGAATGAGTAGTTCCTCAGAGTCCTCCAGTAGTGAATCTGAAGATGATGCAGAAAGCAGTTCAGAACAGGGTATGATTCAAATCTTTTTTTTTGCTGATATTTTATTATTCAATTTTTATGAACTTTTCCTTTTAATTGATTTGGTATTTGATTAGGGTAGATAAATATTTACCTTGTTATGTTCATAGATGATATTTTCTAGTAGTTTGCCTTCTCTTGTTCAGTCCATATAAAGAAACCAAAGATACAAACCACAAAGCAATAACCCGAAATCAAAAACAGCATATTGGTAGCAACTAATGAACTTTTCACATGAGGAAGTATATCAAATGAACTCAAATCTATCAAGACTAGGTTTTTTAACAGATGATATACGATAGCTGATGTTTTTTTTTTTTTTATCTCTTTCAGATACTGTACGACAGCAGTTAGAGATTAAACAAGGTGGACCATCTAGTTTGATTCTAAGTTGGCAACCACCTTCTGAAATAGAAGGACCTATTATAGGTTAGTTTTTAATCAACAAAATATCACATTTTGTGGCTAAAGCTTACATTAGATTTTTGCCTTTTGATGTTCAAACATGGTTTCCCTCATCAGTGATGTAGGTTATAGAGGTTTACTTTGCAGATATATCTGGGATTTTTTGCAATGATGAATATCAGAAAGACTTTGGCTACCACTGTTGATGAAGAAGATCTTCTACATTGAAAAAGCATTGGCTGAATAAATAAATTAAGATAAAAGAAAGTAATATTTGATTGATTTATATTTTAGGTTATGATATTTATTATGCTGAAGGTGATGTTTATGACTCAGATGTTGTGAACTGGGAAACTCAACAAATTAGTGGAAATAGAACAGAAACAACCCTCAATAATCTCAATTTGAATTCAACCTATTATGTCAATATACAAGCAAGATCCACCTTAATGCTTGGTCCTATTTCGTATACCCTTAAGTTCTCACTGGCCAGTGGAACATCTGGTAGCGGTTCAGGAACAGACTCTGGAATGCCAACAGGTCATTCTGGGGGTCAAGGAAGTGTTCAAGTTGCTGGTTCAGGAAAGTCAGGAAGTGGTTCAGGAAAGTCCGGAAGTGGCTCAGGAAAGTCAGGAAGTGGGGCAGGAAAGTCAGAAAGTGGTTCAGGAAAGTCAGGAAGTGGTTCAGGAAAGTTGGGTAGTGGTTCAAGAAAGTCAGGAAGTGATTCAGTATTGTCAACCGGTCATTCCAGAGAACAGTCAGGAACAAGGTGGGAATCTGGACAGGCTGGTAGCAGCAGTGAATCCTCAGAATCCTCCAGGAATGAATCTTCAGAAAGTACAGATAGCAGCTCTGAGCCAGGTAAACTTCTATGCTGTTGCACATAAATTCAGAGCTGTAGCATATCCTTTGAAACATAAAAAAACAGAATATTTTTGTGTCTGAATGGATGTAATTAATTCAGACATGACCATCAAGACCAGTCAAATCAACAGGGTTATATCTTCTTTTAGCACTTTTTCTACTTTCATTTGATAGTAAAAAATCGAATTACTGGGTAATTTAATCGACAAAGTTATTTTTAAAGAAACAACTATAAAAGATCCTCAGGTAATAAATAAATTCAAGTTTTTAAGATTTTGAAGACACATTCCTGATACAATCATATTTAAGCAGCATATTTAGAATATCCAATCTAGTTTTCATTATCCTGATATACTTCATGTTGGTATTTCAAGGTAATGTTCCACAGAATCTGAAAATAAAGCAAGATGGACCAGCAAGTTTGATAATATCTTGGCAACCACCTGAAGAAATTGATGGACGCATCACAGGTTAGTAGTGGTTATCTTATGTATCTGAGAGTCTTGACTTACCTCTGCTGATTTTGGAGGGCACCAGTCATAGTGGAGAGTCATAGTGGAACAATTTCTAATGTAGAAAGTTGGAAGTGTAAGCAGAAAAATTTTTCATCTTTATGCCTGGCTAAAATTACTGCCTAAACATGCCACTGTTGGTCTTTATTTCAGGTTATATCATCTACTATACCAATGATGTTGGACTAGAAGAACAACAGTGGGCAGCTCAGGCAATCATCGGCAATATCACAGAGACCACCATTCAACGTCTTAATATGAATCTAACCTATTATTTTAAAGTTCGAGCTAGATTCAACATGATGTTTGGTCCTATCTCTGATATTGTCCAGTTTCCATCTGAAGGTATGTCAGATTTGTGTAACTTTCAAGGTTGCAGAATCGTCAGCCATTGGTTACCCATAGTTACCAGTTTCAAATCATATCTGTATATGCGTTACTGCTGTATATTCGTGAATTTTTCTCGTGATTTGTTGATAAACCTATATCGTGCCTGTCCCTCGGAGTGGAGTAGTTCCAATTGAATGAATGAATGAATGAATGAATGAATGAATGAATGAATGAAAGGCAACAAAACTATGAATGAATTTGAAAATGATTGCAGATGAATGAATGATTTGCAATGCAAATATATGAATGAAAATAAGATTTTATAGATAATATATCTGTTTTGATTTATAATTATCATTTCTCTCAAATGTTTACTCTAAAAACGCAGAAGAACATTTTAAACTTGTGTTAGAAAGGAAATGAAAAAGTTTCAATTACAGACAATGCCATAATATAATTTAGATACCACACTTACCATCTGTGATCTGAAGAAATTCTTTTTCAAATATTGTTCAGTAGAATCTAATTTTGTATTTTACACACGATTATATTTCAAGTATAGTATTAAAATTTGTAAAATGTATAGTAATATATTAAGTTTGGTATTATCTTAAAGATAGAAATTCTTAATCAAAATTTTGAGTTGATTAAAAATCTTACAGGGCCTTTACCAATAGAAAACATTGAGATGGTGGTTTTATACTTAATTTTCCCAGATTATTCAGACTTAATCTTGTACTATCACAACTGCTATAAACATTAAGATAAATTTTTATACAAAACATGACATTATATAAAAAAAATTCAAGGTATAGGTAGATAAGACTACATAAAGAGAAACACAAAAGTAGACTCTTCAATATTGGAGATAAAATACACCTGATTTTGAAAACAAAGATCATAGAATGATGAGAATAGTAATCAGGAATTTTTTAATTTTTAAGGTTTTTGAGTGCAATTTAGTGTATTTCCAAGAAGTTGATTCGCTCTTGGAGTTACATGACCTGCTGTCCTCTAATACCTGGGAGCCAGTGTGGCTCAGTGAGTTAAATGCTTGCTCACATCCTGAAGGTCCAGGTTTCAATCCTGACATACATCCAGATAATACCTTCAGATTTTTCAACCTGATTTCCTCCTGTCAGTGATGAGGGTAAGGGGCTGACATGGAAGGAGTGTTAGGATGGGACAATAAACCGAGTCCCCATGTGCTATAGACTGTGCACTTTAAAGATCCCTTGATAGTTGGAAATTGAAAACGAGCAGGCTGATGCTACTGTCCTGGCAAATTTTCTCTCATTGCACCCTACATGGCTTGGCCCATCTTCATTAGCCCACATGGTGCAGAAAAGTAGGACATAACACTCATTCATTTCATTGTGTCCTGTAATATCTGTGGGGACTTAGGATAGGGAGAAATGAACATTATTTAAGGACACACATAGCTTTTATTGCCTACTATCTAAAGTGAAAGATTTTACATATGAAAAGGTGAAAAATATGAAATTCACTATATTTCAATAAGTAAGCTTAGATGAGATCTTATTTGTATGCAGATATCTGATCTTATCTGTATCTGATATTATCTGATATTATGAATGTTTTCTAAATTAAAAAGGGATATGTGGCTTGCATTAAAAAGAACAGCATTTTAATTACCTTTATCACTTTTCAGGATAAAAAATGAATTTGAGTTAGTCTACAGTAAACATAATCTGGAACATGGTAGTAAAGTGCAATTTTGTAATTTAGACTGATCTGCTAAAAAGTTATTTCTGCTGTTAAAATTGATATATTGAGGACTTTAACCTCTCTCACCGAAATGTGTTTCACCTTCAACTATGGAAAGCAAGCATCCTTCAGAATTCATTCAAAACCTCACTGTTACTTCAGAGATATTGAAATTGCATTTTATATGTCAACTATTGTCTTCGTAAGACCAATTAGATGCAGAAGAGTAGGATGTAAAACTCCATTCATTTGATTTTACTGGTATATACTATTAACTAACATCTATAGAATAGTTCAGTTTGTCAAATAACACAACTACTGGAGAGATAAAAACTAAGGTTATAAAAACTCAACTTTATCATTTTGTTCTCAGTGAATACAAGATGAATATTCACCCCAGCAGGTTATTAGACATGATATTTTCATTGAGTTGATATGTCTCTGGTTATCTTATATAAATACAAGCCATGGTCTCAAGATACAGGATCATATATCCCCATTTACAATTAACCTACCCCCAAATACCCTCTCATATTACCCTGGTAACATGTTGATATTTTGATATCTGGTCTCTAGGGTCTCCTCAAACATCATCTACTCCATGTTTTACTCTTTAAACTACTTTCTCACTTGTTTTTTTCTTTCTGAGAATTTTTGTTATGTTTGTATTTTCAACTTCAGAAATACATGATTCTCAATATTTTGGTGGCACACTAGGTACCTCAGTATTTGTGCACTTTAGAAATTCAGATGTAATTGAATCTCGAAACCTTTTTCAGTTTTATTTAAAATCAAAGACCTCGTTTGTTATATTTGTTATATTAAAAATTTAGCTTTTTTCATAAACAATTTTTTTTGTGTTGAGAATTTCTCATGCTTTGTTGTGGAAAGATTTTCAGACTGTTTTTTCAATCAAATTTTTCTACCATATTTTAACATTTTTACACTGTTGTTGACAGAAACATGAGTTTGACATGTATACAGCATAAACAAACACATAGACAAAATGAAAATAAGGGTAGCAGAAAATGGACCAAAATGGTGAGCCTACTTTTAATCTCTGGGAATATATGTGAGTTATTTTTTTAGAAGTTTTTTTGAATTCTTACATTGGTTTGGACAAATTTGTATTTGTATTTGAATCGAACAAAATGGATGAAATTTGTAATGTATTAAAGGTATTTATTTCACAAAGTGAAACTGAAATATACATCTGCCTGTCTTTATTCTTGATTGTAGACAAACTAGACTTATGAAATTAAATCTTAGAAATGATATGGCTGAATAGAGCTTAATGACATGTAATTTGGCAATGAATGTCTTCCATAGTTAGTAGTAAGACTATCTGTTGAAAGTTGTGAATGAATTTAAAGTAGAAATATTAAATATAAAACCTGACAGGTGAGATTATTGTGGTTGATTTAAAGTTGAATCATGTCTAGAATATAAAGATATGGTCCTATGTTGTACAACAATACAATTTACATTCAGATTTCATCTAATAGGAGAATAAATCGAGGCCTCGTGTGCTACAGGCTGTGCACGTTAAAGGGACAAGGCGCCATTTTAGGGGGTTGATTTTAGGCTTGAATATATGTAAATGGTCTTCAGAAGTACTAGAAATGTACGAAAATTCCTCTAAAAATAATTCAAACTAGGAATTTTACTTGCCATTTCTATATATGTCTTTTCTATATATCACAAAGTATATTAAAATGACAAGTCGTAATTTTTCAAACGCAGATAATTCTGGACACTCATGGATTTGAGGATAGGATATCTCAGTAAATAGTGAGTTGGCTTAACAGAGCTGCAAAGTTGTAAGGTGTGGCATGTTAGTTGGAATTACCTGAACAACTCTAAATGCCTTAGCCAGTGTTTTCAACCTCAGTCTTTTAGTATAGATATCATCATAAAGTATTCTATGAAAGTCAACATGCCCTTGCTTGAATTACCACCAAAGACAGTAAAATAGAAAATTTTGGTCAAGTTATTGATATTTTGGGTCTAAAGAAAATATAAAGTTTGTAGAGAAGACCATTTAGAAAAGAAATTGTAACAAAGACTATTTATGAGAGATGAAATATTAAAATACTGTGAGAAAGAACAATAATTTATTAGAAATGTAAACTGGAGATTATAGTTTTCATGTTTTCTGTCAACTTCTATCATATTTTATTATTTCAATGATTCGAGAGTTGTCTGATAAAATAAAATATGACAAGTGGAATAGTTCTTGTACTATGTATATTATAATTTTATTTTTGGCATTTTTAACATTTTTTTACAATTTTAAATAGTTTTTTAATGGCTTTTAACAGAATAATTTGTTCATGCTGCTTTAAACATAGACTGTTTATATTTTTGTTTAATATCCCAGTGGGGATAAAAGTTGTTTAAGTACCAGTTCAAAAGGAAGGAAGGTAGGAAGGAGGGGGGGGGGGAGGTCTTAAGGTATAAAAGACAGTAACCCAGGGCCATGTGTGCAACAGACTGCTGTCAATGATAAAGATCCCTGGACATTTGGATATTGAACAAAAGAGTAGAGTAATGGTGCCTTTTTTTCTGTCAGTAAATTTTTCATTATTGCACTCAAGATCTTTCTGAGCTTCATTAGTACCAAAACAGGACTTAAAAATATCCAAATTTATTGACATTCTGATTTATAGCTGTTTGAAATGTCTAAAATATCAATATAATAAAATTACCAATACTCTTAAAATTTCACTCTACACTCTTAACATGGACTCTTGTTTACCTATCACATATTTCTCATCCTATCGTCTTTTGATGTCCTTTTATCAAGACATTTACAATTCTAGTGACGTTTGACAGCAGACACACCAGTATTTGAAGGTCATTCAAGGTCACAGTATGGCCAGTTTGTAGTCTATTGAATGAGAATACCATGCTGATCTTGTGTCCGTCTGTGAAGTTTTGTTGTATTGTGGGAAATTTGATTTAGTCGAGATTAGAATGATTAGTTTTGTCAACAATCTCAGGTGAATTTTTCTGACTAGCATCAAATTTCACACCTTACTGTTTAAAAAAAGAAAAGTTTGAATAACCTTAGTGTACTTTTAAGGGGTTTTTGAGATTCATTGTTTTTTTTGTGTAATTTATTTGGTCAAATTTTGGTTTGGAAAAATGGTGGAAATTTAGTTCGTTTTTTTTTTAATCCATCAAAGGAAAAAAAAAGTTTTCCAGCCTTTTCCAGTGAACCTTTTTACACTAATCTCACTTAGTTGCACCCTTTTGATTTACCAGCTGACATCTGTGGTTCTTGAAACTTATCCAGGAGATGTTACATCCACAATCTGAGGAGTGATCTTAAAGGGGCAGTCTGACTCAAATTAAAACTGTAGACCAAAATCTAAAAAGAAAGCTTCTCTCACCTTATCTAACAGTTTTAACTACAGATTTGTACTGTTAATATTTAGACTGTCAATACTATTTAAAAGGTTTATCAAACCCTTTTAGTTACTTTGTATTTTGTCAACCTGGTTCAAATTATAAAACATGTAACTACTAATCTTTATGTAAGTGAATTGTGTTGAAAATAATGTTATAGTATACTCTACTCCTAAATGTGGCTAACGTCAATCAATTAACTAAAGAATGAGTTGATAAGATGAAATTGATATCAGATATCACATGTCACCAACAAAGAGACAGTTTTATCTTCAATATTCTTTCTGATATCATATAACTAGTAAAGGTATTCAGTCCCTTTATATCCCTCTACTTAAGTTAACTCTAGGCTAATTTTTTTTTTGGGGTTAACCTTTCAGACAACTGACTAAAATATTAACCATTCAGTTGGAGCTGAGCTCTATTCATTAATGCCTGATCATCTGCCCATGTCAAAATTCTTCCTGATATTAAGTAGTAATGGTACTCAGTCCCTTAATCATAGTCTACTTAAGCGAACTCCAGGCTTTGTTTTATTTTGGATAACTTTTAAGGAAATTTATAGAAGTATTTGAACCCTCTTAACCAACTGAAGTTCTATTCATTGCATAATTGGTGTCTGATAAACTGCCCCTGTCCAATCAGGACTAATCCTTGAATACTCTTTACAATTTGACTTGAGTTCAGATAATTGCTCAAAATCTAGTTGATGCATTTGAACTCTATGGTTACTTAAAAGTGTTCAATGTAATACAAAGACAAATGTTGAAACTAGGCATTTGAGCACACTGCTAGTCTGTGATCCATGATAATCTTGTTCTTGAAAGCTCATCACAAAAGAAGAAGCTATCAGCGCATATTATTACTCATCATTGTAATATCAGCTTTATGGTAGTGAACACCGATCTACCTAGAAGAAGGGACTATAGAGACCTATGGTAGATATGAATTATGGTCCAGTATGGAGATTAGGGTGGTTGAATGGTAGCAAATTACTATTCAATAGAAGGCACTAGCACAGGGTTAAAGCAATGTTCACTATTCTACCAGTATAGAGAGCTACTTTCTGTTTGTTAAAGTGTGGTTCTTCTGGTGGCCAATCTTCTGAAATAAAGGTATGTTTAGTGGATGTGTAACTTTACTGTTATCTTGTTGAATGTGATTTTAACAGACCACCGCCTAGTAAATGTATTAAAGATAGGGAACTAGATTAGACCCTTGTCATATGGTATGTAGAAAGTAGTTTTTACTATAGGTGGATAAAAGGGTTGTAAAATCTTTTGACTATCATTAAATGTTGAGGTGTTATTGTTGTGAGCAGAACACTTTTAAAGATTTTGTAAAAAAAAAACATTTCAGTTTAGTTGTAGAGCTGTAAAAAGTTGAATTTCCAGATATATACACACTTTGAAATTGTCTCTTACTTGAATTTATCAGCAAGATCAGCTATTCTGTAAATTACCCAATATTGAAAATTATTTGTTGTTCAATTGAACCTCAAGAACCTCTGACTCAAGTCCTTTCTGCCCACATACACCCTTCTCCTAACATCTTTGGTGGCTTCACCTCACTACCAAATCAGTCAAATCAGTAATATTGAAGGTCAGTTACAAACTTACTCATCAAAGTTTGACCAGGAACTTGACCCATCTCAGCCAATATTTGCTCGTATTTAAATAATAAGAGATTATACCAATTAATTTTTAATGAGGAGTCAGTGATCCTAGAAGAATTGATTTTAACATGTTCATAAGATTCATGTCTTCAGATGATCTTTAAAGCCTCAAACTAAACAACACTATGTTCTGTATCAAACCTCAGGTTGGCATATGTCACTCTTTGCCAATGGCTCAGTGAGTAAGATGTTTGCTAACCTGGAGGTCATAGGTCGAGATAATACCTTCATATTTTTTAACCTTGTTTCCCCTGTCAATGATGCAGTTCAGATGGAAAAAATATCTAGTTCAGAGGGGACAATATACCAAAAGTGGAAAATGATAAAGAGTAAGCCAATCCTAGTTCCTCATAGCATAGATACAGACAGTTCATATGATCTTACCTATAGCTAAGAGAGACCAAAAATGAAAAAAAGAGTCTGGTTGTTCAGATTGAAAAATAAAGATGGAGACTTATATGCTTTGCAACTACATGCTGTGCACTTAAAAAGTCATCATAAAACTGTCAAATTATTTATTCTAATTTAAACAAGGTCAAGATACCTGAGTTTGACCTAATTAAATCAGAAAGTTACCTGGTAACTCCTTAACGATGTCAGATCAAAGTAAAATGTACCTGTATCTATTTGTATTGTATTTAGTAGGTCAATATCATTTTTATAAGGGTCAGGAAAGTCCACTGTGGTCAAGTTGGTATAAAGATTTTTTTTGTCCTCAGATAACTGATAGAGTGTAAGGTAGATTTTGAAGGAGGAAATTGAATTTGATGTCCTATGATAGTTGCCGTCTTGCTTGATGACTGACTTGGCAATAAATTACAATATTGTTTTATGATTGTTCATCATCATTTTTAAGAGATCCAAAGAGTTTTTCTATCTTCCGATTCCTAAGGTTGTTTTGATCATGACATCACTTTCACAAATACTAAATTAAAATACCCAACTTAATGATTTTAACAAGAATCTAGACTTTGATCAAACTTTGATTTTTGGTCGGAAGATTATTGAGTCTATTCAGTGTTTAGTTACTTAAATAGACTGTCTTATTATTGAAAGTTACATATATAAAGCATAACCTTTATCATGATAAGTCTAAAATTTGTATTTCTTGATCATTTCTGAAGGTCATGTATCTGCTGTATTTTCAACTTTATGTTTCTCTTACATGTTTTAATTGTTGTGTTATCTGTCATCGTAGCAGCTGCAGAAGAAAAAGAAAGCTTTAATTTATGTTTATACTATGACTAATCTTAACCCAACCTACTTCCAATTTTTTGTCATTGTCTGTTATGTGCAACTTCCAGTTTGGCATTATCTTCTAAAGGTAAAAATAATGGAAGCTGTAGGCTACATGCAAATATCTATGGTACTTAATATGCAGAATGTGTAAATTTCCCTGTATCCTTACTTGATGTAGCCCTCCTGCTTTAAACAAGTTCTGTAATCAATGTATCTGATTGTATTTTCAGTTGAAATATTTGAACCAGTATTAGAAAGAATCATGTTATCAGGTGACCCTACAATGTATCATCATGTATCATCATGTATCATATTATATCACATAATCATTATCTTATATGCTTTTATGTATCCATTGGTATGATATGCAGTGGTTTTTTGAATGTTAATTTGCTTTTCTGAAAATTATTTTCGATTTAAAATATGAACTATGTATTATTATATTATCAACTACTTTCAAAAGTGTTTAAAATTTAAGAGCCATATTTAAAAACTTGATTATAATCTCCAAAAAGATGTGAATTATTTACTATGCCTGAATATTCTCTGTACAAAATGTCACTAGGTTCTCTTTTGAAATATATTGCTTTTTGCTATGTCGTGGATTCTGGATGCTTATTATATTTCTACTGCTGTGACTTTGCTATAATATTGAATCTTTCTGAGTGTTTTTGGTGGTGGATTGAGAGTTTAAGAAAGTAAATATTATCATTATCTTCTGGTGGAATCCAACTTTATATACTACAAGTATATTATTATTATATATTAAAAATTGAACAACTATACATTTATTCATTTTAAGTTTAAAAATAAATGTTGAATTTTAAAGAAAGAGAATTAGATAGAAGTGAAAACCAAATAAATGCAATACAATAATTTAATCAAACTACTGTCTACTACTAAATTCTATCTGTAAATCAAATCTTATAGATTATTTTGTTCCAATTGGAATATCCGTTACAAAGTAAATATGGAATTCATAAAAGGACCTTGTTATAGAAATATAAAACCATACTCTCTTTATTATGTAAAAGTTTTGTTATTATTTTGCGAATCTTTGCTACTATGAAAATCAAGATTTTAAAGCAGAAAAAGTTTGAAACAGTTAAAACAAAAAATAACTAGCAGTTGCAACAAAAAGTTTCTAGGTTCCAGCCTTGAAAAAAAAAGTTTGATATAAAAATCTGAATTATTGATATCAGATATTTAGACTTGAAGTGTCTGCAACTTGTTAAAGTCTTCACATCATATAGTAGATCATTAAAAACTTTATTTCATGCTGAGATGAATTTTAACGTAAATAATACTAACTGTACATATTAATAGCTGTAAATATTACTCGCTGTTAATATTACTATCTGTAAATATTACTAGCTGTTGTAAATAATACTAGCTGTGAATAATACTAGCTGTAAATATTACTAGCTGTTGTAAATAATACTAGCTGTAAATGATACTAGCTGTCAATATTACTAGCTGTCAATATTACTAGCTGTAAATAATACTAGCTATAAATACTATCTGTAAATAATACTATCTGTAAATATTACTAGCTGTAAATATTACTAGCTGTTGTAAATCTTTGCGTAAGAAACTTTAGGTGTTTTTCTTATTTAAAACTTTCTGATTAAATATGTTGGTAATCAACTCGATATGACTATATTTTTTAGGTTAGTATGACATTCAAACTTTTAATAAATTGAATGATAACATCGAAAAAAAAATTTACAGGGTATTTCTCAGCAGGGTGCCAAAGCTTGCTTCAATCTTTTTAAAATTTTGACCCAATCAGTAGATAAGTTTCTAAAATTGGAAACCATTCAGATTGTGTGAAATACTATATCAGAAAAGGTTTAAAGTAGTTAATGCTATCTTATTGGTGTAACTCTAATCATGATTAATTGAAATTTATCCATTAAAACAGATATCTGACTTTAAAACAGAACTGTGGCCTTGAATAAGATCTGTTGGACCTTAACTAAGAGCTGTAACCTTGAATAAGATCTGCTGTGACCTTAACTAAGAGCTGTAACCTTAAATAAGATCTGCTACCTTGAATAAGATTGATCTGCTACCTTGAATAAGATCTGCTACCTTGAATAAGATTGATCTGCTATCTTGAATAAGATCTGTAACCTTGAATAAGATTGATCTGCTACCTTGAATAAGATCTACTAAGATCTGCTACCTTGAATAAGATCTACTAAGATCTGCTACCTTGAATAAGATCTGCTACCTTGAATAAGATTGATCTGCTACCTTGAATAAGATCTGCTACCTTGAATAAGATCTGCTACCTTGAATAAGATTGATCTGTGGCCTTGAATAAGATCTGTGGGACCTTAACTAAGATCTGTAACCTAGAATAAGATTGATCTGCTACCTTGAATAAGATCTGCTACCTTGAATAAGATTGACCTGCTACCTTGAATAAGATCTACTACCTTGAATAAGATCTGCTACCTTGAATAAGATCTGCTACCTGAATAAGATGATCG
>NW_008708943.1:1743594-1744396 GCF_000327385.1 Lottia gigantea
TTTCTTTCGCACCCCAAAAACATCCCATACCTTAAAAAGAAATTATGTCTTATTTGAGAAAATTTGATTCGTAACTTTTTTGGCATTCTTCATTCATTTAAAATGTATTTTTCAAGTTTAACTTAATGATGTCTAATGTCCAGAACACATATTTGCTAAACCATAGCTTAGATATCTCAGCTCTGTACATGATAAAAATTGATTTGCAGTATGGTCTATACAAAGTTGTTACATTTTTTATGAAAGATCTTGATAGTTTGTATTTGATTTTGGCCACCTTTTACCAGATAAACTTGTTGAAGAGTTAACAACTTACAATTGATGTAAAAATGAGCTACCACCATGTCTATAGAATGAATGATGATAAATATCTATGTAGGAAATCAAACTTACCAAACATAGCTTGTTTCGTGCCATCGGGAAATGGTGGTAAGGTGGGGTTTTTATTCACTACATGTTTCTTAGATACTGATATAGATTCATTTCGACCTGAAAATAATTACCAAATGGTATTTCATTTAAAGATGGGTTTCCTTGTTTCTTAGAGTCAAATTAAGCAAACTATTAATCCTAGAATAAGTCATGGCCTATAGCAGAGGTTCCCAACCTTTTTCAACCTTCACACCCTTGAGCAATCACCTGTACCTTCCACACACCCCAAAATTTTTTTCATCCACATTTCCAGCATGTGATGATGTGAGGTGCTTCTCAATTCAAAATACATTCTTCTCCTACACCAGTTGGCCACACCCCTGACACCCTAGTCTCACACCCCCAGGGGATGAAAACACCCCCAGTTTGG
>NW_008708943.1:1862279-1915691 GCF_000327385.1 Lottia gigantea
ATTACTAGCTGTTAATATTACTATCTGTAAATATTACTAGCTGTTGTAAATAATACTAGCTGTAAGTGATACTAGCTGTAAATATTACTATCTGTGAATATTACTAGTGGTAAATATTACTAGCTGTTGTAAATAATACTAGCTGTGAATAATACTAGCTGTAAATATTACTAGCTGTTGTAAATAATACTAGCTGTAAATGATACTAGCTGTCAATATTACTAGCTGTCAATATTACTAGCTATTGTAAATTATACTAGCTGTAAATGATACTAGCTGTAAATATCACTATCTGTGAATAATACTAGCTGTGAATAATACTAGCTGTAAATAATATTAGCTATAAATACTATCTGTAAATAATACTATCTGTAAATATTACTAGCTGTAAATATTACTAGCTGTTGTAAATCTTTGCCTAAGAAACTTTAGGTGTTTTTCTTATTAAAAACTTTCTGATTAAATATGTTGGTAATCAACTCGATATGACTATATTTTTTAGGTTAGTATGACATTCAAACTTTTAATAAATTGAATGATAACATCGAAAAAAAAATTTACAGGGTATTTCTCAGCAGGGTGCCAAAGCTTGCTTCAATCTTTTTAAAATTTTGACGCAATCAGTAGATAAGTTTCTAAAATTGGAAACCATTCAGATTGTGTGAAATACTATATCAGAAAAGGTTTAAAGTAGTTAATGCTATCTTATTGGTGTAACTCTAATCATGATTAATTGAAATTTATCCATTAAAACAGATATCTGACTTTAAAACAGAACTGTGGCCTTGAATAAGATCTGTTGGACCTTAACTAAGAGCTGTAACCTTGAATAAGATCTGTGGGACCTTAACTAAGAGCTGTAACCTTAAATAAGATCTGCTACCTTGAATAAGATTGATCTGCTACCTTGAATAAGATCTGCTACCTTGAATAAGATTGATCTGCTATCTTGAATAAGATCTGTAACCTTGAATAAGATTGATCTGCTACCTTGAATAAGATCTACTAAGATCTGCTACCTTGAATAAGATCTACTAAGATCTGCTACCTTGAATAAGATCTGCTACCTTGAATAAGATTGATCTGCTACCTTGAATAAGATCTGCTACCTTGAATAAGATCTGCTACCTTGAATAAGATTGATCTGTGGCCTTGAATAAGATCTGTGGGACCTTAACTAAGATCTGTAACCTAGAATAAGATTGATCTGCTACCTTGAATAAGATCTGCTACCTTGAATAAGATTGATCTGCTACCTTGAATAAGATCTGCTACCTTGAATACGATCTGCTACCTTGAATAAGAGCTGTAACCTTGAAATGATCTTTAGCCTATCTTTGGCATTGAACAAGATCTGCAATCTTGAATAAGATCTGCTATCTTGAATGAGATCTGTAATCTTAAAAAAGATCTGTAATCTTGCATAAGATCTGTAATCTTGAATAAGATCTTTGGGCTTGAATTAGATCTGTAATCTTGAATAAGATCTTTGGACTTGAATAAGAAATCTATGATCTAGAAAGGGATCTGTGTCCTTGAATGAGATATCTGACCTTGAATAAAATATCCAGCCTTGAATAAGATACATGGCCTTGAATAGGATCTTAAATCAGACTTTGAATCAGGCCTAAAATAGGATCTTTAGCCTTAGAAAAGATCTGTGGTCTTTTAAAAAACACATTTATATTTATCTGCTGAATGCAAAACTAGTTATTCTTTTTTAGACTCAATCTCAGATCTCACTCTGATTATAATAAATAGTATTGAAAAAGATCTGATGTACTTCCTAAACTTTTTATGTGTTTTGATAAAATTCAATTATATAATTTGTTTGAATACTGTATCTTATTTCTGAAGTGTTAAGATTTTTTGTGGAGATAAATAAAACTTGATTGATAGTGAAATATTAGGTTATTTAGACTATCATATTGCAATGAAATTGAATTAAAAACATTGCCAGTTACTTCCAAATGGAAATATTACTTTAAAATTGACACAAAGTTTACAACTGCTGCCAAATTCTGCTGTTCAGTAGAAAAAATTGCAAATTGCTCTTAAGCAAAGGTTTGATTGTGTCACCAGGCTTCAAGATACCACTTTTCATTATTAAATACTTATTAATTTATGGTTGTGAAAAAGCTGCTACCAATGTTTAGTCAAAACGTTGTTTTGGATTTCAGGTTTTGTCTTGCTGTTCAGATTGCTAGTACTTGGTTTATTTGTTGGTATAAGACAATTCTTATTTAGAATGATTCATAAAAATTTGATAATTTTTATACCAAGTTTCTTAACAATAACTTCCTTTTGATCTATTGTGTTTTTATTGAACCAATGAGGTCAGCGAGTACAAAGATGGAAAGAACTGTGAGAGGTATATTTGTTTGTAATTGATATGACTTGTTAATCCAACTGAAAGAATTTTTCCTGAACTTTGAATTGAGCTTTGTAATTGAGAATTTAACTGGATAATTTGTCTTAATTCTGTTCTTAAAACAAAATCTACTATATAACAACTATTTAATGAAAGTTGTATATAAGGTTACTCCTAAATTATGTTTCTGGCAAGTTCTTTGGTCACTTGAACTCAATATCTGATGAGCATGGCTATGAGATGACATTTTTGATCATTACTTGACTACATCACTTGTAAGTCAGTGTATAGCATTGCTAACAAATTTCTAATGTCCACTTGTTTGGCCACTTTTAACGTCAGAGTAACGGGGCATCTGATGTGAACCGAAGTGTAAAAATTGATTGTCTGCTTGATTGACCCCTCACTGACCGTTTTCATTCAGATGTAGAAATAATTAAACTAAGCAAAAAGGCGAGAAAATATGATAAGATATGCATCTTGATTATCTGTCACACTTTACTTTATTATTTCTTCACAATTAGATTTTCATGAATTTAAAAAACCACCCTGTTTAAAAAGGAGATTTAAAAGATCTGATTAAATGATACAGACTAGTTGATATTATGTTCAAATTTTATTCTAAAAAATAAGAATTATTGTATTTCTTTCTCTCACACCTTTATCTTTTTTTTTTTATCAAACATCTGATGAGCATTTTAAAAAGTTAAAGCCACAATTTAGGTCATACTTCACAACAACCTAGATTTAAAAGTTTAAAAACTGTGTTAAAAACTTATTGTGCTGTTGACCCCAATGTCTGCATCAGATTATTAATAGTATTTTATTGATTTTAAAGAACAATGATCTATTTATCAAATATTTTAAAGTCTGACTGTTGATTTTATCTTTTATCACAGTTGAAATTATTGTGAATTTAGACCATAATACCAAATATTTGATTTCTGTTCTTAGCTTTATTTTGATGTCAAAATCTGGTGACTCTTAATCAGTCATATTTCCTCATTATTCTAGTTGACCCAGCCATATATGGGTAGGATAATTTGGAAAAGATCAATGCCAAGATGTCCTTGTGAACCTAGGCTGTTTAAAAAAAAATGGTTGTTTCGTTCTTCAAAATTCAAAAACTGTTTGTAGCTTTTTGACATGTCTCTTTAAGCAGAATTTCAGCAAACACAATCTTTTTGACCTGTTCCTTTAATACTTTCATGTATAAATAGATTTAATCAATAAATTCATTGACTATATTTTAACAGGACTGTGAAAAACAATTTTTTTGTAAGATGTTTTGATTAAAGAGACAATAAAATGATGTTAACAGTATAAAAGATATTAGTTAGTATACATGAGAGGTGAAAATGTTGATTGAAGAAATGATGAATATAAATGAAGAAATGATGAATATAAATGAATTAATGAAGAAAGCAGTAACTGAATAAAAACGAATCAAAAAAGTTGAATAAATGAATGAATAACTGAGAATTAATGAGAAAAAATGTAGTAAATTGACCAAATAAATGCAATTAAAATGGTGATTTGTATGTTTGAATGAATAAAAATGAACAAATGAGTGAGTGAATGAATAAATAACTGAATCAAAATAAAGAAACAAGTGAATGAATGAATCAAAATGAATAAACACATGGATGAATGAATCAAAATGAGTGACTGAGTGAATGAATCAAAATGAACAAATGAGTGAATGATTGAATTAAAATGAAGATATGAGTGAAGGATACTTCAATGTTACCAACTGTTTTTCATGTAATTATCTTTTTAAGAAATCAATATTTTAAAAGAGTAATTTTGATGATTTTTGTTTTTTAAGATATTTTGAAGTGATCATAAAATATAGAATTGATCATAAACTTGATTTCTGGTAATATTCAGCTAATAATTTATTGGCTGCAACTATCAATTTAATCTAAAATGGAAACTTAAAATTTCTAAAATTTATTGTAAATATTGATTCAAGGTTTTATTTAATAAGTTTTCTCAGTTTTGTTTAAGAATCTGTGTTATTAAAGCTGTAAATTAAACAGGCTCTCACACCACAGCAGCTTTAAGTTTAAAGTGCAAATCTCATGCAACTGGGTTGTGTTCAGTACTCATGAGCACTTATTTGCAACCATACGCAACTGGTAATGTCTTTGGTGGGCAGGTACCTCACAAAAAACCTGGATTTTATTAAGTTGAGGTTTCTGGAACAAGAGGCTTGATTTCAGGTAGAACTTTGAAATTGGCTATTAAAGGAACCATATAATTATATAATAATTTTCAAGTGTAAAGTTCTCTTCACAGGTTTTTATCAGCTCTTTTAAGAGTGCAGACACACTTTATTAATGTTTTTTAATGAAAGTATTTGGCAGTGTTTGGTTTGTCTAAAGATGATAAGAACCTAGTAGGAGATAAGTTGTGTGGTAATTTTATGTTTTTTTAATACTGTAAAAAGTTTTGATTTGAATTTGAGAGTATCTGTGATAATAGATAAGTATGTCTGTTGAGGCGTTGCTATGTCTACTTTCAAGGGAGGTAATTTATCAAATTATAGTGGTTTTATTTTATCTAAGCTTGCCCAGTTTGATATAGACACTCATTTGCATAGAACTTGTCGTTGGAACAAATTCTCAGTGCAACTGGAAGGATAGATTCCACAACAGGAAATTTAAAAAGTGTAGGCTAATGTTGCGGTACTGGAAAAACTTTCCTAATTGCACACTGAATGACATTACTAATCTTCATTAGCCAATCAGGTAAAGAAAATTATAGGGTAAAACTCCATTTCATTGTAGTGTTTTTTTCTTACTATGAGTGTATATCATAAAATAGTGTTAAAAACTGAAAATGTAGCAAAAAGTTAATTTTTCCAGAAGTGATATTGCCCTGCCTGTCCATGTCCATGTTTATAGAAAAAACGTGACAATCCAGCCAAATATATACATGTATATTTATAAAATCTGTACTGAATACAGTATACTGATAATAAGAAGTGAAATGTTGAGTTATCTTGTATTTCCTTCTAACATTTGATATTGTGGGTGTATCAGATAACCAGAATTAGAAATTTAAAAATGCTGACACCAGTAACAGATTGGGAAAGTTTACGAATGATAGATTCTCCTAATTTAATCGAATTTATAGCATTTTCTGTAAAAATTCTGTAAGACATGCTTTATTGCACAGATAAATGAAAATATTAAATGAAAACCTCCACTGAAATAATTTTATACTCTCACGATTTTCAATAAATTCTCCACTCTTGTATTTATTAATACTATACTAGAAATACAAACTTTTTATGCAAAATATGTGAAATATTGTCAAGCTATAAACATTACTTCAGAAATTTAATCTTTTTCGATGATAAATTCTCATTGATTACAAATATAGTGGTTTCATGTCATTGGTATTTCCCTTCATATAACTGTTTTATTTCCAGCTGACAGAATATGACCAAAGTTAAAATCTGCAGACATATAAAATGTTTTAACTAATTTGATTATTTCTATGACTTTATGATAAACCTACTTCCTTGAACTGTTTTCATCTAAATGCCATGTTTTATATCCTTATTTTATGATTCAGTTATTGTTAAAATGGTTGATTTCAGCATTAAAGTGGAGTCGATACAACTCATCTAATTGATCTCTATCCATATTTCAAATTCTCTGTTATAGACATAACTTAACAGAATTGGTACCACAGATTGGTCTTGCTATAATGAAGAATTGGAAAATTTTCCTACTCCTACCAATCTATTCAATATTTGATTAGGAATATATTTATTTGTAGAACCCTTACAGTTGAGAATCTAATCAGAATGTCGTTAACTTACACATCACTGTCCCTTATTGCACACTGCCTTGCTTTACCCATGTTCATCAGCCTAAATAAGCTTGTGAAAATGACATGCTCTATTTCATTTTATTTTTATTTTCAGAAAATGTGAGATTTGATTGTTCCAAGACAGAGTACGGTTGTTGTAGCGATGATGAAACACCTGCTAGAGGACAGAATCAGGAGGGTTGTCCTGGTGGCAGTGAGCTGGAGGTAGAAAATATCTGTGGAGATTATGGCTGCTGTGAAGATGGAGTTTCCCTAGCAACAGGTCCCAATGGTCAAGGATGTCCAGAGCATTACCGTGGTGATGGTTGTTTGGAAAGTAATTATGGTTGTTGTTCCGATGGCAAAACTGAAGCTCGAGGACCAAACGGACAAGGTTGCCCTGGTTACCAAACTTACTTTGATGCTGGTTAGTTTTCTTTGATATTTTTCTAAATCATGAAATGTTTTTCAAAACTATGCTTTTATTGTGAAAAGGCATTCTGAACTGTTTTGTTTCGAAATCATTGACCATGACTTTGCAACATTCCAAGTTAGACTTCTTTGATTCTCGCAATTCCACCAAAACTAAGCATTTGATGATGTCACTATTGCAATATAATATCCAAGGACCTTTGTGATAGTGATGTCATAGAATGCTTTATTGTATTGGGACCATGTCTGCTTGAAAAGTTATATATCCATGTACAGCCCCCTTCTCAAACCAAACCACACAACATAACATTGTAATATTTCATAATAACTATCAGATATAGGATCTGTAAAACGTGTGTATAGCAATATTTAATGAGAAAATTATAGCCATGTTTCATTCATAAAACAGATCATGCTGAGTACACCATGATAAATGCTATTATCTCTTTTTACACATTTGAGAAAACGACACCTTGATTAACCCATTAAATTTTTAAACTAAATTCATTTGAAAATACTGTCTACACAATTTACACTTTCATCTACTACCTATTTTATTGGCATGTTCAGTCACTAAGCTTGCTGGAAGATCTGCCAATCATAGGATGCCTGCTTTCAACCCATTTTCTTGACTTGGTTCAAAAACTGAGTCCAGTGTGCTACAGGCTACAATTGAAATAAGTAGGCTAAAACCAATCTCCTGCAAATTTTCCCTCAGTGCACACTACATGGCATTTTCTGTCTTCAAAAGACCAACCAGGTGCAGAAAAGTAGGACATAAAACACTGTTTCATTTCATTCATTATATTTGCGGTCTTAATAAAGTGGATCATCTTTGTCAGGTCATGGGCCATATTTAACAAACTGTTATGCATCTAAAATTGCACTGCAAATAAAGTACAGTATGAGATCATATTTCTGTTGTCTAGACGTTAAATAAACATTATTAAAAATATAAAATGTTGAAATACAAAATTTTAAAAGCCATTTATCAGTTATACTTCACTTGATAATGTGTTATCGAAAAGTTTTAGAGTCTTGAAGGAATCATAAAGAGTTTTTAGAAGCTTTTTTGTACATCAGAGACACTGATTACATCGAATTGTAAAATTCCAAGTTGGACCGAATATGACAGCTATTGTCAATATTATGTTAATATAGTTAAAATATTTGTTTAATCTGCTTTTCAAAATGAAGATCCAGTGTCACTTCCCTTCCCTCGCAGCTCCGAAGGCATGTTTTTGGGTCAAAATGCTCATAACTTGGTTAGAAATTCGGGCAACCTCAGATATTTCGCCCCCAGTTGGACGTAAACCTGTCTCTGTCACTGATTGAGCCCTATCTTTAACATGCATTCATATCATTGTTATCAAATTATTACAATTAAAAACATGAAAGTGTGATAAAAATCATCTCATGAATATTCATGACATCCTGTAGTAAGACTTTGTTCTTATCTATTTCTGTCTTTATGAATTATTGGGGCCATAACCTTCTTGTCACCAAACTGTACTTGAAGTGATATCTTGCATAAATTAAACTGATTTCGTGGGCTGAAGAACTTGTGAAATTTATGGACTTCTGCTCCTTTTTGCGATCTTGTGATTTCCTGATAAAACCCACTTTTAAGTACTCAATCAGTCTGTGTCTCTGAACGTAGACCAAATAGTTTTTTTGGAAAATATATGTCCAAAACAAAAACATCTGCCTCAGAAAAAATAATGGTAGGCTAAAAAAAATACTTTCTAAAAAATTACATAGTGTATTTGAATAGATCAGATTTTAAGATTCAAGTAAACTTTTTTTTTTTACAAGGGACAAAAGAATTTCATTGCAATTGAAAATCAAAATAGAATTAAATAACTGAAATATTTATAGATAGTATTTCATCTCTGTGTAATATTGAGAGTTAAAAGTAATGGACAACTGTGTGGGGGTGGGGGGGGGGGCATCTGCACCCCCCTGGCAGCCCCAAAAGCAAGTTTTTTGGGCAAAAATCTCATAACTAGATTAGAACTTCAGGCAACCTCAAATATTTCGCTTCCCCTCGGACATAAACCTAGCTCCACCACTGATGGACAACAGTCAATGGCATGGTCAAACTCTAAACCATTAGCTGACGTTGAAGTTTATTTTTTTTCAGCTTCATGTGGTCTAGAGAAGGACAGGGGTACTTGTGGTAATTTCACTATCAGATATCATTATAATGGTCGAACCAACGCTTGTGAACAGTTCTGGTATGGTGGTTGTGATGGCAACGAGAATCGGTTTGAAACTATAGAGAAATGCCAGAGACATTGTGTTAATGTGAAAGAAGAAGGTCAGTTCTGTTTTGTTTAACTATGTTAATTAAATATTATGATTATTTTGTATTTATTCATTATCCATCTTGCCAGTGCTTTATTTTCATACAAAATTGATCAGACCAGTGCTCTTAAATATGTTCAGCAGACAAATGGCACTTTAACTATGAAATCAATAACAAGTTGAAGGTCAAGTGAGTACCTCAGTAAAGGTGAAGGTCATTTTGTGGAATCCAGAAATCTGCAAGATTTTGATTTTAATCATCTTATATCCAGATATTTGTAAACTGCCATCATCAACTGGTCCATGTAGAGCAAGTCATCAGCGATATTTCTATGATTATAATTCCAAATCTTGTCGAAGATTTACCTATGGTGGTTGCCGTGGAAACAAGAATAGATTCCGAAATCTAGCAGATTGTGAGAGAAAGTGTTCTTCCAATAATTACATAGACTTGGATTGTGAGTATTTTGTTTCAATATCTTTAATCTTTTGCCTTTCTTTCTGTGATGTGCATTTTTCACAAGATCTGCTTCACAAAACTATTACAGCTTTAATTTACACTGATTATCATAACTGCAGAAAACCTTTGATTAGAATGTATACAATTTTTGTTGACAATCCATCAGAAAATGAAACCTAGTGGTTGAAAAGTTGGCCGTAATTCTTGTCAACAGTCAGATATGGGTGAAATTGGCATCCTGTATGAAAATTCCTGACAATTTGTTGCTTAAATTTCAATAAATATTTTTTTTTTCAGCTGACAATTTAAATGAAGTGAGAGTAACAAGCCTTTGTAAGAATTCTGTTTATGGTTGTTGCCATGATGGTGTAACACCAGCTGAAGGACCTAACAAAGAAGGTTGCAAGAGTTGTCATGTGAGTTATTTATCAAAATTGGTTGATTACTTTTTTAGTCGTCTCTTTTGTCAAGCTGAGCCAAATTTTAATTGTATGCCATATTTCCTCATTTGAAAGTAAATTTTTTATTTGATTTCATTTTACTACCAAATTTTAATTGAATTGTGAAAGTAGAATAATTAGTTTTAATTCATACTACAGAAAAGAAGTTGTAATTCATGACTAATATCCATTATTTTCAGGATTCCAAATATGGATGTTGTGATGATTTGGTTACCAAAGCTCAAGGTAGAGGATAGATTCATTACTTTTTCATAAAATCTGAAATATAAGCACAAAATTCACAGTGAGCGCATCATCATAATTGTTAAATGTCAAAATCAGATTCGCTAACAGTAATGTGTCCATTTAGTTTTGGCCAGGAGATTTTCTGATAGCACCATTTCCAGTTATGACTCATACTCATGTCAATATTTTGGGTGAGAATTAGAATCTTTTGTTTTTAAAGTCACTCACATGAGCAACGGAGATCATGATGAAGATGACTCTAATGACAGCTGTAGATCTGATGTGACAGTGGGTTTGATTCCTTGGTTTGTTGTAATTTCAGGAGAGAATAAAGAAGGTTGTGATGATTTTGAATCATCAGGTGAAGAGGAACTGTGTGCAGATACAGAGTTTGGTTGTTGTAAAGATGGAGTAACAGCTGCCTCTGGGAAGAATATGTTAGGATGTCTTGATTACATTCCTGATGGTGGAGAAACCAGGGTTGATAGAGGTATGCTTTTACTGCTATTTAGATTGGCTTGATTTTGTGACAATGCTTTTATTGGATATGCTTGTCAAAATATTGTTGAACTTTAAAGCTTAGTTCCAGCTATTTCTATCATTTCTGATATTAAGGAAAATTTGAAATTCCATGTACAGGTGGGAATGTCAATAGTCCCAGTATAAAGACAGTTTACATTTTCTCAGAAATGAGATATTATTATATATAAATAATATAAAAATTAGCCATGTGAACTCTCTGTAAATAGAAAAACTGTTAAAGCTGCTAGTAAAACAAAAATTTCTCCAAGACATCTACAAGTTCTATTCAACATCAATTGAAAAAACTGAACATTAATTGCTGTGACATGTAATTAAATTTTGCTAATTATCAAAACTGATATTTCAGTGAATCCTTGTGACCTGGAACAAGATAGAGGTATAAACTGTAAATTTATTATAAAGTGGTTCTATGACAAGAAGAACAAGATTTGTAACCGGTTCTGGTATGCAGGTTGTGGTGGTAATGAGAACCGGTTTGATACTAAAGAGGAATGTCAAAGTGTCTGTATGGCAACACTAGTACCAGTCATTACAACACAGGCACCTGTTGTCAGTAGAGGTATGTATCTTAGGTTTATTTTCATCGTGCCTCTACGAACTTGGTAGGTGTCATCATATAGTTTGATGTTGTCATAGATCATGTTTTAATAGATTATTCATTGTGGTTTTTGTTTGAGGCTTTGATGGCAACTTAGGAAGTGGTTGCTAAACCAAATTTTAAAAATTTACTACATTTTATCTGTTTTCCTGTATAATATGTACATTTATTCCATTATGAGTTTCTTCTCCCTTCAAACTGAATGATAATTTTGTCCATTTTCCTATTTCAGATCCATGTCGAGAACCCAAATATACTGGTCCATGCCGAGCGTTGATTGACCGATATTATTATGACTACCGCTCAGGAGAATGTAAACTATTCCAATATGGCGGCTGTCAAGCTAATGGTAATAATTTTATATTAAAATCTGACTGTGAAGAACGATGCATGGGAATGGTTGTTACCACAGTACCAACAACAACACAACCAACAACACCCTACTGGTTACGACCAGGTTACTATACTACGTCTGCTCCTGTTGATCTTCCAGACTCTGAACCTTCAGGTAGGTCTAATTTCAATTAATTTTAAGGATTGATGAGTGTTATTATTGATTTCAAAATTGATCAGGAATAGACGAAGTAAAAATAGTTTTTTGCAATTCTTTTGCCTTCTTTCTTAACCCAAATTATCCATTTTTAAGTCCATTTTATTATTGATTCTACCAAAACATGACCCAGATCATTCCTTTTAAAACCTTGCTCACCTTGTATTCATCAAACAAACCTCTATGACTCCATCATTAGTTGCAGTAATACTAATGGCCTTTTGTAATTTCAGTGACATTAAACGGAGCTCAAAATGTCCAGATAGGACGACCATTAGATCTACGTTGCCAGGCTACTGGAACTTCTCGTGTAATCTGGTATAAGAACAGTGTACCAATCAGAGACACCAGATCAATATTCAACAAGAGAACCCCTGATGGACGTGGTATCATCAGTGATTTGACAATTGCTTCTGCTCAGTTAGATGATTCTGGAACTTATATTTGTCGTGGTTACCCTCATGGCAAACTTCAGTCACATAGAGTTCAGGTTTCAGGTATGAATTTTTAATGATTATTATATGATGCATAGTTTATATACTATGTTTATAGTATATTTCTGCACATTCTGCCATTCAATGCCCCTGTTTCTGTGGAGAAGAATCAGTTGTGGCTTCAATTGTCAGCATTCTCAAAGCAGTTTTTTGAAAAATGAAATGAATAGAGTTTTACGTCCTACTTTTCTGAACCATGTGGGCTAAAGAAGACGGGCATCGCCATGCAGGACAGCGGCATTAGCCTGCAAAACAATTTTTTGAAAATGGCTAGATTAAAAGTGACTTTGCAGAAAAACATAGAACTTAGAGTTCTTCTATATTTTCTTTCAGAAACAGTGGTTGAAAAAGTCACCAAACCTCCAAAGAACGAAAGTGTATTAACTGTTACTACCACAGACCCTAGAGGTAAATTTAAATATCTTTCAATTTAAATTCTCAGGGAATCCATCTTGAAATTATGATTTGAAATATTGGCCCAGTTGAGTTTAACAAATTCATCTACATATCAACAGTAATTTATTAAAGGTCGTTCTTGAGTTTGTAAATGGAAAAAGAGCATGTTGCTGTCATGGCAAAAGTCTCCATCACTGTACACTGCATGACATCTTTCTTAATGGTATCTAGGGTACAACAGGATATATAACGCACCAATTCATTTCATTTCAGTGGTGTGTGCTCAACCATCTGAAACAGGAAATTGTTATGCTCTCTTCACAAGATATTATTTTGACCATCTGGATGGAACCTGTAAAACATTTACATATGGTGGCTGTGGGGCTAATAGTAATAACTTTGAAACAAAAGCTGATTGTGAAAACTACTGTAGACCAGAATGTAAGAACTCTTTTTATTTTTTGTTTATCAACATGCATGTCAAAAAGTTTTTTTATAGCCATTGATCACAGATTGAACATAACAAGCGAGAAATATCATGGTATTACTTGGATAAAATCAGATAAGTGTTTGCTACTTCTTACATTCATTAAGGAGTTGCTGACTGGTGTAATGGAGGCAAACAAGCCAATTGCTTTCTTGTAGAATTGTCAATTGTTTTTCATTTATGTATTTTAAATCCACCCATTTTACCAAGAAATCAAAATAATATTTAAATATTAAGAAGCAATAAAACATTTACATAGGCTGTAGCTAAAGTATATTAAAAAAACTTATCCTTCATTCATTAACTAGAAATATCAATTAAATTTTTCAGTAATTTGCAGGTTATCTGCTAAAAGAGGAATCTGCCGTGCCAATATTCCAAGATTTTTCTATGATGTTAGCCTTGGCAGATGTCGATCTTTTGCTTATGGAGGTTGTCAAGGCAATCCGAATAATTTCGAAACAGAAGATGCTTGTAATAGATTCTGTCGTCGACAAGACACAACAGTTACTGACAGGACAAGTGATGTTTGTAAATTATCTCGACAAGGCGGTGATTGTGAAGGTTATAATATTAAATGGTATTTTGAAGAATCTATTGGACGCTGTACAAGGTTTATCTATACAGGATGTAATGGCAATGGAAATCGTTTTGACAGCGAGGAAGAATGCTCTGATATATGTGTGCGACGACAAACAGTTGCCCCAGCAACAGAAGCTCCTTACACACAAGCTCCTTACACCCAAAGACCTTATGTATCAAGTAAGATTTTAACTACTTTAAGCCTCATTTTCATAAATTACAATTTTAGTTTTAGAAATACAGCAATATCTTTAAAGCTTTTAGATTTTTGAATAGAAATGTTAAGGATTCAAGCTAAGATAATATTTTTTGAACAGAACTCAAATGATCTGTTTTGTTTTCATTAGACTTTGAAGCTTGAATCCTAATTTTAGACTCCTACACTTCAGATTCTTTACACTTTTAGAATATGTTTTGGGATCTTCAAAATTTTAATTTTTCCAATATTTCTTTTAAGCTTTAACATCTTATTTTGCACTTGGGTTACATGAAATGTTTCAATTTTACTTTTCAATTGGAAGATTCCATGATAAGAAGGACTAACTGCTGATTTTGTGTCGGGGAAATAAAAGTGGTTGCCTTTGTTAATATCGAATATGACTATGTTAATTTTCCTTCTTTTCAAAGAAATAAATAGGAACAATGTTGTTACGATAATAATTTTTGGATAATTGTTAGGAATGAAATTCAAAGATTTTGTTTCCTTGAATTTCAAAAAATTTGTCTTTGGCTCTTATACGTCCCTACAGAACATAGCAGTTAGTCTTCAATTATTTAGTTGTAGTTATATTTTGGTTGCACTTTATTAACTATTGTAGATATTTGCTCCTTATCCAATGATCGAGGGCGAATGTGTGGTAATTGGACCATACACTGGTATTACAATGCTGAAAGTAGGCGTTGTCAAAGATTTTATTATGGTGGTTGTGATGGCAACAGAAATAGATTTGATTCTCAAGTCGAATGTCGTAGTCGCTGTGCTTATAATCAAATTGATAGACGGCCTCAAGGTACATAACTCTGCATTCTGGCATGATTTAGTCCAAAGTTGTACAATAACCTTTTTAAGATAAAATTAATCATTTGCTATGTAGAATTTTCTAGATAGCTTAGATTTCTGTCTACCTGAATAAAAGGTTCTTTCAGCTAACCTTAAGGTGTACAACATGATTTTTAACTGAATTGAGCATGATAGAATGTATATATATGTTGATTTTTAATAACAAAAGTGAGCATGAGTGTTCTAATATATGATATATTTCAAACATTACAAACTAATAAACCATATCATTATCTTTTATAATACTTCCAAACTAATAGACCATATCATTATCATATACAATACTTCCAACTAATAGACCATATCATTATCATATACAATACTTCCAAACTAATAGACCATATCATTATCATTTACAATACTTCCAAACTAATAGACCATATCATTATCATTTACAATACTTCCAAACTAATAGACCATATCATTTACAATACTTCCAAACTAATAGACCATATCATTTACAATACTTCCAAACTAATAGACCATATCATTTACAATACTTCCAATAGTTTCAATCATACAAAAACACACCATGTATATTCATAATACTTTTTGAACACTTCATTTACATTTTTAACACTTTCAAAAACAATTCAATTACATTTCCAATACTTTAAAATCCACTTACTGTTATTATGACATTTCCAGTATTTTCAAACACATATACTTTACAATAATAACAATTTACAATTAGCTCTACTTTCAATTATTATTTTATAATACCTTGGAAGAAGAAAAAACATCATTTAAGTTTACATTATGCAGAACATGTTTGATTTTCAGACTAGAAAGCATGTATTTCCCTCTGCCATGTGAATCTTGTAGAAATTAGAAATAATCTTTCTGTAAAGGTAAGTAAAAAGTAGAATTTTATATCCTGAAAAGTGTGCATTTTCATACAGAATGAGGTTAACAGTTATTGGTAACAATTAATGTTAACAATTATTTGAACAGTAGATTGTGAAATAATACTATAAAAGAAAGAGAAATTAACAGTGAGTAAAGGAGGGAATATACATGGCATAGTGTCCGATGCAGTGTACAGTGTAGGATTATTGATACAGTAGAGAATATGATCTATGGGTCTGACACAATCTGTACAGGATTGGTCTCTACTATTTTCTATCAATAATCCTGTATCCTGCACCTTGTCTATTCCTACCTTTCCAAATGATTTCCCCCACTGTTTACAATGGATCAGAAGCATGTGATTGACTTGTAGAGTGGCAATAGAAGTTTTATTCCAGACATGTTTCGATCTGAAATGATTTGGTAGTAATATAGTAAAATGTGTTTGATTCCTTAATTGGTTCTGGTGTGGTTTGTTTTGTTTGCATCTTGTATTCTAACAATATTAATTGCTAGGAAGTTATGTTTCTTGTTGTGGAAAGGAATTTTGTCTCTTTGTTCTTTAAATTTGGCTTCATAACACCCTTGACTTTATATGGACCTCTTCCATTCATGCATTTTATTGAGATAATTGTTACTATGTAAGAATAGTTCATTTTCAGAATAAAGGGGAATTTGTTTGTCAAAATATTTCATGTTAATTTACTGCTAGACATGCACAATCTGCTAACTTTAGAGAATGTGATAAAATAAATTTTCTATTTTTTAAGTTACACCTGCATCGACCACACCCGCAGTAGTATCAGGATCAGGTTAGACTATTTCTTCTTCATTCTTAATTTCATTGAGAATTCTCATTTTTGGACAGAATTAAGAATTGAAAAGTGTGCTGTTATATTCTTCTTTCTGTACAATTTGTTGAAAGGGGTTGATTATTTACCATATTTGCTCCGAATCCTAGACTGCAAGACAGTGATTTGATCTAAAGATTTTAAATTTTATTCTATTAGATGACTGTTCATTGGACAGTAGCCCAGGCAGTCTGTGTTCTAATTGGACGATATATTGGGCTTTTAATTCTACAAGTCGAAGATGTCAGAGATTTTATTATGGTGGTTGTGATGGAAACGGAAATCGTTTTGAGACTCAGTATGATTGCCGTCTTAAATGTTCTTATTCTCGTAGACAAGGTACATAACTCTTGTTTTCTTGGCATGAATTAAATTTCATAATTAGATAACCATAAATCTGTATAATTAGAATAGAGTAAAAGAATTAAATTTTATAAATAATCAATATCAAAATAAGGACTTTTGACTCCATTTTCCATCGTATTTTAAACTTATGTAGACATTATAAGTTGATGTCTTGTCAGATCGTTGTGTATTTTACAGTAAATCGTAGCAGGATTCTATCACTTTATTGTTTTATATTATTTCCTAGACTACCGTCCCAGACAAACAACTGATGGTACTTATAATATAGTAGACTCAGGTATCTTGGTTAATTTTACTGCATGCTGTTTGGATTTTAAATTATTTCAATGTTATTTCCTATCTTTTACATTTTTTATTTATAGCATTGTTAGCATTTCCTACCATGCTTAGGTTTCATTATATACATAACTTCATTGTCTTTTTAACATCTCAGTTAAGGAGTAGTGATAAAAGGATAGATTGAGATCATCTGAAAGTTAAGTTGCTAATGTGATATTGGAAGAAATAGTTAACCCATTGAACACTGAGTGTAAATGAAATAAAACATATACACTGAACACCAAGTATTATAAGTAAAAGCTTATGATGTTAATGTTGTGTGATGTCACTCAGTAACCTGGCCGCTTATGTATATATTGTGTAATTATGTGGCTGGTAAACCACCTGATAGAGTTGAAAAGGTTAAAATACTGATGTGAAAGGAATTTTCTGACATATTTTATTCTGATCTTTGAAATGATTTTGATCAGTTTGCAACGAATTTCGTATGATATATGATATGATAAAAAATGAAAAAAAGTAACTTTCTGAATAGAAGAAAACATTGATGCATAACGTTTGGTTTATTTTTAAGTTATAAGGACTTCTTTCTCCAAATGAAAACTGCATGACATTGGTTTGCTATTTTTAAAACTTGTATTAATATATATGTTTAACTTCAAATATTGACTTCAATTCTTGTATCTTTGTATTTTTTTCTGAATTCTGCATGGCATGTAGTGAAATATCAAAATTCAGTGACATAACTAAGACTGAATTTTAACATTTAGAAACAACTACAGTCAAGCCTGAGGAAGTTCCAAGTTCGTCTGTTTCTCCCGATACAAATTTGACTGTTACTGGAAATGAAACAACACAAGAGAATATTACGTTATTCTTTCCTAACTTTTCAAATGAGACTTACTATGAGACACAGATATTTAATGATTCGGCAGTGCCAGAGCATGATTATGTTGTTGATACACCAGGTTAGTCAATTGAAAAAGTTGTTTCAACTGTTTGTGTGACTCTCTTGTAATACAATAGTGGAATTCAGACTATATTACTTATAATATTTTATCAAGAATGACAGTGGTTGGTTGTCTTGGAAACTGATGGTTGACAATTGAAAGTATTGGTCATTCTGGAAACTGGTTCTCAGACCCTCTAATCTACTGTTCACCCGTTTCACAACTGAGGTTTTAGTTTTTATAGTAGACTTCAGACCCGATTGCAATGATAACTGTGGCAGGCTGAGGTGATTTAGCATACATATGAGTAAAGATTGCTGAAAATTATCAGTGTCTTTGACATATTTAACTACTTCTTGGATAGAATGAAACCAAGAAACTAAAATCTGACTTAGATTAGCTCAAGCTAACCTTTTTCTGTCAACCATGAGTCATACAATTTATGTGTTGAATCGTAATGTAAGACTAAATTGTACTTTTTCATCCCAACAGGGTATTGTGTTTACTACCCTGATAGTGGGCTTCTATGTTACGACAAATGGGAGATCTATTGGTATTACGATACAGAAGTTCATGCTTGTCGCAGATTCTTGTTCGGTGGTTGTGATGGCAACCAAAATAAGTTTTTGTACCCAGAAGATTGTCACTCTATGTGTCATAAATATAGATCCAATACAACTGAAGGTAACCTTTGTGAATGCTCCATTTGAGTAGTAAGACAATAGACATTTATAGTTACTTCCCCTAGTTACAATGTTCAAAATATTGAGTTTTTGTGGCAAATTAATTTTATTACATTAGCAATTTAATCTTAGTTACTTCCCCTAGTTGGCAACGTTCAAAGTAGTGTGTTTTGTGGTGAAACTTAATTAATTCCATTAGAGATTTTACCCTAGTTTCTATCCCTAGTTGACAAAGTTCAAAGTTCATGCTCTTTTTGGTAATGAACAAACTGAATTACAAATAGAAATTTAACCCTAGTTTCTTTCCCTAGTTATCCATGTTCAAAGTAGTATATTTTGTGACAAACTTATTTAATTATAATAGAGATTTAACCTTAGTTACTTCCCTTAGTTGTCTGCTGTACAAAATGGTGTGTCAGTTTTTGACGAAGTTATTATCTAAACATTTTAAGAGATATTAGTATATTTTAGAAATAATTTTTAGTTGCTTGTGTTGAAGTCATGCTATCCCTTAACCTATTACTGTCAATAATTAGGGTACTGATGTAGCGATTTAATATAAGGAATGTGTTTATCAGTCTAGATTTAGTAACATGACAAAATCTTAAAACATACCCTTCTGCATGGATGTCTAAATTACAAACTTTTGAATGTGTAATAAACATGTGGTTTTGCATTTGGCCGCATGACAGTAACATGATACAGTGACATGATTGTTTACAGTAACATGATACAGTGACATGATTGTTTACAGTAACATGTTTGTTTACAGTTACATGATGTTTACAGTTACATGTTTGTTTACAGTTACATGTTTGTTGACAGTAACATGATTGTTTACAGTAACACGATTGTTGACAGTAACATGATTGTTGACAGTAACATGTTTGTTTACAGTAGATTGTTTACAGTTACGTGATTGTTTACAGTTACATGATTGTTTACAGTATATTGAATAATGTTTTGAAATTTTCAACTTAGTATTGAATGAATTTATATATTTGAAATGTTGAAAGCAATGGTTTCTATTATGAAAGTCAATCTAGAATATAAATGTGAATGATAAAGATATCTAGATTCTTATTTAACAAAATTTGATTTCCTCAAAGAAGGTACAACAGAAATTATGGAAACAACAACCCAAATCAGAACATCAACAGAATATGAGAAGGTTGCAGCAGAGAGTGAGATAGGTTAGTTCTAGCTGATATGATCAGAGCCATATTGAAAATTGAATTGAAAGTCAAAAGAAAAAATGAAGAATGGCCAAAAGTCAAAACCAAAGAATGACAGATGTAGTATTATTCAACTCCGTTGAAAAGCAAAACTGCCAATGGACGACTACAAAGGACAAAGTTCATTAGCTGGTAGTGGACCAACTGAAGCAAATTGGGCTCTTTTTTGATCAGTTGATGGAAATTAGGAAATGTTTTCATTGATAAAAAGATGAAAGATATTATTTAAACATTTAAGCATTGGAAAAATCATCAAAATCTATTGAGTTTATGAATTTAAAAGATGAAGTTCTTGACTTTAAAGGGATTGTAAACAGATTTTCAATTTGCAACATTTCAATTTTCAACCAGACATCTGTGGTTCCTGCAATTCCACTAAAACAAAGTGTTCGATGACGTTACTAATTGCAAATTATGCATCACATATCACGTAAGGCCCTTCCCGATTAGTGACTCCATCGAACACTTAGTTTTATTCTAATTGAAAATTGGAATGGTGCTAATTGATGCTATCAGTATCCCTGATACACACACAAAATTAAGAAAACCTCCTTCAACTTCCTTTAAATAAAAATTGTCTGTTGGTAGATTGTTCGCTTCTACAAGATAGTGGAAGATTATGTGGTAATTGGACTATTAAATGGTATTTTAACGTTAAAAGTCGTCAATGTCAAAGATTTTACTATGGGGGCTGTGATGGTAACACAAATAGGTTTGAAACTCGCAGGAATTGCCGTGAGGTCTGTTATCGTCAGCAACGTCAAATTACCTCAGGTATACATATTAAAGATTGTGTTTTGGAAGGTGTTGATTAAGGTATTTTTAAGGGATCCTTTTAGCAATATCATAAATGTAGCTACCAACTAAAAGTACAGGACCGAGAGAGAGTATTTGATGGGATGCCACTTTATATTAATTTTATTACATTATAAAGATAAGGTATATAATAATATAGTACTTTCTTCTGAAATATTTTGTAAGTCAGCTTACCTGGTTTGTTTCACTACATTATTTACAACAATTAGTAAATTCATGTAGATTTTCAACATTGTGTTCTGTTTTCCCCCAGGTGTAACGGATACCAGGCAACCTACAAGAGAAATTCCTATACAAACTAGCACATCTTCATCAGAATCTGGTGACATAGGTTAGTCCATCAAAATATCCTTCTCTATTAAATAAATAATATTAAGGTTTTTTTGCATCTACGTTGCCCATTTCTGATCTTCTGTACAATGTCAGAAATGTGGACAGAAAAAGAGAAAGCAATCTGGTGTTTTTGTTTTATTTAACAAAGAGCTCAAGTATTTCTGTATTTTCTGAATTTTCATTATCAAAAGGAGTCAGTGAGGTTTTTTCTGATTTTCTTTTGAATGTCTGCTATTTGGAGAGAAAAAAGTTATGAAGTATTGATTTTGATGAAATCAACAAGATATGAGGTATAAAAAAAAGTTCACATAGTGGAGAAAATTAAGATAATAGCTTTATAAAGTTACTTCATAACCTTGTTATCTTAGATTGTAGCCAGAGTGCAGAAAAGTAGGATGTAAAACTCCATTCATTTCATTTAGATTGTAGTCTGTCAAAAAGCGGTGGACGACTGTGCTCTAATTGGACAATAAAATGGTATTTTGATTCTGATGAAAAAAGATGTAAAAGATTTTATTACGGAGGGTGCGATGGCAATGAAAACAGATTTGAAACGCAAGCTGACTGTCAAAACAGCTGTTTCAAGAAACGACCACACTCGAGAACAGGTACATGTCATTTTGTTACGGCATGGAATGTAGTTTTATTTAATAAATAGGGAATTTAATGGAGATTATAACTTGTTATTTCTTTTTTTCAAATCATAGACAGTTCAATTTCAACTTGTTTTAATTTTCACTTGGTTCACTTGTCCTTGTGGAAAATACATGAATGTTTTAATGAACTGATTCCTAGGAATATTCCTGTTCAACTCTTATATGAACCTAAAGCATAGTTATGATAATTCCTTAATTTAGTTGCTATTGCATGTTCTAAAACTATCCTAAAAAGGTAAGTTTGTCATGGCTCTTTGTAAAATAAGATTAAAATATACATTTTTCCTGCAAATGCATGGCGTTGAATTACCAGTGTTTGAGATATTTTGAAAAATATTTGACCCCTGCTTTTACTTGATTAGTTATTTAGTTTTTAGTTTAGCTGAATTTTCTACACAGCTTCTAGATTGTTCTGTAGTCTGCTGTGTTAAGTCTGGAATGGATCTGTTTGGTTTCTCTAGATTTAGTTTAAATTGTTTAGTTTAAAATTTTATTGCTGGTTTCGTAAAGCTTTCATCTCATGCTACAGTTTTAGGTAGATTGAGATGTTTGGCTGTGCTGCTTTTTTCTGTACTTTTTTTGCTTGGAGTACTGCATGGTGTTGGTTTTGTCTGGCTTTTCATTATTTGGCTTTTGAGTATTTGGCTTTTCCCTGTTTGGCTTTTTTTGCTTGAAAAGTTGTTGGGACTTGTTTTGTGTGATACCAGTGGCTCTGCATGGTTTACGCAGTTATGATTTTATAGCTTTGCCCTAGTTTTAGTTTTGTTCTGAATTAAGCAGTAATGGCTTTATTTTATCAGGGGACGAGGACAGGAGAGTTGGTGGAAGAGATAGACAAGGTCAAGGTTGGAGTGTAGACAGAGTCACCAAGACTGGTACCAGTCAATCAACAGGTCTGTTGGACTTTTGAATCAATTTCTGATACAGTCATCTGATTGATCAATCAATGGAATGGATCTGGAACATCTGCATTAGTTGGGGAATACAAAAGCAATGGTTACTTGGATTAGACATGTTTTTTTGTACCATCAAATTATTTTAAATATGATAAAAATGCACATTTGGTGAAGTTACCTTCAGGAAAAAAACCTTGAATATTCTCGAACTAAATTACAATGAAAACTGTCTGTTGCAAGACCTCCTTACCACAATTTATGAAGCATATCATTAATTTTTTCTAATTTTGTTGTGGTTTCTGTAGATGACTGTTCATTAGACAGTAGCCCTGGAAGGTTGTGTTCTAATTGGACGATATATTGGGCTTTTAATTCTACAAGTCGAAGATGTCAGAGATTTTATTATGGTGGTTGTGATGGAAACGGAAATCGTTTTGAGACTCAGTATGATTGTCGTCTTAAATGTTCTTATTCTCGTAGACAAGGTACATAACTCTTGTTTTCTGTTTGTGCAGTGATATTAATTTTTATATAGTGAAAGGTACATGGTGATTTTATTATCAGCTGAGAGTGCTTAAGTGACTTAATAAATAAAACTGAGTTTATCAGCTGGTAAAGCTCTTATTCTGTATTCTTTAACTGAGATAAATCATTAACTATGTGTCAGTATTTACAATGGTTCTTTTTAAATTTGATTCTTTTTCTAGATCATGAAAAAAAATGAACAACAATGCAATTGATTAATTTGAATCTGCAAATGATTAATTAAGTTTATATTTTATATAGAAGTGCCTCATGAATATTGACTTAATTATGAACTAGATTTCTTATTTCTCGTCACACGTTTTGTTTGCACGGCTTGTTTATACCAAATTATATTTTTGGATGAGATTTTTGGTTGTACAGTTTTTTTCTTTTACATCAGTTTTGTTAATATCCCAATTGGTCTCTCTTAATGTTTGGTTATATATAATTTATGGTATGCTTTTCAGGTCTCAATCAGTTCTCAACAATTTTAAATATTTGAATTGCTTATTGGCTGCTCTATCTAGCTTTGAATGAGGCAAAATGCATGCATTTCATTTTGAAAACCACAAATAGTTTTTGTTTTTTATGGGTAGGATATACCAGAACTAGAACTGATCAAGGAAGAGGTTATCAAGGTCAAGGTCAAACTGGAACAGGTCGTGTCCAAACTGAAACAGGTCAAGGTTATACCCAAACAGGTCAAGGCCAATCTGGAACAGGACAAGGTCAAATTGGAACAGGTCAAGGTCAATCTGGAACAGGTCAAGGTCAAACTGAAACAGGACAAGGTCAAACTGGAACAGGACAAGGCCAATCTGGAACAGGTCAAGGTCAAACTCGAACAGGTCAAGGTCAAACTGGAACAGGACAAGGCCAATCTGGAACAGGTCAAGTGGGAAGAAAAATATCACACAGTGGAAGTGGAACTGTAGCAGGTGTGTTTCTTTTCTGATAAAACTGTATGAGGGGAAAAACCAAATTCTTTATTTTAAATGCCAAAGCTGTCAAAATCAATGAGGTAGTTTAGACATGATATATGTTGAAAATCCACAAATCTGATTCCTAATCCATCAAAATATTTAACTATTAATCTAATAAAATTGGTAGAAATTGTACTACAGTTGCAGAGAGTACCATCATTTGATATTCAATCCAAAATATATCTATGCCATTTTCAAATCGATATCAGTTTGTTTGAATTGAAATGAAACAAACTATTTTTTTTATTATTGATATATGTTAAGTACTGATATATTTTTCTAGATGTCTGTTCATTGGACAGTAACCCTGGAAGGCTGTGTTCTAATTGGACGATATATTGGGCTTTTAATTCTACAAGTCGAAGATGTCAGAGATTTTATTATGGTGGTTGTGATGGAAACGGAAATCGTTTTGAGAATCAAGCAGAATGTCGCTTAAAATGTTTCTATTCTCGTACTCCAGGTACAGATTTTTTGCATGTTGTTGAAGAAATACAGTTTTGAAATGCTTCCAGATCTGCATGTCGAAGAGTGATAGTGATAGTGAATTGATGGTAGATTTTGAGAAAAGAAATGTGCTTTTTGTTTTATTTTAGTTGCTTTGCTGTTCTCGTCTATTTTGGTCTTGAATAAAAACACTGCATGCACCAATGACTATTCAAGGTGAAATGTACAATTTGTTCTTATCCATTTAAGAATTGCTCTTTCCTTGTCAGTCTCAAAACCAGATAGAAAAAATGAAGATGAAATGTAGATTCCTGCATGGCTTTTTTGCTGTGGCTGCTTTTTATTTTCAAGTTACAGATTGTCTTGTGTTTTTAGTGCTGGGTTACAATTTCGCTAAAAGTGTTTTTGTGATGTTAGAAGCTTACAGTTGGCAATTGATTGAACTTTAGTTTTTAGCATGGTGCAGAAGTTCCATTTCAAGAGCTGAAAATGCTTTAAAAGCTAGATAGAAAGAAAAATATTATTTTTTATCAGCTGATTTAACAGTGAATGCAATTTATTTTAAAGTAATGATTGTACCTTTGTTTTGACCAAGAGTCAAATGCTGTCTGGTGTTTTGGGAGCAGGAGTTAGGTCCGGAAATTCTATTTTGTCTCTACACTCATTAGCTTCAATATATTCATACATTAAATGAGATATTTTTTCTTTTTATGGTTAGGAAGTTACACTTCATCAGAACGTGGAGTATACGAAAGGGACCAAGGTCAATCTGCTCAGGGTCAAGGTCATTCAAAGTCCGGTCAAGGTCAAACTGGAATGGATCATAGCCATGGTGAAGCAAAAACAGACCGTAGCCATGGTGAATCAAATACAAATCATAGCCATGGTGGATCTGAAATGGATCATAGCCTCACTAAATCAAAAACAAACCCTAGCCATGGAACATCAGAAGTAGATCATAGCCATAATTTTCTAGATGTCTGTTCATTGGACAGCGACCCTGGAAGGCTGTGTTCTAATTGGACGATATATTGGGCTTTTAATTCTACAAGTCGAAGATGTCAGAGATTTTATTATGGTGGTTGTGATGGAAACGGAAATCGTTTTGAGAATCAAGCAGAATGTCGCTTAAAATGTTTCTATTCTCGTACTCCAGGTACAGATTTTTTGCATGTTGTGTTTGAAATGCTTCCAGATCTGCATGTATAAGAGTGAGGATTGAAAATTGATAGTAGCTTTTGATAAATCTTTTTTGCTTTCTCATTTGGTTGCTTTGAATTTAGGTCAGACACTTCCCAATAATTCTACAAATTTGAAATAATTAAGGAATCAAAAGAGAGGGATTTTTTTACAGAATGGTGAGATGATGGTTTTTCTTTTTCCAATCATACCTAACTAATAATTACTCTTTCATTGTTAGTCTAAGAACTAGATGAAACATATTAAGATAAAACATTTTGAACTAATTTTGAGTTTTGAATAGATTCTGTTCTAGAATTTTGCATGGCTTTGTTGCTGCTGCTGGGCTTCATTCTTGAAGTTACAGATTGTCTTGTGTTTTTAGTGCTGGGTTACAATTTCACAAGTGTTTTTGTGAAGTTAGAAGCTTACAGTTGGCAATTGATTGAACTTTCTTAATTTCTTGCATGGTGCAGAAGTTTCGTTCCATGGGCTGAAAATGCCTTTTCTAAGCAAAGAGAATTCTTTATCAGTTCAGTGAAAAATGAAAATTTTATCTTAAATATAATGGATGATCCTCTAGTTTTATCAAGAGTCAATTGACTTGGTCTTTTGGAAGCAGCAGTTTAGTCCCACAAGTCCTACAATGTTTTGTTTCATACATTAAATGTGATATTTTTTCTTTCATGGTTAGGAAGTTACACTACAGGGCGTGGAGTGTCTGGAAGGGACCAAGGTCAATCTGGAGCAGGTCAAGGTCAATCTGGAGTCAATCAAAGACATGGTGAAGCAAAAGCAAATCATACCCATGGCACATCTGGAATGGATCATAGCCATAGTGGATCGGAAATGGATGTTAGCCATAGCGATTCAAAAACAAATCACAGCCATGGTGGATTAGATATGGATCATAGTCATGATGGATCTAAAATGGATAATAGCCATGGTGATTCAAAAACAAATCATAGCCACGGTGAATCCGACATGGATCATAGCCATGGAGATTCCAAAACAAACCATAGCCATGGAACATCTGGAATCGATAATATCCATGGTGATTCAAATACAAATCATAGCCATGGACAAGCAGAAGCAGTTCAAGGAAAAGATGGTATTGGTCAAGTGCAAAATGAAACAGTCCAAGGTGAATCAACAACTAGTCAAGGTCATGG
Source organism: Lottia gigantea (assembly GCF_000327385.1). Lineage (NCBI taxonomy): Eukaryota > Metazoa > Mollusca > Gastropoda > Lottiidae > Lottia > Lottia gigantea. The sequence goes on from NW_008708943.1 coordinate 1,889,291, forward strand.
TCATTCTGGAACTGGTCAAAGTCATTCAGGATCTGGAACTGGTCAAAGTCATTCAGGATCTGGAACTGGTCTAAGACATTCAGGATCTGGAACTGGCCAAAGTCATTCAGGATCTGGAACTGGTCAAAGTCATTCAGGATCTGGAACTGGACTAAGTCATTCAGGATCTGGAACTGGACTAAGTCATTCAGGATCGGGAACTGGACTAAGTCATTCAGGTTCTGGAACTGGTCTAAGTCATTCAGGATCTGGAACTGGCCAAAGTCATTCAGGATCTGGAACTGGACTAAGTCATTCGGGATCTGGAACTGGCAAAAGTCATTCAGGAACTGGACTAAGTCATTCAGGATCTGGAACTGGACTAAGTCATTCAGAATCTGGAACTGGCCAAAGTCATTCAGGATCTGGAACTGGCCAAAGTCATTCAGGATCTGGAACTGGTCTAAGTCATTCAGGAACTGGAACTGGACTAAGTCATTCGGGATCTGGAACTGGCCAAAGTCATTCAGGATCTGGAACTGGCCAAAGTCATTCAGGAACTGGAACTGGACTAAGTCATTCAGGATCTGGAACTGGACTAAGTCATTCAGGATCTGGAACTGGACTAAGTCATTCAGGATCTGGAACTGGTCTAAGTCATTCAGGATCTGAAACCCATCACTCTCATTCCAGTCAAGGTCATTCCATCTCAAGTCAAGGTTATTCTGGAGCTGTTCAAGGTAACTGAATTTCTGAAAAGGCATGTTTCTATTCTTTGAAAAAAATATCAAAATTTATTTCTTGTAAGAGTACATGTATTTGGAAAAAAATCGGTGGGATATTTTTTTATAAATCTTAAATAAATCTAGATGTTGTCATTGTTTGAAAATGTTGAGTTTGAAGTGAATGGTTTTTGTTGAATAGTTATAGTGATTGTTGTTTTTTAGATGACTGTTCATTGGACAGTAACCCTGGTAGGTTGTGTTCTAATTGGACGATATATTGGGCTTTTAATTCTACAAGTCGAAGATGTCAGAGATTTTATTATGGTGGTTGTGATGGAAACGGAAATCGTTTTGAGAAGCAAGCAGAATGTCGCTTAAAATGTTTCTATTCTCGTACTCAAGGTACATAACTCTCAGTTTTCTAGGCATGATGATGTTTCTATTACTAGATTATTACTAGATTTTTTCTTACTATTGAACATTAATTTTCAAATTTGAATGATTTGATGGGATTTTATTACTTTTAAGCTCCAAATGAAGGTAGGTACATTAGTATTTAGTCAAAAGGTATAGCTAACACTATAAGACCATTATGTAAGTAAATGTAGGTACAGTATAATTGTGTATATTGTGTGCAGCCTTAGAAACTGAATTTATTATATAAAGACTGTACTCTACTGTAGAAATGCTCTCTATTTCATGCTACTGTTGCAGGGATTTTGCTTTTCACAAGGTAAAATACTTGCTGCAAATATTGAACCATTAAATTACATATACATAAATTAACATTACCAATAGATATTACCATTACATAACTTTACTACAATATTACAATTACCATTATCTGAAAGCACACTACCATAAATATTACCATCATAAAACCATTATCTGAATGCACACTACCATAAATATTATCATCATAAAACCATTATCTGAAAGCACACTACCATAAATATTACCATCATAAAACCATTATCTGAATGCACACTACCATCATAAAACCATTATCTCAATGTACACCACTAATACTATGACCATCACATAACATTAGTACAATATTATTACCTTTACCATCACATAATATTACCAATAGCAATCATTACAAATTTACATTACTGATGTATAAATACCATTACATAACCATAACTATTTTTTAAAATTACCCTACCAGTATTTTTTTTGGTAATCCACACTATAGACAAAATACAATACATATCACATCTTCAAATCATCATCATTTGTATAAATATCAATGAGCTCTGTGAATCTCTTAATTAAAACAAAAAGATCTCAAACTAAAACAAAAATATTATTTCACCTTTTAGTTACCAGTGCTCCAGCAACAAGGTCTCCAGTAACGCGAGCTCCTGTGACACGTCCTCCAGTAACCCGTGCCCCACCAGTCACAAGAGCACCTTTTTCAGGTTAGTCATTAACTGTTATTTGAAGACTACAATTTGTGGAAGTGGTGAATATGTTCATTAGGACATCTTGTGAAAGAATCAGCCATATTATCGAAAATTTGAACAATTAGAAACTTGAGTAGAAGGTGATTCAAACCTATGACAATCCATCATTAGCTTGGTATAGCACCTCACACTGCTAATTTTCTTATATTATTGTGCTCTCATTGTTTGAAAAAAATCTCTTTTGAGCTTCCAAAATTAGTGCTGAAAAGGGTTGAATGATCTGGTTTAGGGTAAAACGAGCAAATGAAGAAAGATTGTCATAAATCCAGTGACAAGATGACACATTTAAGTTCACCAGACCTTTGATCACAGCATATGTGGCACCAACATCAAATTTTCATCAAAATTTCATAAAAATGATTGTTTCAAATTTAGGAGATATATGTTCAATGAAGGAAGAAAGTGGGCGACTATGTAGTAATTGGACCATACACTGGTATTATAACTCAGAAACCAGGCTTTGTCAAAGATTTTATTATGGTGGTTGTGATGGAAACGGAAATAGATTTGATTCTCAAGTTGAATGTAGTAATAGATGTCAGCGTAGAACAGTAGAAGTAACAACTGCAGGTATTTAGTTTCTTTTTTTTCTTGATTTCACATGGTGAGATGAGTCAGAATTAAAAAGCACATGATCCCATTCAGTCCATGGGGATGAAAGCATTATTGAAAATGTTTAGAATTCATTGATTCAATTTCATTAGTTCATTGATGCTTGGTTTTCTTTATGCTGGATATGTCTTCTTTTATCCCAAATATTACAGTTTCTAAATATTACATTAGTACACATGTCTAATTTTTTCCCCCAACTTTTGAGTATTTTTACTTGTTGAAATACAAATTTGAAATTATACATTTTTGTTAATCTTCAGCGCCACCACCAAGAAGAACAACAATAAAGCCTGGTGTAACACGAAGACTTGGTGATTGTCGTTATTCTAGATATGGTTGCTGTGGTGACGGACAAACACCAGCATCTGATTCCTCGCGTTCCAATTGTTATGGTAAGGATCTGAACAAGCTGATTAAAAGACTTTTTTTTATAAGCAGTATTTTTAGTGAATTGGATTGGGGAACATATATAACCCCTCACCATATGGGGTCATGTAAGCTATGAGAGGAATAACGTCAAGACTGTTTAATTGTTTTTCAGATGAACCAAATGTAGTAGAGAGACAAGAGGATGGTAGTTTTATAGTTTATACTAGTGCTGGACGTAAAGTAGAATTGAATTGTGAATTACAACTTACCAACGAAGGAGAAGTTTTATGGTTTAGGGAACAGTAAGTCTAGTTTATTAAATATGATCATTATTTGTCTTGCAATGTAATAGTTGGCTCCGATTGTCTTTCAAATACTAAGGTGCAGTAAGAAAGTAGGACATAAAACTCCATTCATTTAATACAGCCTGTATCAATCTAATTGATATTTTGTCTTTTCAGATTCCGTATTATAGCAGGTCATAATTTTAGAGATTATAATAATGGTACCTTGGTGATCCAGGCTGTTACTGAAGAAGACAATGGAGAATATAAATGTCAGATCGGAGAAGGCAATGAGGTGCCGATTGTCCAAAAATTTGTGGTTCAAGTCAGAAGTAAGTGTTGCTTGAAATATTGTTTTAACTTTAATTTTGACTAGATAAATGTGAAATCAGAAGGCAGAGATTCTGATTGTTCTAAAAGACTTGTAGAAAAATAAATGTAATAATTGAAAAAATTGTTAATGGAATGTGTTATGTATATTAGTGGCATGAATACTTACTACCCCCAACCACCCCACTACCCCCACCCCCCACCCTTGTCCCTTTGTTTTCTACCTACAGAAACTACAAGCATGAATCAAGGATCTTTGTTATTCAAAAATGAATGATATGCTACTGAATTAAATTAGGAATGCATGATTAACATACATTTGCTGTTAAGACATTTAGATTAATTAGATTGAGCCAATTGACAATGGATGTTCTAAAGTCTTAATGCAATGCTAAAATAATCACATGAGTAAGAAACCGATTGATTGTTTCTACTTTATGTTTCTACTAAGGTAACAAATGTATTTTGAATGTAAATTAAATGTTGTCTATTAACCACTAACCTTCTTTCTCAATTAGCTCCCTTGAAAATTTTACGCGGACCAAAAATGATCGCTGTGAAACCACGACAGAATGCCTTCCTCCATTGTCAGGCAATGGGTAACCCTAAACCAACAGTCACATGGTATAAAGAGGGCCGTCAAGTGTTCACTAGAGGGCGCTACAATGTGTATAATAATGGCACATTGATTATTATTAATGCACAAGATCAAGATAGAGGTTATTATGAATGCCGAGCAGCCAATGGCATTGCAGCGTCTATGAAAAAACGTAAAATTAAACTTGAGGTTAGAGGTAAGAACTTGGTACTGAAATTAAGATGATTCATATTGGAAGAATTATTGAGATGGAACAACCAAAATTAAGATTACACAAGAACATGTTGGAAAATGTCTTTGAATTTTTTGTGCATGATTGAATGTTTTTGTTGTACAACTAATGATACCCTCAGAGCTTAAAATGTAATTACAACAATAATTATTGTTGGCTGATTTTCCTGCTAGATTTTGCTTTTGTGAGAAAAATGCTTTTGTAACAACAATCTGAAATGTTTGTTTTGCTTATGGCTTAAAAAGATATGAAGTTATTTCTGCTTTTTCAAAGAAGAGATAAGAAAACAAGCCAGTCAGTCAGTTGCTTAGCAATCTGTAAATATGTCAATAAAAATCTGTTATAATTCTTTATGTACTAGAGTCTGGAGCTGGTAGAGATCTAAAGTTCTTCATGGAGACTTACATATATTCTTGAGAAAAGTGTTATTGTGGTCCATCTGTCCTAATTTTTCCTTTAGGCCCACATGGCTATGAATAAGTCAGCCAGGTTGAAACACAACATCTAAAATTTTCTTCAAAATATTTCTTTTAGAATCTATCTCTGTGCGTATTGAAAGACATAAAGGCAAGATCAACCAGGGTGATATGTTCACATTAAAATGTGAAGTAACTGGTTATCCCATACCAGAGGTAACATGGAAGAAAGATATGAGTGAAGTGATAGAATCTGACAATGTTTATGTACGTGGAATGGAATTGATTGTCAGGAATTCTACTCTGGATGATTCTGGAGTGTATAGATGTGTAGCAGATAATGGTGTCCAAAAACAAGAAGCAATTACAACTGTACAGGTCAAATTAACAGGTCTGTTTTTGTTCTTTTTGAGTGTTTCATTGTTGTGGGTATGAAAGTAATATGTTTGGAGGGATTGTAATGCAAGCAACTAGAATTACATGACAAAATTATTGTATTCACTTGTTGGGACAGGCTATGCACACAGCTTTGTTGATCCATGGCTATTAACACCACATTTTTGTGTACCTTATGAGAATACTAAAGGCATCTTGACAGTCCATATATTCGGAAATTTGGGTCCCTGTTAGGATAAAATTTAATTTGGTGCACATTAAACCATAGTCTTTTCAAAAAATTATATAACATAGGTTCTCTTCACTGGATTAAGGTAATCAGACAGCAGTTATTGTTCCAATAGAAAAGTATTGCCTTCAAGTTAAATTCAAGTCTATTTTTTCATTTCAGAACCAGAGAACGTTCTATGTCAAGATTCGATTAGTGCCATGAACTGTAAATTAATTAAAGCAGGAAAACTGTGTGGTCATCGTGTTTTTAGTAAAATGTGTTGTGGTACCTGTAACAATAGAGACTTAGTAAGAGGTTGAGGTTCAAAGGTCAAATATTTCACTTCTCTTAAACTATGATGATGTCATAGATTCATGTTGATGATGTTGCTGTTTCTGTGTTCATGTCACAGTTTTGGTGCTGTTGTTATAAAAACTATCAAAGTAATCTGAAGTGACCAACAGCTGTTGTCATGGTAACAGAAATTTGTGAAATGTTTGTCTGCTACTTTTACCTCAATCCCACTTTTGGTGCTCATTTTCTAATTTTGTAGATATTTTGTACAAATTTTTAGTATTTTTTACTTAGGAAATCTTTTTATATAAATTTTTGTAGTAACTTAATTTTGTATCTATATATTTATATGCAAGTCTTGTAGCCATTTCACCAACATAGATCTATCATTGTACCATTCTCTTCAGCATTTAGTCGTCTTTAGTCCTGTACAAGTCCATTGTAAGGGTAGATTGACATTGCTTGTGGTCAATTCAGGTGATTATAATCATACGAGGAAACAACTAGTGATAATGCAAAAGTAGACTGAAAATCATATGCCAAGTTTCAATCATCGTTTAAAACTTCTACCTGCAAAGGCATTTGATTTCAAAAGGTACTCTGAGGTGCATACATGTCTATTGATAATACTATTCTTCTACATTGTATGCATTTATTAAATTTTGATACCAGACTACCTAGACCCAGAGTCTCAATATAGTAAGACAAGCTACGAAACTACATCTGTCTAATTTATCATGTCTTCCGTACTATGTGCCTTAATAAAATCATGAATGTATCATCCATTGCTAGACTAACAGTATATTAAATTAAAAAAAAATGTGCATTTCTGCATGTTAAAATTGATGCTTTTGAAACCAGAAATGGGAAGTTTAGAAAAATATTTAAAATGCATCTTCATACATTGATTCAAGTGTTTAGGTATATTGTAGTGTAATATACCAGCCAGGAGTAAATGGTGGTCAAATAAAACCCTGTTACATTACATCAGGAGTGAGAATTTTGGTCCAATTAACCCCCTATAACATTACATTATCTGATTCTTGTATAATTGTGTATGTTTACTCTAGAGAAATCATTGTGTAAATAAATATTTATGTTGTCTGTCTTTAAAATTACTTTCTGTTTCAGTGTCAACATTTTGTACAAAACTTTCAATTATTTAAGCAAATCTCTGTGAGTTTAAATAAAACAAAAGATATTTGAAATCGGCAAGGCAACTTACAAGCTTAAACTGTCTTTTGAAAACTTACGGTAGATACCAAGGTTACGTTTGTTCCAATTCTGGCCTCAATCCAAGATTATGGAACCATGCGAACCAGATAATGTCACATGCAAAATTTTCCCTTTTATTCCTTTCTCAGCCATATTGAATTCTAGAGTCTGTGCCTATGTTTTCAGCATACTCTGTTCCAACTTGCTTTAAACAATGGTCGGTGGATTTCATGAATCCTGATTGTGCAGAGCTCACCAAGGAGCAAGCAAGTAAATGATTTTGATGTTTTTATTCAGATTGATAATATATGTACAATTTTACAGTTGAAACATTTAAAACAACCATACAGTAACTTCTATTCTTACAATATAAACAACCAATGACAACCTTCAACAAACAATATTACATAGAATCACACACACACTGTGCTGCCGGCTTCATTTCTATACAATGTGCAACAATCGCATTATAAAATTATGAATAGTGCACCGTATTAACACTATTGAAAATTTCAATTAACTGACCACAATGTTTCCTGAATTATATTTTGCCCACCATATTTGTTAGAAATATCAACTCAGACATACACAGAGTCTATGATGGTTTTTCAATAGGTGAAAAAAAATAATTATGAATTCACAGAAAGAAAATTTCAATCTGAAAAGCAGGTCGTTTTTATTTGTAATTTCTGGGAGGGAAGTGTGTTAATTTCAAAGGCAATTTAATCAAACTGTTTACATATTTGGACCCAATAAATTCTGTGAGTAATATTTCAATCAATACATTGGTTATCTGGTCTTGGAATTTCCATATCATTTGAGAATAAAGGGATAATATTGCAATTAAACCAAGAGGCGATCCAGCAAGAACTTGTTTGACAAATATCTGCTTGTTAATATAATTCTAAACCAGTAAATAGCAGAATAGTGAACTTATATCACCAACAGATATACAATTTTGACCCATACAATACACTAACATACATCATAACTTAGAATAGTTTAAAAAATAAATACAAATATATTAACACTGGATAATCTTTCTTACTTTATACATTCTTGTATACCCAGTCTCTCCATAACATTGCGTCAGTATTATAAAGCACTTTCCAACTCCACATTATAGGACTTGTAAACATCAGAGACATAGTTTTTACATAACAATGAGCTCACACATACTCTATTGCCATTGGCAAGTTATTATACTGTTAATATGCCCAAACCTTTTGCCATTTCCTCAAAACTTCTTAAGAATCTACACATCCAAGTTTCACAGTTCCAATATTGTACACCTTCCAAACTTTACTTTAAAGCAGAAAAATTGTCACTCACTATTAACTGTACAACAGTTTAAATAACAGCGCATAAAACATCAAATAAACGCAACCAATTAAAACACTTCTTTTAAAATTCTTATGAAAGATGAATCATGAATTATGGGATATTGTTAGTGTCAGGTTACTTTAGTAACTATTATCACAATTATGAATAATTTCACACAAGACGATATACACACAGATGATGAGATGAAGGAATAAAAAATATCAACCAATCAACCAACACTTTACAACCAGTAATACATACTTTTTGATTAACCAATGAAATTAAAGAAGGCAACAAGCCTCTTGTTTTATCAGCTTATCAAAGAAGAGTCTCTACTTTCAGTCAAGTGTTAACCATACGTTCCCAAGTTTTAACTCGCCAATCAGAATCCTAGTCTCAACTAGCCAACCATATAACAAGATATTTGAGCACATAACGGCCAGCTCCCTCTAGTGATGTAATTAATACCCAGAATGCACTAGGTTATTAATTCATGTGACACCAATCCAGCCATTGTCTGTCAAGAAACTCATTATTTTCCGTCGATGTGTTTTGTCCATTCCGTTGGGATAACGTATTTTGACTGGTAAACCCTGCCTTCTTTGGAGATAATCCTGAAATGGAATTAACAAGATTTAAACATTTTAATTTATATTTCCAATTAATGTTCTTGACTTTTAAGTCTTATCGTCATTTTTACTGTTATGAAGGCATATATAAAAGCAATTTATTAATTTCTATCTATCTAATTATCTAATTGTAAATCTCAAACGACTATAGATTATATAGGCTACTTACCTTGATAATACAAGTTTTAATTGTCATGTAATTAGCTGGGGACATACCAATAGAAACACATAACTGAAATAATAAATACAGAAATATACCATAACAAGCTCAGTCAAGGGTGAACTAATAAGATTTGCTGATTTTCCCAGACAAATTTTTTGACTGCTATGTGTATGTCCTTCCTTGTTAAAATTCATTATTGCTTATCTACACACAAAATTTCCTTTTGATCAAGAGCTTGGTCTTTAATTCTTTTCTGATTTCAATATACAGGAATATCTAAATTAACCTTTGAAACAGCTAGAAGTTTGACAAAATCTACCAACCTTTTTTTCGCGATCTGAAATCAGATCATAACCTGGTTGACTAGTTGATCTTGTTTCTATTCTCATCTCATTATCTTTATCTTCTACTGAAATTCACTCAGAGATTAGACAAGTATAAATATATAATAGAGGGAATCATTGAACAGAACTATTGTTTTTGAACTACTATAGAGATTGTAACTTTAACACAATAACACCATGTTCCATCAGCAACAATGTACAAGGTTTATCACATCTAACTTGTTGCTTTCACAAGGAAATATTTTATTCTCATCATTAATTTTGACTTGTAGAGAATTTACTTCTCGTTGCTAAAAGAAGGTGCAATGACAAAGTAACACTAAAATACTACTAGCAGTCTTACCTTCTTCGTCTATAAGTATATCTAGTTTTTCGAGTTTTCCCCTAAAAAGAATTATAAAAAATCTTAGATTATCAAGCTCATATAAATCTATAAACTGAAAATTATAAAGCATCAAACACAATGATCCACTCTCAAAGCCTTTACATGTGAGGTTGGCTACCTCTATAAGACCTCTATCTCAATTTAGAGTTTAGGAGGTTGTGTAAGAATTTGTTAAGCTCTGTGAAATTAAATAGATGCAGTACTTACTCTGCCTTTTTGGACACTGTTGAGTTTCTTTTCGGGGTCAGGCTTCCCTAAGAGAAAGACAGGCATTGTTATTTCACAAGACAAAACATCAATGAAAATGAAATGAAATGCTTTGGACTATGACCCAACAAATCTGGCTCCATCAGTTCCTTGAACATGATGTATGGTACATAGACATTGTGGAATATACGGCAATGTCTCGATGGACTTACTAAGAGTTTAGCTCTGTATAGATACCAAAACTTCTGCCAAATGTGCCTTTTAACATGGTGAAAATTCTTAAAAATTACCAAACGGTAGTTTTGAGCAACTCCCATAAAATGTGATATTTCATGTCTGATCTTTGATGTGCCTAAATGCCTATATCCTCAATGTGCCTATATTCCATTCACATCACATCCCAGGTATAGCTAGATTTATCAGGCTTATTCAATTGTGGAAACTTAAGTAACTTAAATCCAAATATGATGTGGATGATGAAAAAATGCCAAAAATAAGATTCATGTGAAATAAAAATATTTACTGAAATTCAATGTAATAACGATGACTTAATCATGTAAAAGAACATTGCAATTTGGTGAGGCATTTTTTTCCTATTTAGAGAGTCATATGGTGAGGTGTTTTTTCTATATATAGAGTCATAAACATAGAAACATACATTTAAATGTCAATGGAAATGAACATGAGAAAGAGTTTGAACTGAACAGAGAAACAAATTCAATGTCTAATAATGAATTTAGATTTAACTTTGATTCTGAACTAGAAAATCTAAATTTTAAACAAAGATAACATTTCAATATATATCTTCATTTTACCAATACTTTCCCTTTTAAAAAAAAGCCACATAATCATGCAAAACAACCATGCACTAAATAGGGGTGGTTTAGAAGGTAGATGGAATTTTCTATTTCATTTATTTATATCTTTTAATAGATATATCTTCATAAATTAGGGTTCAATTGGCCAAATTAACAGCAATCATGGCATAGTTGGGTAAAAATATCTATACATATACATGTTTCTAGGTAAAAAAGTTCAATACAACTTCTTCTACCTTGGTATAAAGTGAACACATGCCTGTGCATAAAAATGACTGATCAAATACAAACTAACTATAAACATCAGCTTTAAAGCAAGAATAACTGATTTACAAGTCATTAAAATTCTGATTCAGTTACTTTTGAGCAGACATGCAATTAAAGAGAGAAAGGTTACAATTTTAAAATTGTCTGTTTCTATTTGAATATTTATCAAAAATTTAGACTACTTGTTTATTACGAGGTAAAGACCAATATAAGGGAGTGTCTAGGATGGGTGAAGGGAAAGAACTCTACTAGCTCACCTACAATATGAAAAGGGAAAGTGAAAGTAAAATAAAGATATAATAATGTAATATGATGTTTGAGGGTCTGACTTACGCCGACGACGCTGTGTTGGTAATAATCGGCTATTTACTAGTAAACTCACCATCTTAGCTCGATTATCACGCTTTTTCTGCCGTTTATATTTTTCTTCATCGTAATCTTCTATATCTATATTGACAAGAGAATACAAATTTTAAAAACAGAACCTGAATCATGTTGTTACTCATGCTGAATCAGGTTGTTACTCATGCTATGCAACCTCTGGACAACTGACCTTTTTTCAGTCTGTGTCCATACTGAAGTTGGACAAGCAGAGAATTTATAAATTATAATGCATGAAAATATCAGAACATTGAACATTTATACTAGATTTAAAAAAAAAAAATAATTCAAGAAAAAATCTTATATCTTGGGCTATACTTTCTTTTTATCAGAATCTTTTTTTGTGTGACCAATTCATCAATACAATGGCCATGGTCAGACATTAATGTTATCAAAAATTCAACATTTAGAACAATTTGTAGTTCATGACTATCTAAATACTCCAATTCTGGATTAAAGAAAATGCTCATTATAAAGTCCAAGTCCATTATCAACTAAAGGGGCCATAACTCCAATAGGTAATAATAGTCTTACCATCTAACAAAGTGATACCATGTTTTCTCAGTTCATTAAGCTCTTTTATTTTAGTTTTTAGTTCTTTTTCACGTTGAAAGTTTTCAAACATTTGTTCGTGTTCTGCTGCCGGGTGAAACTGACTAAAAACTTTCATCTTGTCTTGAAATTCCCTATAATCTTTGGACATTCTTTTCTTGAATCTCATCTTTTTATCATTGAGCGAAGAGAAAGATTCAATCAACCCATAATCTCTTGCAACTTGTTTCCGCTTCTCACGAGATCGTAATCGGAGTCGGTATTGGTCAACTTTACTCACTTTAATGGCTGAAAGAACAGTTTTGAAACTTACTGAAAAGTTTCAGAATGTGTGTTAAAATTCATTTTAGTAGCAAAGCATTAGTAAAAAGTTGCAAGCAAGCTTTCATAGATTACAGTTTCAATCACAACAGGTTCAAACATTAAAAAATCGAAGAGAAGTTAGCATCCCATTTTTTCCTTTAGTATTTCATTTCAAATGTTAATTGAGGAAAGTCAAGCTTTCTGTAGCATATTTAATGGAAAGTCACAATTTCAATAACAGTAACAATACAGTTGTGAGAACTTGAAAGCTGTTATAAATAAACAAGATCAATACTTACCAATGTCAAGGTCATCATCATCATAATTTATACCCCAGCCTGATATTAACTGTTCAGCACTATTATCACTTTCCTATACAATAAAATACAACTTATAACACTATTTATAAAGATCAAAATATTGGAATGTATAATTTGGAACACAATAACATTAATATGCACACCCAGCACCCAGAAATCCATAAGCTGTTAAGTTATTTCAAAAGATAAATGTGAAGCCTCTGAATATGCAATAATTCAGTCTCTGCAGCTAAAATAGTTCTTACTAAAAGGGGTAATTAAATGAATATAGAAACTTACAATTTCAAAATCGTCTCTAAAAGGCATATAACCCAGATCATGTTGATCTTGTAATGAAAGTTCTAATGGTTTAGTTTGTGTTGTGATACTTGGTGATAATGGACCTAAAATAAAACAATATTCATGTCAAAAATGATAATATCTAGGCATGTACAGCGCACAAGTGCAGTCAAATTGCTCTCAGAAAAAAGGAAGAAGTTGCAGGCATTAGAAAATTTGTGTACACATGATACAAGCTTACTTTGTAAAAGACACCAATTTGTATATGTAGAAAAAATAATCAATTAAACATTATTTACCTCCATCAGGACAAGAATGGTCTATAACTTTATTTTCACCATCACTTTGGAATGTTTCTACAAGGTAAAGAAAATAATTATCTCCCTTGAAGACAGGATGACATCATCCTCCAAAAATAATTTCATATTTTGTTATTATTTCTCCATATTTATCAAAAAATGTTAAATGGCAATGCAAGTCTTCATTAATGCAATAAAGTTCAGAAATAAAATTATGCTAACTCTTCTCTATAGTTATCTCCCTTGTAAAAAAAATATCAATGTATTGTATTTCAAATTTAAGATTTTGTTGCAATAAGCATCCATGTGTGAAAAAAAATATACCTGTATAAGAAAAAAAAAAAAGAAAAATAATATACCTAGCCCGATATTTCCCTGAACGTAAAATGTAACATAATGGTTTTCACACTCTACAAAATAAAGGTAAATTATTTTATTAGATTGGTCATTATAACTTTAATTACTCTAGTATACACCAAACATATGTACCAAGTTAAAATTGATATTGTCAAACTGATTGAAGACAAATTATTTCTGCATATGACTTCATTTGCCATTCTCAAGAATTCTTATGCATCTCCAGCTCTGGGTCATTTTATAATAAACCAGTCAAATGATCTGTTCAATAAACTAAAGCGATGAAAATTCATTGTTTAAAATTAATTGACTCGATCTTTAACAGCATTTTTTAATTGGTTATCATAAATTTTGACAATATTCACATTAAATTTGTATAAGTATTGACAAGCTTGACTATGATATAAAATTTACAATAATGAGAATTCTTAGATATACCTTGTGCATCACGACTCTCCACATGACTTGCAGTTCCTTCCCTTAAATAAAAATAATGTCAATCAAATTTACAATTTTCAACATATTACTGTTAATCATGTCACATTTATGTTTTGTTTCATAATAATGAATGGAAACCAATCTCATGCTGTAATTTCTATAAACATTCTTCTACAGTATGTAAAGGAAGTATATATACAGACTTATGATCATCACTATTCATTATAATTAGATTTAAAAACTTTTACAGAACAGCTTGTGTGGATGAGGGAATTAACTTTCTAATATCAAGACTTGTGGCAAATGATCTACACTTATCATTGAGATCACCTTTCTTTATCAACTGCCAGGTATTTCCACAATTGATTATTATTCAATGCTAGTGATAGTTTTCTATAACTTAGAAAAATTTTTTGCTTTTATGGAATCAGAGAAACTGGACCTATTCCAATTCAAAAGTTCAGTATTTTACTTACCAGTTACCAAAGCCATATTGTTCTACAGCGTCTAACAACATATTTTCCTCGGCCAGACACCAGGCTCGAGATGTATCAAACGCAGCCGGACCATTTCCATTCTACAGACAAAAAAAATATCAATATGATAACATTTGTAAAATGAATCCAAATTTGCCGAGAAACATTAAATACCATTGGATGAGCTTGTGTCTGATTGCAGACTGACAATGTCTATTATTCTGATTTTGAACAGTGTCATTATGTGACCTATTCTTGATTCTTCAAAAAAGCATGAGTGTTGTCAACCAAAACAATTTTCAGGATCAGATCAAAACTGGCCTGTGATTGGTTCCTGGCCAAAAGAGAGGCGGGCGTTATTGAAAATATACTCCACCTCAAATCCTTTCAACTTACCGCAATACGATAACTGTGGTCTTTCTTGTGTTGACCTATTTCTACACCACACGAGAAACACTGTAATAGAGATAGAGAAAGCCGCCATTAACAATCTAGCTAGCTACACGCCGCTAACATAGAGAAATATCATAAACTCAATACAAGCTTCGTCTCGCTATAAACTAGAGCTTGTGACGTCATACTTGCCTGTAAACAAAGGTAGAAATCAGGGCATTCCGTACATTGAACGCCATAACCAGAAATCTCTGCTTTACAATATGTACAGTCGTATTTTGCCATGCCCTTCGATTTAATAGAAATCCGATTCTCTGTGATAAAGGCGCAATTCAGCGATTTGGTGGTATTTTTGCGCCATTTAGTCCACCTAATCACTGAATTTAGCCATTTTCCTCTTCTTCAGCTTGCATTCGTGACGTCACTATTTCCCAGAATTCCCAAGTTTTCCGGCATCTAAAAATAGAATCAACGCGTGTTTTGACTGGATATTATTAGTCAGGGCATTATAACGCCGAGCCGATATTGGTATAAAAGATAATAATGGGGTTTATCTTTTGGGAAAATTAAAAGACTAATGGTTTTCCTAATCCCATTGTTCCCATTGGACAAACGAACATCCTCAACTCGAATAAACTCGTAATGTAGCCTTGTATAATAACAGAAATCAATTAAATCATTTTTAATTGTAATGAACAAATCATAAGAAATTCATATTTCACAACAAATTATCCAAATCATTAAAAAAAAAGTACAGAATTAATTGCCAAGATTTTTTGTTTTTTTTTATCATCTGGAATGTCATTTGTTCAAAGACAAGTCCACAGTATTTGATTGATGTACAATGGGTGTTTGGTTTGACTACTGTTGGTCAGTTGAATTGAACTGTATTTGCCAGAACAATTGTTGATATTTTATGGACCATGAATAAAATTCAATTTGTAGAAAAATCTTTATGAACAATTTGGAAGAATATTACAATATTAAAAGTCTAGTAAGCATATTAAAGTGCTCAAGTATAAACATAAAAGTTCAAAATATAACTTTTGTTTCACAGTCAAACAATAAATTAACAAAAACAAAATAAACCAAACAAAATATCAAATTTCTAAAACATGAGAATATGGTCCATTTGTAACACAATTAAAAACTTGTCTGTTACCATAGGTACCAAATTTAACTGTTTTATCACATTCTTTAGATTTACTGTTATCCATGACAAAAGATCCACACAGTTCCACAAATTTACTATACAGTTTCAGTCCAGTTTCTTTGTCTATATTTCTATGATATTGCATAACTTTTCCTTTTAAAACCCCACCTAAGGTTGCTTGAGGTATAATCAAAATATCACCGGGTTGATCTAAAACTGAAACACGTTTTCCATCCTCTTCTATTTCACTTAATTTAGCTGTTGTTATACTCTTCACTGAAAGATAATAATTAAGTCTTTAATTTACATGAGTCAAAAAAAGGTCCATGGTCTTGTCTAGCATTCAGTCCATAATGAAAACACTTTATTTTACATAGGTCAGAATTATGTCCATTATGCCAAAGTCATAGGGTCCCGACTAGACAAACATAACCTTTCACTGAAAGAAGAATAAAGCCCATAGAAAAAACATTGAAGTTCAAATCTATCTATATAGTACTATAACTGGGCTTATACATTTTGTTTTCAAGTTATCTGATGTTGATAGTAGAGTAAAATCTACTCAATTTGTGCTATTAGTTTGAACATAACACTTACCTATTTTGTCTAAAATATCTTCAGTTGCACCTTTTAGAAAACACACATACACTATCAATCCAGGTCCAATCTGCAAGGGAAAATTTATATAGTTTTCACTCAATGTGTCTTGCAATCTTTCAATCCATTCAATGATCCATAAACAAAATGAACAAAACAAAGGGTTAAATAACTTTTCAAATCTATCATTGAACCATTATCAATTCCGAAATAACTGCTCTACAGCTAAAGCATTGATTGCATCATATTCATTCAAGTTTTTTTTTTAAAAATCTGTGCAATTTGACTGGTACCTCCACAAACTTTGCCTCACTGTTCACAGTTTTGGGTTGAGTTTGAAGCCTGGCAGATAAGCATTGTTGTAGAATGATTCGAGACTTTGGACCACTGTCTGCCATATCTCAGAAGAACTACTATTTGATAAATTGTCCACGCTGCAAAGCTTCAAATAAAACTTCAGTTTTCCTTTTTTGAGAAAAGGGGCATAACTCTTTTTACATGCCGCTTATATCAATAACAAAAGAGAATCTTCGTTTCTTATGCAAATTCAAGTAAGAATTTGTGCTGATTTTTTCTGTCTTTTTAAAACTTATTCAATGAATATTCAATGAATATGTTTTTAAATGCTAACAAAATTACATCAAGCGACGAAATATTTGTATATGATGTAAGCGATTCAAGATGTCTGCGCCCATGGGTCACGATCGTTCTCCAAGAAGAGCAACAGTTGCTGACGATGACGAGGAAGATTTGGTTGTGAAACTGTTAGATAAAACAGGATGTGGTGACGAGCACTATGCCGTCCAGGTACGGAAATCTGTCATGTCATACTGATATTGCCATGTAAACACTTTTTCCACTTGAAAATCCATTATGTAACATAAAAAACCGAAAGTAGAGATGTAAATAAATGATAAGACATAGTGTTAATGGATAAAATGAGTGTTATGTTCAATGTATAACATTATCTTCTAAATGACTTGCAGGTCATTTGTTTTGTCTCTGGTTGATTGTATTGATCTAAGCGTTAGTGTCCTCTACGATTTTGACTAATCTGAATGCTGTTGAATGAATGTATGAATAGATTTGTGTTTACTTTGACATATCACCTCCAAATTCAAACTGAGACCTTGGAACAACCATATTCACAGTATGTGTATTCAGCATAAGATTAGGTTCTTCCCCACAATTGTGAAGTATTTGTTGCATTGGTGGGAATACAGATTCTTCTTCATAACCCCTGTTCAGTACAATAGTTATTATAGGATTTTATTCACCATTTTTCTCAATATTTCAGGAGTGTATGTTTGATAAGAAGGACTGGAGACAGTGTCAAGATATACTCAAGGAATTTAAGGCGTGTATGGACAGAAATCAAAAGAAGCAGAACTCTAAATGATGCTTATTTAAATATATGCCAACACTTTTGTATATTTTTAATCTTGACTTGTACACATGGATATCCATCTGTGATGTGTGCCTTTTGAATATTTTTCCAACTCTCTTCATTGTTTATCATCAATAGAATAATGCCAGTTGGCAATAATTGTGTAACTGATGTCATACCGGTAGTGGTTAGAAACAGTTGGTAATGATCAGAGCTTGATGGGTTTGTGCGAAATTCTTGAAAAACAGAACCACAGGCTAATTGTGTTCAACAAAACATTTTATTAAGTGATTATTGAATTAAAAATAACAATATTTGAAGAAAAAGTTGTAAATATTATTATTCTATTATGCTTTCATGTTTAATTGGTGTTTAATGTTATGGGTTCAGAACAGATACTCTTTAGGTTTAAGTAAAAGTGAAAGAAACAAATTATGTTTGACAAGTTTGAGAAGTCTGATAAAATAAAGTTTTCCTACATTTGCTAATTACAAATTGTGTCTCTTTTCTTTGGGAACTAGGGTGTAAAAAGAATTCAAGAGTAGGACTATGCCTATGGATAACATTCTGAGATAAAAGTGACAATATGATTATAGACAGGATATTATCTCAATTTTTTTTTAGGGTATCTTTCGAACTTAGAAACATTATACACCAACCAATGTTATTTCATATACTATCTATTTATATATATATCATGTTTTATAAATAAAAATCTCATCACAGCCTTTCAGATATTATATTAAACCATCAGATATTGAATGTATATACACAGATTGACAATTCAAATATATACATATAATATTAAAAACAGATGAAATATTTTCATATTATTTACATTAACCCTTTCAACCCGAGTGATCTAATAACAAACAATATACCTGAGCGACTGGCAAAGCAGCCAAAACCAAATGACATCACATCAGGAAGTATTATTCCTTGGAATTCAGGGTTTATGATATTTTATTTTATTTACACTCAGAGTGTTCAAAAGGTTAACAGCTAATAATACCTGATCACCTTTCTGTTATGAGTCATCTGTTCCAGTTTCATCTGTAATCATGTCGTATGCAGAAAAAAATTGAAATAATATTGTAAAACTAATACAGTACATTTACATTTTGATTACAAAATATTGACAAACAATACCAGATTGTACACAAAGTACAAATAAATATGAAACATTTGTATGTCTCTAAAGAAATACAGTCAAATTAATATATGTATACCATCTGACCTATTACTTTTTAAACGACATTGAAGATTAGACATCACAATAATAAAGGTAAATTTTATGGTATATTTAATTCTGAAAAGTGAGCTCTATCAGCTGGTAAATCAAATATTAAGATGACTGTATCCCTTTAAAAAAAGATTTGATCTTAAGCAAAGCACTATTGATATGAAAACAAATATAATCAATATAAAATAACATTTCATTCTACCAACTTCAGTAAAGCCCTTTTTTATATTTTCCAATTTGTTACCACTTTACAACACATAAAATAAAATAAATCTTATTTGTTGTCTACTCCTTGTAGACAACAAACATTTACATCAGGAGAGAGTGACTAAAAGAACATCATGTGAATATAAAGGTCTCCAGAAAAGTTGGAATGTTTTGCACCATTTTGATGAGAAATACCAATTGTATTTAATGGGTCATATTGTAAGAAATTGTATAATTGAGCTAGTATGATCATAGAATTCTATTGCAGTTCGATGGTATGATATATTTACAATTAATTACCATTTTTAAAACAAAATATTCTATAATGAACAATGATTGATATGGAATGACTAGCAAATAGTGGCTTTTCAATTATATAAATATTAAAGACTGTAAATTACATGATAAAACATAATAAGCAATATAATAAAGAAGTTTTTATATATTTCAAATTTTCATTTTTTGAAAAGCTTACATTACTTGCTAATAATAAAAGTATCAACTCTAGTTGAAAGATATTTGTGCATCTTGGTATGATTCAAATCATAAACATGAGCAGACTACTTCAAGGTAGTGAAACCAATAGAAAACGGGCTATCTATCCTACCTCAAATTGAAATAGACTGGTGATCTTTAAGTTTTGAATTGTCCTTGAATGTGCATAAAAATCTTTGCTCAACTTTAAATGAGCTTAATTTGTTTCATATTAATTTTTAAGCTCTTAAACACATATCAGCCTACATAAAACAAGAAATAAATACTAAGAACTGGATGATATTTTCTATGTAATGAAATTGATGAATCTACAAGAGTGATATGTAAAGTTTTTATAATGATGTATCCTGTATAACTGCTGCTCCATTATTTTGTTTTAAGTTTTTAAGTTGACCATTTCCAACATGGCCGTTAGCAACATGTCCATTTAAAGGCTTAGAGGGTACTGCTGTATAGATTTCATCTTCATCATCATCATTTAAATTTGTGTCCTCATCCAACAAACCTGGAAACAAAGTTCAAACAAATTAAAATATGTACTTTTTTCTCCACATTAATATATGGTAAGGGCAAACCCATGCAGTGTGCAAAGTTATTTTACCAGGACAATATAACACTAATGCATATACATCTACTCTTTCAATTCCAATATCAATCACTGAAATACTGTTAAGAGTTTCTTTAATTCATAGCCTTTAATACATTGGCCTTGTATTTCTATCTCTGCCAAATGACTTTGACTTCTCTCCAACCACAGTGACTCAAAAAAGAAAATTTTCAAGTGCTGTCCACTTGTCAACCAAAGAGCCTCATTTATTGGACTTAATGATATTTTATCCATCTTTTTGTAACTGGAAAATCTATTTATTGAACTTAAATTCTATGAAAAACATAAAATAATTTCTGATGAACTTAAGACATGTAGAAAATGATTGATAAATTAATTGTTTTCTAACCTGTTATTTCCAGATCCCAAGTCTGTAATGGTACCTCTCCATTAATTAAATATAACACAGATCTACTGGGCCATAATAAATGTATTAAAACTATATATCCTAATATCTCAGCTGCATATGATATACCTGAAATATAGATGATCAAACTTTAGTTCTGAACCAATATCAGTTAACATCATGATCACCAGACTGTCATCAGCTGAACAAGTTAATAACCCAAGATCACCATTGGTTTGACATTTTCACCGTGCTACAATTCATTTGGAATATGAAACACTCCACAATGAATAAATCAATCAAGGAAATTTTAGGCAAAATCCTACAGATAAATTTTCTTTTTTCACTGTTTGCACATAGCTTTCACTGTACAGACGTCTTCTAAGACATCAAGATTCTAAATCATGAATAGGTTACCTCCCTTTAATATTAGCAGACTATAAAACAAAGACCATCTGATGTCCATAGGATACAATAATTCACATTTTCGCGATTATTGAATTCAGAAATTACTTTTTTAACTTGAACAATTCTTTTTTTAATTCAACATTTTCCATTAAATTGTATTCATTAGATTAACATGACTGAGTCTATTTACTTATGTTGAAGTATGAAATTTCAATTGATTGTAGAAAAGATATCCTCATTAAATGTCGAATCTTCCTATGTGAAACAACTTAGGCATGAAAATTCAATGGGTAGCAAATGTAATATGCATAACATTTCCATTATATCAAATTTCAACTTCAAGTATTTGCGGCCTTTATTATATATATATATTTATCTCTTCTACTTCTGGTCATTAAAAAAGAAAATAATGCGATGATTTTTAACAAAAAGTCTTCATCATCTCCTTGTCTTCGAAGCAGAAGAGCTGGTTTGAATATCTATATTAAATTTCTTATATCTGAACATGTGGTGCAAGCCAAAAGTAGAAGCAAGGAAATATAATTATGTATATATTTTTTAAGGGGAAATGGTCACAGTAAATAATGGAAAAGAGTTTTATTGTATTATACTCCTGTTTAATTTAATACCTTATCATTTCACCTGATGATTGCAATCTTAATTGCTAAAACATCGTGTTGCAATAAAACCAAGGAGTAGTGTACCATAAAATTGTGTTCCATTTTTTATAGGAATATTATATACTTACTTAAAATAGTTTTATATCTCCACAGAGCAGAAATCTGTGAACAGATGAGCACTAACGCTGGTAAATACACAAACCACACCAGAAAAAACGCACCAAAATGTTGGAAAAACTGTAATCGGTCAAGATGGTGACCTTTTTGAGATGTTTTACGTAGTTCATATAAAAACCAGATCATGATTACAAGACGGAATGCCAGTGTGAGATATCCAGGATAGGTCTGCCATTTATCTGTATTAATAACAGGATCTAATAAAATCTGAAAAATTAATTTATAAAGTTTCATAGAAACAGAATTTGAAGTTGGGGCAATACGCAAATAGCAGAAATCAGTTGCTCTTTAGACTCTCCTCCTAGCTTTACTAACTTGACAACATTACATTGTACCTTGGATACATTTATAAGACAAAATGGCTATTGATATTGTTTCTAGAAATTACTATTGTACAAGCATGACAACTGAAATTATAGTTCAAATCTTTCACAAAGATTAAAAAAATGCTGATGACTCGTCATCTGCTTTCAAGACTCAACAAGGTGGTGGCTTTCAACCCTAGCCTATCTAGATCACTTTCACTCACTAGTTTCAATGGTTGAAATGAATTCATTCAGAGAAACATTTAGAATATACAGCTGTACTTACCAAATTCCAAACAAAGAGTACAATATTTAATATTGTATAAAAACCCCAGATTATATACATCACAATTTTACCAGGCAGAGCATCTGTTGTAATACCCCATCCTTTCGCTATAAATATTAAAAATAACACAAAAAAACACTGAGAGGCTAACGCTAGAAAGTTACCAGTCACTGCAAGATAGGTATATCCAGTACCTAATATTGCTATTAATAAAACATATAAAAAGTTTGCTGCTATTCCTGACATCTGTAATCCAATACACACTGAGAGAATTTGAGTTATAGCGTGTTTTTGTTTAAGATAAACATAAATCCACATCGGGAGAATTATCACACAAATCACTAAAGCTGTAAGATGAATTTCGAACACATCGTGCATTTCAAATGAAAACTGATGTTCGAAGGGGTTGTAATGCTTTAAATCTGGATCCCCATTCACCAACCAAATATCATAATCTATTGTCACATTGTCACTAGATGTGTCATGCCACTGACAAGATGGCTGACTGCCACCTCTATCCAGCTGACATGATACTATACTTAGAAACCAGTATCTGAAAAAGAAAATGAAACACATCAAAATATATTCCAGTTTGCTAACTTTACTCAATGCCATAAGTACTCATAACAGAAAATTGACCCCCATTTATAACAAACTATCTTAATAGGGATATTAAGATATTCCAAACATTTTGGCTTATGAGATAAGCTCTTGTCAAATATACAGAAACTTATACTGAAAAATATAGAATGCCAAACAAACATTAAGAGCTATCAATAGCGATACAGCATTATCAAAAACAGACACAGAGAAGCAGTAGGTGTCCCAGAAAAGTGAGCCGGAACTGCCTTGCTATCTACAACTCAACTCAAGTTTGTATATTTTGAAATTCATTCAAGAGAATGCCTAAAGCCATATTTGTACTTTGAGACAAACTTGGTTGTATACCAGTATCAATACATTTCGAGGTAGATTTTTTCATGTGTCTGCTGGCATATATTGTGTTTTATGTCCTACTTTCCTGCATCTGATTGGGCTAATGAAAACGAACAACGTCATGCAGTAATAGAAATTTTGCCAAACCAGTTGCATTAGACTTTTCTGTTTAATTTCCAACTTGTTGAAAGATATTCGTGCAGTCTGTAACACATGGGATTTCAGTTTACTGTCTCATTCAAATGACTACATGCTTATCAATTTCAGCATCTTTGGACTGTATTACTTACAGGGGAAAACAGGAAGAATAAAATCATCTCCACCTGAACCCTTGACCTCTATATTAGGAGCAAGCATGCAACTAGACACCCCAAACAACTGCTAGTAACTCCTTTTAAAATTGGCTACAAAAAGCTAAAAAATTGCTCCCGCATAATATGGCACTAACCATTTTTTAAATATTGATCAATGAAATTATTATGGCTGCATATATTATTCATAAAACTTATCTAAATCTGCACAATCCTGATTATATCAGTATATAACAATATGTATAATTCAATACACAAGATTCATTCACTTAGTCATTAGTTTAGCTTCACTTCTCTAGATCAGGGAATTATATAAAATGAACATAAATGCTGATTATTGAAGTGATGTTTGTTAATTTTAACCTTAATTTGATTGTCACAAACACAAGACAAACACCATTTACACATTTAGTCACCTGAGGACAACACATGTAAATTGTTTTAAATTTATAAAAGAAGTGTTTTATTCAATAATTACTGTATTGTGCTTGTGATATGAGTTCCTCACTTTTTAAATGTTGTGATCAAATGTTAAAAATATGATTGAAATATAGATTGTTTGAGTTTTTTCCTAGTGGTTTGAATAGGGCTCATCAACATTCCAAATCAAAATTAGATCACAATTTTGTTTCGTTAATATTTATTTTGTCTGTCTCCATTGTAATCCAACAAAATTTATACCAAGGTCACATACTGCTGACGTTTCAAGCTAGAAGCTGACAATCAAGCACCCCTCTCCCGCCGATCAATCTCTCAATGGGCATATCGCTCTACTTTGGGTTAAGCTATCTCACAATTCATAGTCAGTAATTAGACAGAACTTTGCATGACAAGCTGTGATTGGTTAAAATGACAAAAGAACAAATGTAAGGATTGGGCTCAACATATACTATGTATTGTTTATTTCTATCTCACTAATTTTATCAGATATCATGTTTGAACTGATACTATAAGGTAACAATTTATGCAAACCTATTTACATAATTGATAACTGACCAGAGTTCATCTCATGCTGTTGACACGTGTTTCGAATAAACAACCTTCATCAGTACAGTTTTATTAGAAATAGGGTTTAACTTTTCAAAATGAGACTCTGGGCAATAATGAACACAAGCTCAGGGGAAGTTCTTATGATTTTAATCATTAAGATTTTGATTAGTTGCATTGGTGAACACACCAGTATCTTTTAATTTCATTTTAGAGAAGCAATTTTCAAGAATAGTAGCATTGGTCTACTTTTTACAATAGACTATGGTCCTAAAATGGGCATAATATTTCCACCAGTTCAAATTAATGGCATATTGACAAGTTCATTAACATACTGGTAATTAATTGTAATTCATGTGCCTATCGCGGGCCATTACCTTTGCCACTAGTCTGATTGCTTGGTGTAATTGGCGTAGAAATTATTGTTGTTTAATCAATATCAAAATTGATTCTGAACTCACTTCTTCAAATTTAAAATTTTACTGAGGCGCCACAGACGTCATCATCGTTAATAACAGACCTCCATGACAAGAATATTATGTAACCATGTGACGACCAGCCCAAGAATATCATTTGAATGGCAACAATGTGAAAAAACACAAAACTCATTATGTAGATGAGTACCGGTATATTGAATTGAATTATCAATCGAGTGGGAAGGGATGGAATTAATTAGATGATCTGATATAGAAATGCCTGCACGTGGCTGAATATATTTTAATAATTCCCATTATCCTACACAATTTTCATATCATTTTTAATTATCAACTTAGAATACATTAACTTTCACTACATTAATCAATGAATTTGACATTTAAATTAATTCTGAGATAATATCATTATTAAACTGTTTCAGACAATTTATTTATAATGTCTATTGTCTGACTTTTAAATATTATAGACTCATAGACTCATAGTAGAATTCTCTCTTTTGTCATTTTCTCTTCAATGCATCAAAACTGTTACATATTTTTTTCCGTTTTCTATTGTACCTTGTTATAGCGGCCAAGACAATTATTAATCAACGCAAATGCACATAGCCATTTTTATGTTTTGTTTTGTAAATATAGACACACACACATGACTTGTGAATAATATATGTGTACTCTATAAGGCTATAATTTTTGTTAACAAATTTGACACCTCATACAAGGCTATTTGGAAAAAGTGTACCAGTCCCATCATTTTATTGGGGGGGGGGGGGAATATCCTAGTACAATAGCGCCTAATGCTGCTTGATAATCAATGAATTCATTGCCATCTACATCGAGA